>NC_079505.1:44980208-45338352 GCF_030052815.1 Hevea brasiliensis
AAAGTGCTACATTTACCACAGAACCACAAAAGTCTAAAATATTTGCCAAATCAGGAAGGAGCTCAACCTTAGAGCGAGCGATGGATTGAGTTCTTGAAGGAGGCTATGATTGTGTAAGTGACTACCATCACTGGAAGGCAAATGTAGTTCTTTGATGCTTTGAATGCGAAAAATCCATCACGACTTTGAGATCATTGAATTCTGTCTATCTTTGGTTCGAGATGGAGCTATTTTGGTGAGTTGCAAGTGAGGCCAAACACCATTTTAGATTTTAGATGGCGAAGGTAGATGAGGCGTTAATGGCTATTATGAGCAAAATCTCGGAGGGAAAAGCAAGCGACTATGAGGTGAAAGCGGATGGAGTATACGTACTACAAAGAAAGGCTGTGTACTAGATAATGGTGAATTAAAAGCCAGTATTCTAAAAGAGGCACACACCAGTGTATATGCTATGCACCCAGGAAGCACAAATATGTATCATGATCTGAAGCTTCGGTATTGGTGGCATGGTATGAAGAAGGACATAGCTGACTATGTGACTAAATGCTTGACATATCAGCAAGTCAAGGTAGAACATCAAGTTCCATCAAGTTTACTCTGACCTATCATACCGAATGGAAATGGGATCGGGTCACCATGGATTTTGTAAGTGGTCTACCTCTCACCCAGAAGAAACATGATGCAATATGGGTGATAGTTGATAGATTGACAAAGTCAGCACACTTTACGCCGATTAGGATGACTACTCAACTGGAGAAGTTAGCGGTGTATATCAATGAGATAGTTAGATTGCATGGAATTCCACTTTCCATCATATCGATCAAGACCCAAGGATTTACATCGAGATTTTGGAAAAAGTTGCATGAATCGCTTGGTACACAACTCCATTTCAAAGACTTTCCATCCTCGAACGGATGGGCAATCGAAAAAGAGTAATCCGAGCAAACAATTGAAACCAATGGAATTGATACAAATATTGAATTAAAATGATGATAATAACATGAAATATATGTCGAGTCCTTGAGGATATCTTTGAGGAGTTGTGTCATTGAGTTTGAGGAAGTTGGGATAGATACCTCCTCTTTGTGGAATTTGCATACAACAATAGCTACCAAGCTAGCATCCAAATGGCCCGTATGAAGCACTATATGGGAGAAAATGTAGAGAACTCAGGTGTCTTTGGACTAAATTGGGCGAACAAGCGGTGGGGCAGACACAGTGAAATAGGCTGAGGAGAAAGTAAAACTAATCAAAGCCAACTTTGAAGGTTGCCTCGAATGTAAATCTTATGCAGGCAGAGAAAAGAAATAGAATATGCGGTTGGCGATAAAGTGTTGCTCAAAGGTGTCACCGTGGAAGAAGGTATTGAGTTTGGAAGAAAAGGTAAGTTAAGCCCTAGGTTCATTGGCCCATATGAAGTCATTGACGTGTGGAGTCTAGTGGCCTATAGGCTAGCTTTACCACAGTGGACAAGATCCACAATGTTTTCCACGTATCTATGCTAAGAAGGTACGCTCGGATCCTTCATGTCATCTCGGGGAAGAAATTGAAGTACAAGTGGATTTGATATATGAAGAAGAACCCATACGGATTACGGTTGGGAAGTGAAAGAATTGAGAATAAGCGATTCCATGGTGAAAGTGCTTTGGAGGCACCACAACACCGAGAGGCAACTTGGAAAGTGAAGAGACGATGAGGCAACAGTTCCCTCAAGCTGTTTGTGTCGAGTAAATTTCGAAGATGAAATTTAAATTAGAGGAAGAGTTGTAACACCCTCCTTGTAGCAACTCAGTACATTCTCTTTGTTAGGTGACGGTGTTGGTCGGACAACTTGGAACGATCGAAAAAATATTTAAACTAAAGTGAGGGACCATAATTAACTCAAATATTAATAAGAAAAATTTAGTAAAAATTTTAGAAATAAAATACAACTAAGTCAAATGAACCGGTGCCCAAGTGATGGGTAACCCAGAGGGAAGTTGCGGTTCTCGCAACTAGGAGCCCTAGACCCGGGGAAAAATTTATAAAATAATTTTTGGGACTCCAGAGAAGTGTCATTGAGGTCCCTATGGCATTATAATGCCAAGAAAATATTTAGAAAAATTTTTCAATCGGTACAGACAATTTCGACCCGTTAAGCCAAACAGAGGGCATTTTGGTCATTTCGCCTTCAGAGACGATTTTTGGCCGACTTGTCCAGTTGAGTAAATAATTATTATGACATAAAATATGAATTAATGTTGATGAAAAATTAATTTAAAGTTAGTAGAAAAGAAAAGAAAAGAAAAATAAAGAAAATTAGGGATAATGACATCACATGATGTCATTTACTTACTCCCACCCAATCACAAGTTAACAAGCATTCTTAAAACACTTAAAAGATACAAAATGGACCAAAAAAATTTCTGGTCTTCTTCCTCTTCTTCCTCAAGCCATGACCTCTCTTCCATAGCCCTCCATAAAAATTTCTTGCATCACTTCCATTTTCCCATGAATTTCCACTACTAAACTCTGGACACCTTTCATTAAAACTTGTCCATACCTCTTGGGAAAGTGTTTGGCAGCCTAGAAAAGGAAAGAAAGTGAATTTTAAGCTTGGAAAATTCTGCCCTACAAGAGGTTAGTGCTTATTTATGTATAAATCTCTCTTATTCCATGTTAGGGACTTAAAATGAGTATGAAAATGTAACTTAAATGAAGTAAAACTTAGGTATATGTATCCCATGAAATTCGGCAGCCTAGTGAGGATTATGATTTTGATTGTTTTGATGGGCTTAGAGTGGATTAGAGAGGGTGTCTAAAGTGTATATACATATATGTAATGAATGAAAGTGTTTAACTAAGGTGTATGGGTGAAATGAAATGGGAAATTAGGGTTTTGGGAGTGAAACTTGGACTTTGCTTATGAAATGATGAGTGAACATTCTAATGGTCAATTAGTGACCATTTGAGGTGAGTTGACCATAATTTGAAGTGCATTAGAGTGTTACAACCTGAATTGGTATGCTGCCTAGTGTGGGCAGCAGGTGAGGTTGTGATTTTAGCCCACTTGGACAGCCATAACTTTGGCTGTGTAGGTTCAATTGGTATTTGGCCAATTGGACATGAAACTAGACACATAATGGCACAATTTTGGTGAAGAAACCATGCCCAAAAGACCAAAGAAAGTGGACCAAAAACTGGTCCCAATCTGGATGTCCTGCAACCAGAATCTGCAGAATGACCAAATGAACAGTAGTTGTTCATTTGGCCATAACTCACTGTAGAATGGCCCAATTGACCTGAAATATTTACAGCAACAAGATAAGATATAGATAAACAACTTTCATGAAGAAACCTACCCCAAATTATGAGCAGAACCTATCCAACAAGGCAGTGGCAGTCACTGTTCACTGCACTGTAGATATAGTCAATTCTGCAGTTTTGCAATCCGGCCAGCTATGGTTTTTGGACCATATCTAGAACAACAAAACTCCAAATGGAGTGATTCAAAAAACGAAATTCAACTAGACAAAATAAGGAACAACTTTTATGCTTACCATTTCCTCAAATTTCCACTGTAACAGTCACTAATGGAACAGTAAATTTAGGGTGCAAAAACTGAAAATTCTGCTCCCTTAGTGCTAAGCTTAGAAATGGTATTGGTGATAAATTCCAACAAGTTTTAAATGTAAAATGTGGTACATTGGGAGTGTTAAAACCAATGCACCTATTTTCTATCCAAAAGTCAACATTTTTGTTGACTAATGAAGTGAAAGTGGCACCAAAACTTGAAATTCAAAAATTGAAGAATTCAAAAGTATCAAATGCCCTAGTATACCTAACAAGATTGGTTTGGATAGTTTGGCATGCCAATAGGGTTCGATTAGCGATCGCACATGGCATTATGCCGTGCGTGATTTCATGACTTTTAGCCATTCGACCTTGTGTTGATATTTAGCCTTGTGCCTATTGTCATTCTGACTTATTAGGCTCATTACACCGGGAGATGCACATGTGACCGATGGTGTGACAGCCCGAGGTACTAGATACCCAGTGCCAGTTTACCCATTTATCCAGTCCAGTCGTCTAGTATAGGTTACTTGGGCAACCAAATGAATGAAAGTGGACAAAGTTAACGAAATAAATGGATATACAAATACAAAACAAATAAGACATATACATTCAATGCATATTTATTTCTGTTATTTCTTTCTATTTTATTATTTGCACCACTAAGCATTATTGCTTAGCGCGTTGCTTTTGCCACGCGTAGGTTCTAGAATCTTGACCGAGAGCCCGGTAGACCACAGGTGGGTGAGACCTCCTGTGACTCTGCATAGTGTCCGTGTCACCTCACCATCTTCAGTGCATTGGTAGGACACTAGGTTTCATTTTGGTATTTTGTAACTAATTTTTATTTTCTCATATGTAATTGAACTTATGTAATGTATTTTGATGTTCATGTAAATAATGAAAATTGTGGTTATGAATGTAAAATTTGAGTATTTATTTATTGCTTGTATATGAGTATCATAAGAAATGAATGTTTGAGTAATGGAAAGGTTGTTGAAAATCATATTGAGACTTTGTTGATAAAATGGAGTTGGGATTGTTTGGAAATGATTTTGGAAGTGTTTTTCACAGGTTCAGAAGAACTGTTTTCTCCATTTTTAGCCGATACTCTGCCAGATTTTCTATAAAATTTTCGGAACCTCAAATAAATTATAATTTTGATAAATGGCTCAAATATATTATATTTCACAAGTTATATTCAAAACCATGATAAAAATTAATTAAGGTAAAATAGAGTGTGCCGGTACACCGTGTGACATTGCTTACTCGGATATACTGTACACGGGTAAGGGGTGTCACAGTTATATGGCATGAGACTCACCATTCCATCTTATTTAGTGTGTGTAGTATTAAATTATGATCATTTGAGGTTTATTTAGTTTGAATTGACTTTGGGTTAATGAATAGAAGTGATGAAATGGTAGGATTAGGGAAAATTACAAACTTTGGTATTTGAAAATTGTGGGTTTTATGCTAGGAAGTGCCATTGATGTGTCAATGCTAAATTATAGTCATTTTGGGTGAATTAAATGTGAATTGAGGTTGGTTAGTAGGAATAATTGAAGAAATGAAAATTTGAACCTAGGGCAAAATTTGCATACTGAGTTCAGTGTGCTTGACAGCCCATAAATTGAGCTACACAACTCTAATTGATGTGAAACCAATTGAAAATGAAACTTAAGACATAGGGCTAGAATTTTCATGAAGAGATCCAACCCAGAAATTGCCCAGAAAATTGCCTAAATCTTGGCTTGAACTTGGAGACAAAATTCTGAAACCTGCAAAATTAGGCATGTGAATAGTAAACTTTGCATGGCCCTAACTCTCTCTAGAAAACTCCGACTTAGGTGATTCTTGAGCCGATAGAAACTTAAAACATAGTAGAACATTTCATATGCAGAACTTAAGGCCAAATTATGGACTTAACCCAATGAAATTACTAAGCAAAATTGAATCACCAAATCTGCAGAAATCTGGAAATCTGCAAATTGACCATAAGAATAATAAACTTTGCATGGCCATAACTCTCTCCATAAAACTTTAATTTAGGCAATTCTTGAACTGATGGAAACCTAAGACATAGTAGAATATTTTGTATGAAGAATATTAGACCAAATTATGGACTTAACTTGATCAAATAACTGAACGAAGTTGGATCATTAAATCTGCTAGAACTGAAACTGCAGGGTGAATAGTAACGTAAACAGTAACTGTGTTTTGGTCATAACTTGAGCTACATAGCTCTGAATCAGGCGATTCAAAAAGAAAAATAAAGTTAAGACCCAGATGAATAATTTTCATGGAGAACACCTCACCAAATTATGATCGAAACTAGGTAAAAATTGGGTTCAAAAATTGAGGCACCAAGCTGTCTAAAACCAAAACTCTCTAAAGTTTGCAAAGTTAATTTGGGATGTACTAGACATTCATATAATGAGTTCTTGGCAGCAATTGGGATGAGTACTAAGGTATTCTATTTCTGTATTTTCAGTAGAAAAGGAAGTGGGAATGGACAAGGAGAAGTAGGTAACAAGGAAGGAAAATTATTGAAGGTTTGTGCACAACTGGCATTTTCTTCGTTTTTAAACTTGTAAATTGCTTGGAATGTGTTTATTTGAATGAGTTTGCTTTGAACAAGTTTACTTTGACTGAAATATGGTTTTTCTCTTGCATTTGAGAAATTTGGGTGTTGCCACCTTTATATGGATATTATGATGAATTTAAATGTGTTTATTGATTTATAAATGTGATTGTTGAGTGGAAAATTTTTGGAAACTATTTTGAAACCACAGTTAGCATGACAGTCCCTTTCGGAACTCCCTAGTAGTAATGACTACTTGGGGTTGGTAATTGATATTGATTATGTCTCCAATTAATAACGGTTAATGGGGTAAGACTACATGAGTACTCATTAGCTAGCTAGCCCTTCCCTCATTAATAATGGTTAGTGAGGTTGAGATTGCTTTGTCATGGTGTACAACATGACACTGATCATGAAATTTTGTGTCATGGCCTGAACTGTGTGTTGATGTTAGCAACACTAATGCTTTGTGAATTGTGATTTATGAAGTGTGATTTTTCATTTGAAATGTTATTCCAATAAATGGCTCTTATGAACTCAGAACTATTGTAATGTTTTCATGCTTAAGAAGGATGTGATTTATTATGCTTTGACAAATTGTGTTTTACCTTAAGTTTTGAAATTTTTGCTGTGCACCACTGAGTGATATACTCAGCGATAGCTTCTTTATGCTGTCGCAGGTAAGGGAAAGGAGAAGGCTGCCAAGTGAGAGACTTGGAAGCAGCATTTTGGTATTGTTTGTGGGTATTTACATGTCACACCCTACCCCTCCGTAAGGCATAACATGATCTCGTAGTATACCTAATGAATTACCAACTTCGTCTACTGATAACCCATTAAGTACACTACAAGGGATTTTAAAACTTTCTTACTTCTTTTTATAGTAGTGAGCACTATTTACAGGTGTTAATTTTTTTTTTTAAACTGAAGTAAAACAGTTAATACATTTGAATTATTAGGAATTTCTGTAAAAATTTTGGCAGAGTGCCATTTGTATTTTGAATAAAGCAGTTCTTCAAAAACCTGTAAAAAAGCACTTCAAATATATTTCTCAATCTGAAACTCCAACATTTTGTTCAAAACAATAAATTTCTCAACTCAAATCCACAATAATTTTTCAATATTTCCAAAGGCTGAGATAAAAGAAATATAGTACAAATTTTACAAGCCAAAATAATTCACAATTTATTTTGACAACTTCAATGTACAATTTTAATTTACAACTGCTCAAAACTAAGAACACTATATACATACAGTTACAATACAAAATGCAAAATATGGTATACTCAATATACCCGATGATCTCTCAGTGTAGTGCTAGCAGCGTAGTCTGCTGCCCTGTCAGTCTGTCTACCTGCGACAGCAATGAAAAGCTATCACTGAGTAAAATTTACTCAGTGGTGCACAATAACAATTTGAAATGCGATACATAAATCTTTTATTGACAATTCACAAATCAAGTAGTTCACAATTCCATTTCACAATTTACAAAGTTCATATAACACAAATTTGATCAAATAACTGAGTAACACAGTTTTGCCAATCGATAACACAATTTGATCAAATAACTAAATAACACAGTTTTGCCAATCAATAACACAATTTGATCAAATAACTGAATAATACAGTTTTGCCAATCAATAACACCATTTGATCAAATAATTGAATAATACAGTGTTGCCAATCAATAACATCATTTAGGCCATGACATAATTTTTCCACACATGCAGTGTTGTACACCACGACAAGACACACTCACCCCAATAATCGAAATCAATGAGGGAGGAAGCTAGCTATATAATGAGTACTCATCCACACTCACCTCAGACTGACAAGTCAAAGAGGGAGGAATATAGTGTACTTATCAAAGCACTTGCAGGCGTTACGTATCGCCATCCTTGCAAGCTCCTGGGTTTACGCGTGAGAGTTCCCAGGAATCGTAGGTCTTATGTATCGCCGTCCTTACTTTGCTCCAATACCACTAAACACAATTTATCTCAAAATTTCCATTTACAAAGTAGGCAACATAATAATTTCCAAATAATATTCCCAAAACTAAAACAATAAAAAATTATTCATAACTCATTTCTCCAAATAAATTTGCTAGTAAAAGCAGTAAATATAAAAGTATTGTGCACGGACACAATTTAAAACTATAATGTTCAATTAAATTTTTAAGTAGAAAATGAGAAGTCAAAATTATTGTGCACAAACACAATTTAAAACAATAACATACAAATAATCATAATTTATTTCAATTGAAAAATTTAAAAGAAATAACTATTGTGCACAAACACAATTTAAAACAATAACATACAAATAATCATAATTTACTTCAACTGAAAAATTCAAAAGAAATAACTATTATGTACAAACCTCTGATATTTGCCTCTTGGCTCTGACTCAGTGGTTCCTTCCCCTTCCCTGAGTCTTTGCTAACTGAAACACACAATTTAAAGTGTTTCAGTACTCATTTAAACTGTCTCTAACGATAATGCTTAATAATTAATTTATTGAATTATTATTTTCTTAGTCAACCTAAGATGTTGACCCTCGATGCAATCTAGGTGAATTAAGTTTTAATGTTACCAATATATCACATTTGTAGCCTTTTAGTATTGGTACATGTTACCAAATTCATTTCCATGTATATTGCACTTTATTGCAATTTATCGGATTCCGGTATAGTAATTTAACCTAACTGGATGACCTAGTTCCCTCGATTTTCGGGTTTCAGTCAAAACTACAAACTTGTAGATCAATGTCTTATTGCATGCGGGGCAAAATTTCAGGTCATTCTGAGTTTACTAGACCAAGTTATGGTCATTTTACTATTACTGGTCAGAATGCACCAAAATTGGTCACTTTAGGTCATTTTAGGTTATTTTTTGTTCGGCCAGTTTTTGGACCCGAAATTTTGCAAGCTATTTAACTTACTTATGGTCATTTATGGGCTTTGGTGTCTTCATAAGAGTTGTAGATATATGTCTCAACTATTCATGGTAAAAATTTCAGGTCAATTGGACCTGTTTTGAGTGAGTTATGGCCAAACCACTAACTGCTGCCCAAATGGTCAATTTTCAGGCCTTAAATGCACTAATCCGGATTTGGTCATTTTTCCAGTTACCTTCCAAGTAGAATTTTGGTAAGCTTCCTTCATGAAAGTTGGCACTTTTTGTGTCTAGTTTCACCTCTAATTGGAGCCACACACTTAAGGTTCTAAGCCCAAAACATAAACTGCCCTATTGCATTTTGTTCATTACTCATCAAAGGACACTTTTAACACTTACCAAGTTACACATTCATGCCATTTTTGTTTTGTACCATAATCTAAACCCATTTCACAACACATTTTTGGTCACTTTGGCAGCTTATAACCACACTCAATATGCACCTTATAGTCCAAAATTTACCAAGTTCAAATTACACACAATTTAACTACATAACCAAGCTCATTCACATGTCCAAACTCAAACCCTTATACACAAGTACAAGTTGCCACAACAAGTACCATAATTCAACCATAATATTCCATAAACCAAACCATAAAGCAACATATTTTTGGTCCACAATCCAGGCTGCCGATTCATACCTCTCCTTGGATTAATTTCCAAGCTTCCAAAATCAAGTGTACATTCACATACATCTAATATACATCACCAAATTTATTCCTACACATACAAACACTTCATCAACCCTTTAATCTACCATTTACATACAAGAATAAACTGCCCTTAAGGAGTTTCCATGGCTGCCAAAAATAAACATCTCCCTTAGAACATCAAACTCCAAAATTCTTTCCACAATTCAAGTACCCATAACATCCTCACAAACTTTAATGAAGCAATAATAAAAAACACATACTTACCACTTTTGAAACTCTTCAAAACCTCACCAAAACTTGATCTTCTTGCTGCCTATCTATTGCCCAAGTGGTGTAGAACAATTTTAGTGAAGGAAAAGGTAAGAAAATTGGCTTGGAGATGAAGGGATGAAGCTTGCATGAAGCTTGTAACAAATGGCCATGGAGGTTTTCTTCCTCCTTGGTCTCGGCTGGATTTTGAGATGTAGAAGAAAGTGACTTTCTGCTGTCCAAAAATCAGATTAATGGTCCACTTTAGGTGTTAGTGGACCACTAAGTGGAAATATAATGTTAATTTAATCTTAAGGTTTCATTTTCCCACATTTAACTCTCAATTTTTGCTATTTAAACTATGTACCACCAATTTAATTTTTCATGATATTTTCCAAGTGTAATATCATGTATTTGTAATAGACATTTAGGTCAAAAGACAACTCGGGTGTCAAATGACCACAATGCCCCTGTTCGGGTTGCATTCCCGATTTTTTAGAAACACCGAGTTTTGTCCGTTTTTCGATTTCTCACTTTTTCTTTGTGCTAATTAAATAATTTTTCTTTGATATTTCTAATGATATTTATACTTCAATAGACATTTATTTAAGTCCTAAAAATATTTTCTAGGGTTCCCCGCAGTCTAGGGCTAGTCAACGGTCCACGCCGCGACTTCCTGGTGCGGTTACCTATCGCTAGGGTTCTCGGCTCGCTTAACTTGGTTACATTTCATTGTTATTATTTTTCCTTTGTTTTTCTTGTATTTTCTTTTCTTGTATTTCATTATTTTATATCTCTTCACTAATATTTAAATATAGTTCTAGGCATTCTAGTTGTTCGGATAGACACTGGTCACCAGAGCAGTAGAACGCACTACTGAAGATAGGGGTATTACATTACATTAGGTACACCCTTGTGATTCCTTTGGATGTATTTTGTACCTATATGTATGGATGTACAGACATTGAGCAGTTTGTATTAAAAAGCACTGCATTGCTAAAGTATTTTGAGTTTATAACTATTTGTATTGTATTTTGAAGCTTATGGAAATGTAACTTTTGCATTATTTAGTCTATCATTATATTCCAATGAATGTTTACATTGAATTTTAACTATTTCCATGCAGTTTTTCACAAAAGAATTGATAAGATCAAAAGATGTAATTTGTTTAAAATCCTTTGTAGCATAATTAATGGGTTATCGGTAGGCGGAGTTCAGTAATTCATTATATATGCTACGAGAATATGTCATGCCTTACCAGGGATAAGGTGTGACAAAAATACAATCTGCTCATTCATCTAAAGGTGCTGCCACCCTTGCCTTGCTCTCCCTTTCATCTTCTTCATCTCTCATCAATTCAAAGAGAATAGCCAACAATCTCTTGAATTAAAAATACTAGAAATCGTTTCTAATGTCCTGTTTACATCTATAATCTTTCAAAAGGCAAAACCTAATTTTCTAATTGAGTGGAAAAGCTTTAGAAGCTGGTCAAGGGGCTGCCATTAGAGATCTTAGTGTGCACAAGCTAGAGGAATAACATCTAGTGTCCTAGGCACATCCCAAAGGTGCCAAACATACTGCAGTGCATCAAAAAGGTTAGTGCACTTGTTCTTGATATAATATAGGGTTCTAATGAATTAATCTGTTAATTCTAAAATCTTAAATGAAAAATGTAGATCCAAAAACATATTAAAAGAGTTTTAATATGCTGTTTAACATTGAAATCAAATAGATAAACAATGAATCTTGCATGATGCATGACACCCTAGAAGAAAAATTTTGAATTCAATGGTCTAAACTTATGTTTTTTTTATGCTTTCGCTCCTTCAATTGGTATCAGAGCCACTATATTTGCCATTTAGATTATTGATTATATGATTTAATTGTGTGATTTGATAATGAGATGATTGATTCATTGCTGGTTGCAAAGCAAAGGTGGTGGCTTGATGAAGAACACAATGGTGCACATGGTTTGATGCATTCAACCATGCGCATGGCTGTTTGGGCTTAGTTTCAAGGCCCATAATTAGGCCCATGATTAATTAAAGTGTTTAATTAGGAGTTTTAATCACACAATTAAATTTTAATTCAAATCTGAATTTTTAAATTTGTTTGAACCATATTCAAATTTGGATTTTTAAGTTGAATATAAGATATTCAATTTAATTTAAGTATGTATATTTTATTTAATTGTTAAATAGTGATATGCATGAGGAATGATCATGGATTATAAAAGACCAATGTGATTGGATTTATTTCTTTTATGTTTCTTTAGATTGTAAATTAATTAATTTATTTTAATTTATTTTGGTCATGTATTATAAAGGTTGTAATATTTTTTGGGTTGTAATTTTATTTATTTAATTCTTGTAAATTCGCCTTGGTATGCCAAGGATTACTATGTAATTGGATTGCAAAAAGATCAAGGAGGTCAAGAGCATTGGTGGGATGAATGAAATGCACTCCTTCAACAACTCTTGTAATATGAATGAATGAAATGCACCTAGGAATTCCTTAATTCAATTCTTGGTGGCTTAGAATTGAATCCCTTAGAAAGTCCATGATCATACCATATTTATTATTATCGATGAATGCATGAGATGTATGAGAATGTATGCAAGTATATGATATATGCATGCTAATCGGATAATGTGCAAAGCGAGACCTTAATAGTAATTAGGACGATCACAAAATCTTCCAAATAAATGATTAAGTTGGAAATGGTATAATTAAAGTAATTATAACATAGGCCTCTATTGAGGCAATTATTTTAAGAAATTTTAAATACTTGCATAAGATGCAATTAATTTAAGAGATTTTCTTAAGAATAATTGTTGAGCATGAGATGTTGTAAATATGTAAATGGTTTGGTGGCCAATATTGGATGTACCTAAGGACATTAAAATTATTTGCATAATTACTGGCTCAATGGGATCAACTTAACTAATGCAAGATAAGTCAATAATGGATGTACTTGAGATTTTGAGCATTAGGGGCTAGGTAAAGGATTGAACCTCATATGAGATGTGATGGGCAAGGAGTTGCTCACTTATAGTTTATTGTAATTCCAATAATGGATGTACCTAAGGATGATCAATAGAATTATAAGAATTCAATCACCCACTAGAAATTCATCCAACTAGGATTTTTGTTTTCTACTTTGGAAGTGTAGGATTCGCTAAGTTAGTGGGAGGACCAATTTGATTAAAAGACCATAATCATTTTGGTTAAATACATGATACATTTACTAATTAATCTAGTTATTTTCTGTAGTTAATTTTTTGATAATAATGAGCACAAAACAATCACCACCATCCAATATCCTTGCAAGCATACTTGATTGAAATAGGTTGACAGGACCTAATCTATCTGATTGGCTAAGAAATTTGAAACTTGTCCTGAACCTTGAACATATTGGATATGTTCTAGATTCAAATGTTCCTGGTCCCTTACCTCCAAAGGCCACTCAAGAGGAAAATGAAACTTTGGACAAGTGGAAGGAGCATGATATGAGAGCCAAGTGTTACATGCTTGCTTCTATGAGTAATGAGTTACAAAAGCAGCATGAGAACATGCAGAGTGTGAGTGAGATCCTCCTTCACCTACAAGAGTTGTATGGTGAGCACAGCAGAAATACTAGGTATGAGATATCTAGACAGCTATTCCGCATGAGGATGTCTGAGGGACAGAATGTTGGGGATCATGTCCACAAGATGATTCGGCTGATTGAGCAATTGGAACATCTTGACTTTAACATGGATTTCCAACTGTAGATGAATTTGATCCTTCAGTCCCTTCCTGAGTCATTTGGGAATTTTGTGACAAATTTCCATATGACTAAGCAGGAATGTACCTTGACTGGTTTACTCAATATGCTGGTTATTGCCCAAAAGAATATGCCGGGCAATAAAGAAAAAGAGGTACCTTTGATTGCATCTTCTTCTGCTGGAAAGTCTAACAAGAAGAAGGGCAATAAGAAAAAGAAACCTCAAATTCCTGGTCCTTTCAAGAAAATAGCTAAACAGAAAGGGAAGACTAAAGCTGATGGAGGCAAAGGAAAGTGTTTTCACTGCCAGAAGGATGGGCACTGGAAAAGGAACTACCCAGAGTATCTTGCTTCTCTAAAGGACAAGAAGGATACACCTTTGAAAGGTATGTCCATATCTTGTTATTTAGATTCTGATTATACTCATAGTTCATCTACAGCTTGGGTTTTAGATACTGGTGCCAGTTTTCACATTTCTTATGATATGCAGGAACTAGCAAATAGTAGCAGCTTGTGTTCTCGAGATGTTAGACTCTGGATTGGTGATGGCTCAACTGTTGAAGCTTTAGCCATAGGATCTAAATCTTTTTACATGTCTGGACATATTTTGTGTTTGGATAATATTTTATATGTACCTGATGCTTTTAAGAACATCATTTCTATATCTAGTTTGACTAGAAATGGCTATGAATTTCAGTTTACAGATGATGTTTGCAATATTTATTTTGGAAATAAATGTTGGTTCAGGTTATATGAATGATGGTATTTATTATTTGGATAATAATGACAAACACAAAATGAATGCAATTGATCTAAATGAATGCAATGCCATGGTGAAAATCAACTCAAGTTCAAAATATATTTGGCACTTAAGGTTAGGTCATGTTGCAGAAGATAGGATTACAAAACAGGAGAAAATGGGGATTTTATCCTCATTGGGCTCTAAGCCTACTCCAACTTGTGAATCTTGCTTTCAGGGCAAAATGACTAGAACACCCTTTGTAGGACAAGGGCTAAGAGCTGAAAATATTTTAGAGCTAATACATAGTGATGTATGTGGTCCATTTAAAGAAATGGCTAGAGGAGGTTTTCATTACTTTATTACCGTTACTGATGATAAATCAAGGTTTGGGTATTTGTCTTTGATGAAATACAAACATGAATCCTTTAAAAAGTTCAAAGAATTTAAATCTGAAGTAGAAAATCAAACAGGAAAGAGTATTAAAGCTCTTCAATCAGATCGTGGAGGTGAATACTTGAGTATTGAATTTGATGAATACTTAAGAGAGCATGGCATTGTTTCCCAGCTAACTCCTCTAGGAACACCACAACTGAATGGTGTATCTGAAAAGAGAAATCATACCCTATTAGATATGGTACGTAGTATGATGAGCTATACTGATATGCCAATCTCCTTTTGCGGATTTGCATTAGAATCAGCTTTGTATATTCTGAATAGGATTCCATCAAAATCAGTATCTTCCACACCTTATGAGATATGGCATGGAAGAAAACCAAGTCTTAAGCATGTTAAGATTTGGGGTTGTCCAGCTTATATCAAAAAGCTGAACACTAATAAATTGGAAATCAGATCAGAAAAGGGTCGATTTGTTGGATATCCAAAAGATAGTTTTGGATATTATTTTTATTTGCCTACATCATAAAAGGTTGTGATAAGTAGAGATGCCACATTTCTTGAACAATAGTTTGTTCAAGAAGGAGGCAAAGGAAGGCAAATAGAACAGATCAGATGGATATAGATCCATCTAGTCAACCTAAACCTATTGATGAAACATCTACAGCTGTTCCTAGTAGAACAACCAGGGTATCTCACCCACCAGTGAGATATGGTTTCCTTCATAAAGAAGAATAAGAGTTGTCTACTCATGAAGAAGTAGATCATGGAGATAGTCCACTTACCTATGAAGAAGCTATATAAGATATAGACTCTTCAAAATGGATTGATGCTATGAAATTCGAGATTGATTCCATGTATAAGAATCAAGTTTGGGATCTTATTGACCCACCTGAAGGTATTGTACCTATAGGGAACAAATGGATTTTCAAGAAGAAAATTAGTTCTGATGGAAAGGTAGAGACCTATAAAGCAAGGCTAGTAGCGAAAGGGTTTCGCCAAAGGCAAGGAATCGACTATGAGGAGACTTTCTTGCCTGTTGCCATGCTTAAATCAATTAGGATTCTATTAGCGATAGCTGCATACTATGATTATGAGATTTGGCAGATGGATGCCAAAACAACTTTTCTCAGTGGATACATTGAAGAAAATATTTTCATGGAACAACCTAGGGGTTTTGAATCCCAAGATGGTTCCAAAGTATGCAAGCTAAAGCAATCCATTTATGGATTAAATAAAGCTTCGAGGAGTTGGAATATCCATTTTGATGAAGCCATTAAGTCATTTGGTTTTATAAAAAATAAGGATGAGCCATGTGCATATAAGAAGGTTAGTGATGGTGCTATTACTTTCCTTATTTTAAATGTGGATGATATTCTATTGATGGGTAATGGCACAGGTATGTTGACAACTATAAAGGTATGGTTGTCAAATACATTCTCCATGAAAAACTTAGGGGAGGCAACCTATATTCTTGGAATTTGCATCTATAGAGATAGAGCAAAAAGAATAATTTGTTTATCCCAAAGTCTATGCTTGGAAAAGGTGTTAAAGAGGTTTAACATGCTTGATTTCAATAGACGATTGTTACCAGTGAGACATGGTTGAAGGAACGGAAGCGTGAAAAACACAAGATTATACCATTGAATTCAAAAAAATTTCGCCTAGGGTCACATGCACCATGCAAGATTTATTTTTATCTATTTGATTTCAATGATAAACAACATATTAAAACTCTTTTAATATGTTTTTGGATCTGTATTTGCCATTTAAGATTTTAAAATTAATCAGATTAATTTTAGAACCCTAGATTAAATCAAGAACGATTACACTAACCTCTTGATGCCTTTGCAGCGTGTCTGCGCTTTGAGATCGTCTTCAGGACACCAAATGTTGTCCCTCTAGCTTGTCCACACCAAGAACACCTATGGCAGCCCTTGAACAGCCTCTAAAGCTTTTTCTATTAATTAGAAATTCAAGTTCTGCCTTTTAAGAGATTAGAGATGTAAACAGGACACTAGAAACAATTTCTAGTGTTCTTAATTCAAGAGATTGATGGCTAATCTCTTTGAATTGATGAGAGATGAAGAGAAATAGCTGGAGAGGCTCAAAGTGGCGTGACAAATGAGAGGAGAGGCTGCTGGTTATTTTTCTTTTCATAACCACACTTAAATAGCTAGGTTAACACATTAAACCCTAGCCACATGTCACCTTTTGATTAGCTCTAGGTTTAAGTGACCCAATCACATTGTGCCAAGTGTCAAACCTATATTTAATCTTGATTTTAATCATCTTACATGATTAAAAAAACATTTGGCAAGCTTATGTGTAATCCCATGTGTCACCATCTCATGGTGCCACGTGTCACAATGAAATGACCAAAATGCCCTGTGTCTTAATTTTGAGTTCTTAACCCAAAATAATTATTTTCTTCTTCTAATTAATTTATATCAAATATAAATTAATTAATTAATCTCTATTAATTAATTTCTCATCAATTAAATTCATATTTAAACACTTTAAATATAAATTTAATTTATACTACACATCCAATCATCTAGATTTGGTTTCAAGTCATGCTAGGGACTTTGCAATTTAATTGCAAACCAAACCTATTTAATTAATCAATTAAACTCTTTAATTAATTAATTAAATCATATTTAAATAGGTGATAACTTGTGTATGTGTGTGACTTACTAGGCTCATCACTAATTGGCAATGAGACATGATATCAACTCTTAATATCATCAGAACTCTTTCTTACCATAAATGATTTCTCTAAATCATTTTATGAACCTCATAGACCATGGTTAACACCTAGCATAGCATGCCATGGCCACCCAATTAGTAATAAGATTTACCTTAAATGAACCTATAATCATATGTTACCATGCACTAGAATCTCTCTGTTACAAAATCCCAACTCAAGTTGAGTCATGGTTTATGTCAAACTCCATTTGCTATGAATATTATGTTCTCTTTTAATTCCAGTTCTTGATTAAAAAGATTTTTCTCATCAGAAACTCTTTTACTGAATAAATCTATCTGTCTGGCAGAACTTGAAACATCAAGAACAATTAAATGAACATAGGATTTTATCTCTATTTACTTAGAGAGCAGATTCCATCTTGATCAACACCTACCTCCATATATAACTAACGAGAGCCAACACATGCCCATATACCCATACATAGTACAAGTATGAAAGCGATATCAAACTCAAACTACCTATATACAAGATAACTGTGCTATCTCAGGTCTAAAGATTATATGCACTGATATGATTTATGACAAAACATTGACAAGAGTAAACTCCATATGCTTGTCATAAGTGTCACTGGTTCGGCCTACTTATCATTTATAAGTGCTTATCATGTTTGTTATATGGCATGAGACTCACCATTCCATCTTATTTATATCTCATATAAATAACTTGGGAACAAACATGAATACAATCTTTCTGGATAAGTCATGTTCTTATTATGAAGTATCCTCGATTGTGAACCTATTTATGATACTTTGTGCTAGAAATATTGTCACTCATATTCTTAACAACTTAAGAATAATATTTCTAACAAAATATCAATGGACCTTTTCTATTACACATAAATATATTATGTAAACGGAAAAGTGGAAATGCCTTTTATTAATAAAATTATGTATAAGATACATACTAAATGATATGCTCTAGGACATACTACTAACAATCTCCCACTAGCACTAGAGCCATTCATTACAATATCTTAGACCTATCTTCTCAAGATGTCGGTCTAACTGAGTCTATGACATAGGCTTAGTGAATGGATCAGCTGGATTTTCAGCTGATGCTATTTTCTGCATGGCTACATCGCCTCGCCCAACTATTTCTCTGATAATGTGGTAGCACCTTTCTATGTGTTTGGATTTACGGTGAGACCTTGGTTCCTTAGCACTTTGTATGTTGCTCCATTATTGTCACTGTGTAGTGGAACCGTTGACTCAATGGAAGGAACTACTGTAAGTTCATCACGAACTTCTTTATCCAAACGACTTCCTTTGCGACATCGATGCGACAACATACTCGACCTCGTAGTGGAATCTCTGATCGTGCTCTGTTGGAACTCTTCCAACCGATTGCACCTCCTTTACAAATGAACACATATCCAGAAGTAGACTTTCTATCATCGATATCTGATTGGAAGTCAGAATCAGTATAACCATCTAATTGCAAGTCTCCACCTCCATAAATCAAGAATAAATCCTTAGTTCTTCTCAAGTACTTAAGGATATTCTTGACTGCTATCCAGTGTTCTAAACCTGGATTGGATTGATACCTGCTAGTCAAACTAACAGCATATGTGATATCTGGCCTAGTACACAATATTGCATACATTAAACTTCCAATAGCCGAAGCATATGGAATCCTAGCCATCTTATCTCTTTCTTTAGGTGTCTTTGGAGACATCTCTTTAGAAAGATGGATACCATGTCTCACTGGTAACAATCCTCTCTTGGAATCAAGCATGTTAAACCTCTTTAACACCTTTTCCAAGTATAGACTTTGGGATAAACCTATTATTCTTTTCGCTCTATCTCTATAGATGCGAATCCCAAGAATATAGGTTGCCTCCCCTAAGTCTTTCATGGAGAATGTATTTGACAACCATACCTTTATAGTTGTCAACATACATGTGTCATTACCTATCAAACAGTATGTCATCCACATATAAGACAAGGAAAGTGATAGCACTGTCACTAACCTTCTTATATACACATGGCTCATCCTCATTTTTGATAAAACCAAAGGATTTAATGGCTTCATCAAAACAGATGTTCCAACTCCTCGAAGCTTGTTTCAACCCATAAATGGATCGCTTTAGCTTGCATACCTTGGAACCATCTTGGGATTCAAATCCCCTAGGTTGTTCCATGAAAATGTTTTCTTCAATGTATCCATTGAGAAAAGCTGTTTTGACATCCATCTGCCAAATCTCATAATCATAGTATGCATCTATTGCTAATAAAATCCTAATTGATTTAAGCATGGCAACAGGCGAGAAAGTCTCCTCATAGTCTATTCCTTGCCTTTGGCGAAACCCTTTCGCTACTAGCCTTGCCTTATAGGTCTCTACCTTTCCATTAGAACCAATTTTCTTCTTGAAAACCCATTTGTTCCCTATAGGTACAATACCTTGGTGGGTCAATAAGATCCCAAACTTGATTCTTATACATGGAATCAATCTCGGATTTCATAGCATCAATCCATTTTGAAGAGTCTATATCTGATATAGCTTCTTCATAGGTAAGTGGATCATCTCCATGATCTACTTCTTCATGAGTAGACAACTCTTGTTCTTCTTCATGAAGAAAACCATATCTCACTGGTGGGTGAGATACCCTGGTTGTTCTACGAGGAGCAGCTGTAGATGTTTCATTAATGGGTATAGGTTGACTAGATGGATTTATATCCATCGATGCATTGGTTGGTCAGTATTCTCCAATTCTAACTCTATTTGCCTTCCTTTGCCTCCTTCTTGAACAAACTGTTGTTCAAGAAATGTGGCATCTCTACTTATCACAACTTTTTGTGAAGTAGGCAAATAAAAATAATATCCAAAACTATCTTTTGGATGTCCAACAAATCGACCTTTTTCTGATCTGGTCTCCAATTTATCGGTGTTGACTTTTGATATAATTTGGACAACCCCAAATCTTAACATGCTTTAGACTTGGATTTCTTCCATGCCATATCTCATAAGGTGTGGAAGAAAGCGATTTTGATGGAATCCTATTCGAATATACAAAGTGATTCTAATGCAAATCCCCAAAAGCGATTGGCATATCGGTATAGCTCATCATACTACGTACCATATCCAATAGGGTGCGATTTCTCCTTCGGATACACCATTCGGTTGTGGCGTTCTGGAGAGTCGGTGAGAAACAATGCCACGCTCTCTCAAGTATTCATCAAATTCGTACTCAAATATTCACCTCCACGATCTGATCGAAGAGCTTTAATACTCTTTCCTGTTTGATTTTCTACTTCAGATTTAAATTCTTTGAACTTTTCAAAAGATTCATATTTGTATTTCATCAAATACAAATACCCAAACCTTGATTTATCATCAGTAAAGGTAATAAAATAATGAAAGCCCCCTCTAGCCATTTCTTTAAACGGACCACATACATCACTATGTATTAATTCCAAAATATTTTCAGCTCTTAGCCCTTGTCCAACAAAGGGTGATCTAGTCATTTTGCCCTGAAGGCAAGATTCACAAGTTGGAGTAGCCTCAGAGCCCAATGAGGATAGAATCCCCATTTTCTCCAATTTTGCAATCCTATCTTCTGCAACATGACATAACCTTAAGTGCCAAATATATTTTGAACTTGAGTTGGTTTTCACCATGGCATTGCATTCATTTAGATTGCTACACTCTAGCCAGTGGAAACACTTTCTTACTGGCAATGGAAACACTTTCCTATTGGCAGTGGAAACACTTTCCTTTGCCTTTGTCAGCTTTGGTCTTCCCTTTCTGTTTAGCTATTTTCTTGGAAGGACCAGGAATCTGAAGTTTCTTTTTCTTATTGCCCTTCTTCTTGTTAGACTTTCCAGCAGAAGAAGATGCAATCAAAGCTACCTCTTTTCTTTTATTGCTCGGCATATTCTTCTGAGCAATAACTAGCATGTTGAGTAAATCAGCCAAGGTGCATTCCTGTTTAGTCATATAAAAATTTGTTACAAAATTCTCAAAAAACTCAGGAAGGGACTGAGTATCAACTCCTTCTGTAGTTGGAAATCCCATGTGAAGTCAAGATGTTCCCAACTGCTCAATCAGCCGAATCATCTTGTGGACATGATCCCCAACATTACATCCCTCGGACATCCTCATACGGAATAGTGTCTAGATATCTCATACCTAGCATTCCTACTGTGCTCACCATACAACTCTTATAGGTGAAGGAGGATCTCACTCGAACTCTGCATGTTTTCATGTTGCTTCTGTAACTCATTACTCATGGAAGCAAGCATGTAACACTTAGCTCTCATATCATGCTCCTTCCACTTGTCCAAAGTTTCATGTTCAACTTATTTGGACTCAGTAGGTAAGTGACCAGGAACATTTGAATCTAGAACATATCCTATATGTTCAAGGTTGAGAACAAGTTTCAAATTTCTTAGCCAATCAGACAGTTAGGTCTGTCAACTGTTGTGATCAAGTATGCTTGCAAGGATATTGGATGGTGGTGGTTGTTTTGTGCTCATTTTTATCGGAAAATTAAGCTGAGAAAATAACCAGATTAATTAGTAAATGTATCATGTAATTAACCAAAATGATTATGGTCTTTTAATCAAATTGGTCCTCCCACTAACTTAGCGAATCCTACACTTCCAGAGTAGAAAACGGAAATCCTAGTTGGATGGATTTCTAGTGGGTGATTGAATTCTTATAATTCTATTGATCATCCTCAGGTACATCCATTATTGGAATTACAATAAACTATAAGTGAGCAACTCCTTGCCCATCACATCTCATGTGAGGTTCAATCCTTTACCTAGCCCCTAATGCTCAAAATCTCAGGTACATCCATTATTGACTTATCTTGCATTAGTTAAGTTGATCCCATTGAGTCAGTAATTATGCAAATAATTTTAATGTCCTCAGGTACATCCAATATTGGCCACCAAACCATTTACATATTTACAACATCTCATGCTTAACAATTATTCTTAAGAAAATCTCTTAAATTAATTGCATCTCATGCAACTATTTAAAATTTCTTAAAATA
This sequence comes from Hevea brasiliensis, assembly GCF_030052815.1. Classification (NCBI taxonomy): domain Eukaryota; kingdom Viridiplantae; phylum Streptophyta; class Magnoliopsida; order Malpighiales; family Euphorbiaceae; genus Hevea; species Hevea brasiliensis. The sequence continues at coordinate 45,002,869 of NC_079505.1, forward strand.
ATTGCCCCAATTGAGTGCTTATGTTATAATTACTTTAATTATACCATTTCCAACTTAATCATTTGTTTGGAAGATTTTATAGCCATCCTTATTACTATTAAGGTCTCACTTTGCACATTATCCATTTAGCATGCATATATCATATAATTGCATACATTCCCATACATCTCATGCATTCATGGATAAGCGATAAATATGGTATGATCATGGACTTTCTATGGTATTCAATTGTGAGCCACCAAGAATTGAATCAGGGCATTCCTAGGTGCATTTCATTCATTCATTTTACAAGAGTTGCTGAAGGAGTACATAATCAACACTTGATATTGAATTCCTCCCACTGGTCCCACCAATGCTCTTGATCTCCTTGAACTTCTTGCAATCCAATATTACATAGTAATCCTTGGCATACCAAGGCGAATTTACAAGAACTTAAATAAATGAAATTACAACCCAAAAATATTACAAACTTAATAATACATGCCCAAAATAAATTAAAATAAATTAATTAATTTACAATCCCAAAGAAACATAAAAGAAATAAATCCAATCACATTGGTCTTTTATAGTCCATGATCATCCATCATGCATATCACTATTTAACAATTAAATAAAACATACATACTTAAATTAAATTGAATATCTCATATTCAACTTAAAAATCCAGATTTGAATATGATTCAAATAAATTTAAAAATTCAGATTTGAATCTCATTCAAACAAATTTAAAAATTCAGATTTGAATCACATTCAAACAACTTCAAAAATTCAGATTTGAATCACATTCAAACATTTTTTAAAAAATCAGATTTGAATCACATTCAAATATTTTTTAAAAAATCATATCTGAATTTTATTGAATCAATTTTAAAAAATCAGATTTAAATATGATTCAAACAACTTTAAAAATTCATATTTGAATCACATTCAAACAACTTTTAAAATTCAGATTTGAATCACATTCAAACAATTTTTAAAATTCTTATTTGAATCATAATTTAATTGTGTGATTAAAACTACTAATTAAAAACTTTAATTAGTCAAAGAATAGGCCTTAGATCATACAACAATTGCAGAATTAAAAGCCAAACCTTGAACCACCCATGGAACCATTGTTGCCGCCACCAATGGTGGCTTCACCATGTGTGCTGCCACACCTCTTGATCCAACCAGCAATGAATCAATCATCTCATAATCAAATCACACAATTAAATCATATAATCAACAATCTAAATGGCAAATATAGTTGCTCTGATACCAATTGAAGGAACGGAAGCGTGAAAAACACAAGATTATACCATTGAATTCAAAAAAATTTCGCCTAGGGTCACATGCACCATGCAAGATTTATTTTTATCTATTTGATTTCAATGATAAACAACATATTAAAACTCTTTTAATATGTTTTTGGATCTGTATTTTCCATTTAAGATTTTAAAATTAATCAGATTAATTTTAGAACCCTAGATTAAATCAAGAACGATTACACTAACCTCTTGATGCAACTGCGATGTCTGCGCCTTTGAGATTCGTCTTGAGGACACCAAATGTTGTCCCTCTAGCTTGTCCACCAAGAACACCTATGGCAGCCCTTGAACAGCCTCTAAAGCTTTTTCTATTAATTAGAAATTCAAGTTCTGCCTTTTAAGAGATTAGAGATGTAAACAGGACACTAGAAACAATTTCTAGTGTTCTTAATTCAAGAGATTGATGGCTAATCTCTTTGAATTGATGAGAGATGAAGAGAAATAGCTGGAGAGGCTCAAAGTGGCGTGACAAATGAGAGGAGAGGCTGCTGGTTATTTTTCTTTTCATAACCACACTTAAATAGCTAGGTTAACACATTAAACCCTAGCCACATGTCACCTTTTGATTAGCTCTAGGTTTAAGTGACCCAATCACATTGTGCCAAGTGTCAAACCTATATTTAATCTTGATTTTAATCATCTTACATGATTAAAAAAAACATTTGGCAAGCTTATGTGTAATCCCATGTGTCACCATCTCATGGTGCCACGTGTCACACTGTGAAATGACCAAAATGCCCCTGTGTCTTAATTTTGAGTTCTTAACCCAAAATAATTATTTTCTTCTTCTAATTAATTTATATCAAATATAAATTAATTAATTAATCTCTATTAATTAATTTCTCATCAATTAAATTCATATTTAAACACTTTAAATATAAATTTAATTTATACTACACATCCAATCATCTAGATTTGGTTTCAAGTCATGCTAGGGACTTTGCAATTTAATTGCAAACCAAACCTATTTAATTAATCAATTAAACTCTTTAATTAATTAATTAAATCATATTTAAATAGGTGATAACTTGTGTATGTGTGTGACTTACTAGGCTCATCACTAATTGGCAATGAGACATGATATCAACTCTTAATATCATCAGAACTCTTTCTTACCATAAATGATTTCTCTAAATCATTTTATGAACCTCATAGACCATGGTTAACACCTAGCATAGCATGCCATGGCCACCCAATTAGTAATAAGATTTACCTTAAATGAACCTATAATCATATGTTACCATGCACTAGAATCTCTCTGTTACAAAATCCCAACTCAAGTGAGTCATGGTTTATGTCAAACTCCATTTGCTATGAATATTATGTTCTCTTTTAATTCCAGTTCTTGATTAAAAGATTTTTCTCATCAAAAACTCTTTTACGAATAAATCTATACATCTGGCCGGGAACTTGAAACATCAAGAACAATTAAATGAACATAGGATTTTATCTCTGTTTACTTAGAGGAACAGATTCCATCTTGATCAACACCTACCTCCATATATAACTAGCAGGAGCCAGCACATGCCCATATACCCATACATAGTACAAGTATGAAAGCAGTATCAAACTCAAACTACCTATATACAAGATAAGCGTGCTATCTCGGGTCTAAAGATTATATGCACTTGATATGATTTATGACAAAACATTGACAAGAGTAAACTCCATGTGCTTGTCATAAGTGTCACTAGTTGACCTACTTATCATTTATAAGTGCTTATCATGTTTGTTATATGGCATGAGACTCACCATTCCATCTTATTTATATCTCATATAAATAACTTGGGAACAAACATGAATACAATCTTTCTGGATAAGTCATGTCCTTATTATGAAGTATCCTCGATTGTGAACCTATTTATGATACTTTGTGCTAGAAATATTGTCACTCATATTCTTAACAACTTAAGAATAATATTTCTAACAAAATATCAATGGACCTTTTCTATTACACATAAATATATTATGTAAACGGAAAAGTGGAAATGCCTTTTATTAATAAAATTATGTACAAGATACATACTAAATGATATGCTCTAGGGCATACTACTAACAATGGTATCCACCTTTCTAAAGAGATGTCTCCAAAGACACCTGAAGAAAGAGATAAAATGGCCAGCATTTCATATGCTTCGGCTATTGGAAGTTCGATGTATGCAATGTTATGTACTAGGTCAGATATCGCATATGCTGTTAGTTTGACTGGTAGGTATCAATCCAATCTAGGTTTGGAACACTGGATAGCTGTCAAAAATATCCTTAAGTACTTGAGAAGAACTAATGATTTATTCTTGATATATGGAGGTGGAGACCTCCAATTGGATGGTTATACTGATTCTGATTTCCAATATCGATGATAGAAAGTCTACCTCTGGGTATGTGTTCATTTGTAATAGAGGTGCAGTCAGTTGAAAGAGTTCTAAACAGAGCATGACTGCAGATTTCCCTACCGAGGCTGAGTATATTGCTGCATTAGATGCTGCAAAGGAAGCTGTTTGGATAAAGAAGTTCGTGACAGAACTTGCAGTAGTTCCTTCCATTGAGTCAGCAGTTCCTGTAACACCCCTCACCCGTCTACAGTGTAGCCGAGCAAGGCGTGTCACACGGAGTGCCGGAGCACCTGATCTTATCTGATTTCATTACAGTTCTTGATTTATTTATTCAAAAACTTTATTTAAGGTTTAGGCTATTTTTACTTTTATCAAAATCTAACTAATTTGGAAATTTCAAAAATTTTAACGATAATCCGACAAAGTGTCGGCTGTAATTTGGACTAACAGTTCTTCTAAACCTACCAAAGACAATTCACAACATATTTAAATTCATAGCTCAATTTATCTCAATAATATCTCATCAGTTTCTCAAAATTTCTTAAATTCAATCTCATTCAGAATCATTATGATTAGACAATCAATTCAGACATCAGAATTCTTACATTTCATTAACTTATATAATTTTCCAATTAAGTATATAAATTTGTCAAGTACAGGATATACAAATGAAATTACAATATACTTAGAATGAACAAAATACATAACATGTATAATTATGAGCCCTATCTACATGCATTGCTGAGGAGGTGACAACCTTCAATTCTTCTAACACTTCTGTAGATCTAGACTTCAAAAATCTCAGTTGACAGTCTACTGGTTTTACCTTCAGTACCTGCGCGAGGAAGCAATTCCATCGCGCTAAGCATTTCTGCTTAGTGGTGCAATAGTATAACAAGAAATAATATATACAAATAAAGAAAGAAATAACTCATAATTCGGATATCCAGGAATCAATTTAATTTGGTATGGTATTTCTAGTATCAATGATCTTATGTACTAGTTTGTTCCTCTTTGGAAGTGCTTAGTTTATAACTTTTCAGTAATACTACCCAGTATTCAAATTATTCTAACTGTATTGTATTTCAAGTCTCTACTGTTCTGCAATTTATATTTTTGTTATGTTTCTTTTGCTAATCTATTTTTTACTCAATACTTAATTTAATTGTACTGAAATTTCATTATACTTAACTTAACTTAGCTTCTTGAATTGAATAATGTTTTAAATGACTGCCCATATAGCCTATACACTGACCAGACTGGATAAACAGATATACTAGCACTGGGTACCTAGTACCTCGGGCCGTCACATCATCGATCACAAAGTATCTCCCGGTGTGCAAACAGTGTGGCTAAAAAGCCATATAATCAATCAGGCATTAAGCTGAGTATAATAACACAAACTGTATAGCCATAGGCTATTAAAATCATAGTATGGCATAATAAGCCATAAAACACAGTATGACGTAAAGTCATTTACAGAATAGCTGTCAGAATCCTATTGGCATGCCAACCTATCCAAACTAGTCAACTAGGCAAATTAGGGCATATTACAATGTTACATATTTAATTCTTTATTCATAGGGTTTATACATCTTTATGCCTTTCACTGGTCAATAAAATTATTGACCTTTTTATGCATCATGGATAGGTTGATTCTAGCATCAACATGTCACAATTTACAATTCAATATGTTGTCAATATAATGCAATTTATCCTTTTCACAAGTTGGCATTCATTGCCAAATCACTTCAAGCATCATTTTATGTAATCACCAATTTTAAATTTTAGTGTGCTACATTGGTCTAGCTTAAAGTCCTATTTCCCTTGGTTTTTAGCTTCTGGTCAAAGAAGCAAAATTGTAGCTCAATGTCTTATTGCACTCGGGACAAAATTTTAGGTCATTATGAGTTGTATAGACCAAGATATGGTCAATTTACTAAAGCTGGACAGATTGCACCTTTGGTGCAAATTTTGGTCAATTTCTCAATTTTTGTGTGCTAGATTTGTCTACCTTAAAGTCCTATTTCTCTTGGTACTGTTCCCTTCAATTCATTTCATTAGTCAACTTATAAAGTTGACCCTTGATGCACTCTACTTGAGTCAATTCTAATGTTACCAATATGTCACATTTTATAACCCTTTAGTGTTGGTATATGTTACCAATTTCATTTCCAAGTGTATTGCATTTTATTGCAATTTACCGGATTTCAGTGTACTATTTTGACCTAGCCGGACGACCTAGTTCCCTCAGTTTTTGGGTTTCGGTCCAAACTACAAACTTGTAGGTCTATGTCTTATTGCACGCGGGGCAAAATTTCAGGTCATTCTGAGTTGTGTAGACCAAGATATGGTCAATTTACCAATGCTGGACAGATTGCACCTTTAGTGCAAAATTTGGTCAATTTTAGTTCTAGCAGTTTTGGTACCTAAACTTGTGCAAGCTATTTGACTTGGTTCTGGCCATTTCTGGGTTTTGATGTCTTCATAAGAATTGTAGCTCTATGTCTTATTGCACTCGTGGCAAAATTTCAGGTCATTCTAAGTTGTACAGACCAAGATATGGTCAATTTACTAAAGCTGGATAGATTGCACCTTTAGTGCAAAATTTGGTCAATTTTAGTTCTGGCAGTTTTGGTACCTGAACTTGTGCAAGCTAATTGACTTGGTTCTGGCCATTTCTGGGTTTTGGTGTCTTCATAAGAATTGTAGCTCTATGTCTTATTGCACTTGGGGCAAAATTTCAGGTCATTCTAAGTTGTATAGACCAAGATATGGTCAATTTACTAAAGCTGGACAGATTGCACCTTTAGTGCAAAATTTGGTCAAATTTAGTTCTGGCAGTTTTGGTACCTGAACTTGTGCAAGCTAATTGACTTGGTTCTGGCCATTTCTGGGTTTTGGTGTCATCATAAGATTTGTAGCTCTATGTCTTATTGCACTCGGGGAAAAATTTCAGGTCATTCTAAGTTGTATAGACCAAGATATGGTCAATTTACTAAAGCTGGACAGATTGCACCTTTAGTGCAAAATTTGGTCAATTTTAGTTCTGGCAGTTTTGGTACCTGAACTTGTGCAAGCTAATTGACTTGGTTCTGGCCATTTCTGGGTTTTGGTGTCTTCATAAGAATTGTAGCTCTATGTCTTATTGCACTCGGGGAAAAATTTCAGGTCATTCTAAGTTGTATAGACCAAGATATGGTCAATTTACTAAAGCTGGACAGATTGCACCTTTAGTGCAAAATTTGGTCAATTTTAGTTCTGGCAGTTTTGGTACCTGAACTTGTGCAAGCTAATTGACTTGGTTCTGGCCATTTCTAGGTTTTGGTGTCTTCATAAGAATTGTAGCTCTATGTCTTATTGCACTCGGGGAAAAATTTCAGGTCATTCTAAGTTGTATAGACCAAGATATGGTCAATTTACTAAAGCTGGACAGATTACACCTTTAGTGCAAAATTTAGTCAATTTTAGTTCTGGCAGTTTTGGTACCTAAAATTGTGCAAGCTAATTGACTTGGTTCTGGCCATTTCTGGGTTTTGGTGTCTTCATAAGAATTGTAGATCTATGTCTAAACTAACCATGATAAAAATTTCAGGTCAATTGGACCTGTCTTGAGTGAGTTATGGTCATCCCAAGGACTACTATTCATATGGTCAAAAATCTGGGTTGCAAGGTTGCTAATCCGGATTTGGTCATTTTTAAGGTCAGTTTCTAGGCAGAATTTTGGTAACATTTCTATACGAAAGTTGGCCTATTTGGTGTCTAGTTTCACCCCCCATCGGCCTCATACCAATTGGGTTCATAGTTTGGCACTTATGGCCTAATTTATGTACTGCCTTCAATACACAACCTGCACAAAGCACATACACTTCCAATTTGATATTCTTTCTCCTCCTCATTACTTCAATATTCAATCAATAACACTTCCATATATATATTGTACACAATTCCAGCAACACTTTTGGGCAGAATATTCAAGTGCTCAATGCACACAATTCACCATTAAGTTCAACATTCACTTCCACCAAAACTCCTCTTTCTTGCTTCCTACATTCTGCCCATGATGTGTAAAACACTTTTAATGAAGAACAATTGGAGAAATTGTGGCTTGATCATTAGGAGTGGAGCTTGCATGCAAGGTGTAGCCATGGTGGTTTTTAGGGAAGGAAATGGATTCGGCAAGGTTTTAAAATGGGAAGAAGATGAAGTTGAATGCAGATTTTCTGGTTCTCATGTGGCTTATATAGTCCACTTAGTGCTCCACTATCCTTATAATATATATTAATATAATTAAACTTTTAATTATCCTAAGTTTACCCCCTTTAATTTCTCTTAATGACATTTTATACATAAATTTCATTTCATTTTTTTATGGCATTTTCAAAATTTAACACTACTAATTTTTCATGGACATTTAGGTCAAAAGTTAACTCTAGGTATCAATTGACCAAAATGCCCCTCTTCGGGTTATATTCCCGATTTTTCGGTAACACCGATTTTTGTTTGTTTCTCGATTTTTCGTTTTTCTTTGTACTAATTTATTAATTTTTATTTAATAATTCTAGTGTCAATTATATTTCAATAGACCTTTACTTACGTCTCGGAATCAAATTCTGAGGGTTCCCTGCGGTCTTGGGGTCAGCAACGGCCTTCTCAGTGCGGTCACCCATCGCTGCGGTGTCGGCTCGTTTAACTTAGCTTCATTTTCTCTCTTTCATTTGTCTTTGATTTTTCTTGCATTTTCTTCTTATTTATTTCATCATTATATGTTTGTTCATTATCACCGAAGTGTAGTTCCAGACATTCCGACTTTCCGGGGCAGACATTAGCCGTCGGAACAGTAGAATGTACGGACTACGAAAATGAGGATGTTATAGTTCCACTTCACTGTGACAACAATGGAGAAGTCATACAGGCTAAGGAACCCCGGTCTCACCAAAAATCCAAACACATAGAAAGGTGCTACCACATTATCAGAGAAATAGTTGGGCAAGGCGATGTAGCCATGCAGAAAATAACATCAGCTGAAAATCCAGCTGATCCATTCACTAAGCCTATGTCACAAACTCAGCTAGACTGACATCTTGAGAAGATGGGTCTAAGATATTATAATGAATGGCTCTAGTGCTAGTGGGAGATTGTTAGTAGTATGCCCTAAAGCATATCATTTAGTATGTATCTTATACATATTTTATTAATAAAAGGCATTTTCACTTTTCCGTTTACATAATATATTTATGTTTAATAGAAAAGGTCCATTGATATTTTGTTAGAAATTCTATTCTTAAGTTTTTAAGAAAATGAGTGACAGTATTTCTAGCACAAAGTATCATAAATTGGTTCACAATCGAGGATACTTCACAATAAGGACATGACTTATCCGGAAAGATTGTAATCGTGTTTGTTCCTAAGTTATTTATATGAGATGTAAATAAGATAGAATGGTGAGTCTCATGCCATATAACAAACATGATAGGCACTTATATAAGATAAGTAGGCTGAACCAGTGACATTTATGACAAGCACATGGAGTTTACTCTTGTCAATGTATTGTCATAAATCATATTAGTGCATATAATCTTTAGACCTGAGATAGCATAGTTATCTTGTACATAGGTAGTTTGAGTTTGATGCTGCTTTCATACTTGTACTGTGTATGGGTATATGGGCATGTGTTGGCTCCTACTAGTTATATATGGAGGTAGGTGTTGATCAAGATGGAATCTGTTACCCTAAGTAAATAGGGATAAAATCCTATGTTCATTTAATTGTTCTTGATGTTTCAAGTTCCTGGCCAGGACAGATAGATTTATTCAGAAAAGAGTTTCTGATGAGAAAATCTTTTTAACCAAGAACTGGAATTAAAAGAGAACATAATATTCATAGCAAATGGGGTTTGACATAAACCATGACTCCAGCTCGAATTGGGATTTTGTAATAGAAAGATTCTAGTGCATGGTAATATATGATTATAGGTTCATTTAAGGTAACCTTATTACTGATTGGGTGGCCATGGCATGCTATGCTAGGTGTTAACCATGGTGTATGAGGTGCATAAAATGATTTAGAGAAATCACTTATGGTAAGAAAGAGTTCTGATAATATTAAGAGTTGATATCATATCTCATTGCTAATTAGTGATGAGCCTAGTAAGTCACACACATACACAAGTAATTACCAAATTAAATATGATTTAATTAATTAATTAAAGAGTTTAATTGATTAATTAAATAGGTTTGGTTTGTAATTAGATTGCAAAGTCCCTAGCATGGCTTGAAACCAAATCTAGGTTATTGGATGTATAGTATAAGTTAAATTTATATTTAAAGTGTTTAAATATGAATTTAATTAATGAGAAATTAATTAATAGAGATTAATTAATTAATTTATATTTGATATAAATTGATTAGAAGAAGAGAAATAATTATTTTGGGTTGAGAACTCAAAATTAAGACACAGGGGTATTTTGGTCATTTCACAGGGTGACATGTGGCACTATGAGATGGTGACACATGGCACAACACATAAGCTTACCATATGTCTTTTAATCATGTAAGATGATCAAAGTCAAAATTAAATATAGGTTTGACACTTGGCACAATGTGATTGGGTCAATTAAACTTAGAGCCAATCAGAAGGTGACATGTGGCAAGGGTTTTAAGTGGTGACCTACCTATATAAAGGAAAGGATGAAAAAGAAAAATACAATCTGCTCATTCATCCAAATGTGCCGCCACCCTTGCCTTGCTCTCCCTTTCATCTTCTTCATCTCTCATCAATTCAAAGAGAATAGCCAACAATCTCTTGAATTAAAAATACTAGAAATCGTTTCTAGTGTCTTGTTTACATCTATAATCTCTCAAAAGGCATAACCTGATTTTCTAATTGATTGGAAAAGCTTTAGAAGCTGTTCAAGGGGCTGCCATTGGTGATCTTGGTGTGGATAAGCTAGAGGGACAACATCTGGTGTCCTAGGCGCATCCCAAAGGTGCCAAACACACTGCAGTGCATCAAAAAGGTTAGTGCACTTGTTCTTGATCTAATCTAGGGTTCTAATGAATTAATCTGTTAATTCTAAAATCTTAAATGGCAAATGTAGATCCAAAAACATATTAAAAGAGTTTTAATATGATGTTTAACATTGAAATCAAATAGATAAATAATGAATCTTGCATGATACATGACACCCTAGAAGAAAAATTTGTAATTCAATGATCTAAACTTATGTTTTTTCATGCTTCCGCTCCTTCAATAAATACATTATGTAAATGGAAAAGTGAAATTGCCTTTTTTTTATTAATAAAATATGTACAAGATATATACTAAATGATATGCTCTAGGGCATACTATTAACAATCTAGGAGTAGTACTTGTATTTTGACCATAACTAGAGATCCTGAACTTCAAATTAAGTGATTCAAAAAAGGAATTAAAGCTAAGACATAGGGGAATAACTTTCATGAAGATTACCTTATCAAATTATGACTGGAACTAGGTTAAATTTAGGTTCTAAAGTCAGGTTCCAAAACTGTCCAGAACCCAGAATCAACTATAACTTTGGAATTCATTAGAAATTTGTTTGGTTAGCTATGAGTGGAAATTAGAATCAGTATTAAAGCTTTAAATTTGTGAATTTTTAGTGGATAAAGAGACTTCCAGGAAGGAAAGAACTAAGACAAGAAAAGGGGAATTGAAAGAAGGTTTGTGCGCAATTGGATTTCTCTTTTATTTTAAAATTTGTAATTGGATTGAATGGACTTTATATGAGTCAATTATGCTTTTCTTTTGTATTTGAGAATTTTATATATTGTTTTGAGAACTTTGAGTTGTTAAATGGATTTATGATTGTGGAAAGGTGGATGTTAGCTATTTGAATTTATTGTAGCAAGGGAGTGAGCCAGTTTTGAATGTGATTTGAAGTGTTCTGAGAATTTGATGTGTTGCCAACCATAAATATAAATTTGTGACAATTGAATGTGGTTATTTTATTTATAATGTGATCATTTGAATGGAAATTATTTTAAGTTTATTTTAAAACCACAGTTGGCATTGAAATTTGATTTGTGTCCCTCATTATTTGAGGCGAGATTGATTATATGACTTCCCTCTCTGGCTTGCCAGTTGAGGTTAAGATTAGATGAGTACTCATATTGCTAGCTAGCCTTTGTCCCCCTTTAATAATGACAATTGGGGTGAGATTGCTTTATCGTGGTGTACAATGCGACATTGATCGTGAAATTTTATATCATGGCCCTAATTGTGTCATTGTTGGCAACACTATTGATTGTGAATGCTTTGATAAAATGTGATTGAAATAAATGATTTGTAATGATTGAAAATTATGATATTGGCTTCATGACTTATGGAAAATTTGAATATTTCAAACTCTTTGTTATGATTTGATAAATCGTGTTTTATATTGAGTTTAAAAATTATAGTTGTGCACCACTGAGTGTCACTACTCAGCGATAGCTTTTATATGCTATTGCAGGTAGAGGATAGGATCCAGCAGTTGAGTGAGCAAAGTTGAGCTGTGTTTGGACTGTCATCGGCCATATTTTAGGTATACCCTTGTACATTGTGTATTGATGTAATGTGTAACTATATGCATTGTAAAAGATGATTGAGCAGTTGTATAAAAAGAATTGTAATGATATTTTTATAACTTTGAAGTTGTAAATTTATAATTAAATGTTTCTTTTGAGATGTAAATGAAGAATTATTATTCTTTTGATCTTGAATGAAGAAAATCATTTAGTTGAATATTGCTTGATTTAAATTATGATATATGATTATCACAAGTTGATTTTAACAGATTTAATAAATTTGGTTTATTGAAATTACAACCATTACCATGTGGATTTTTCGTAAAAATCTTTTTGATTTTTAAAATACTTAATTTATTCCTTAACTAAAAATGAATTTAGTTCATTTAAAATCTCTTGTAGTATATTTGAAGGGTTATCAGTTGACGGAGTTTGGTAATTCATTAGATATATTACGGGATCGATAAGGTGTGACATTACCCACGTCCCTTTTGTTCTTTCTCCTAGTTCTTATCAAGTGACATTCTAGTCAATCTTTTACCTTTTAGGCATTAATATCCAAGCTTCATAGTAGTATTATGGGAAAATAGAGCTAAACCTGCCCATGGAGAAAAATCGCTACACACAGTAGCTCGTTTTAGTTGATTTGATTTTTTTTTCTAGATTTATTAGTTTAAAATGATCCAAGCCAAAAATTGAATTTCACTAAAATCTCAAATCAAATTGAACCATTTAACTTAAAAAACCAAACTAAAATTGGTTTGATTAGATTAAAATGCTCATCCTTAATTAAATTAATGCCTATTATAGTAAAGCAGGTAAAATAAATAGTATGGAGCTCTTTGTAAAAAGATCAAAATAGCCTTTTATATTTCTTCGCTTTTTATCATAGAGGATAGATGATGGACATAATTGGAAAAGAAAATTCTTGCTGAGTGTTGAGCTTGGTCAATTGCATGCTATAGTAAAATAGTTGACAAGTACTTACATTGTCAATTTGAGAAAAGAGGTGAATAAAAAGAAACTAACAATTGGAGGAAGTGGTAAGAAATTGTTATATATATATATATATATATATATATATATAGAGAGAGAGAGAGAGAGAGAGAGAGAGAGAGAGAGAGAGTTTATAACCTAAAGATGACTCAACATTATTGAATTATAGCTCATTAGTTAAGAGCTTTTGTCTTTTAGTCTATTAGCTCAATCCTAATAGCAAAGAGCCAAAGAAAAAAAAAGTATGTAATTAAAAAAAGAAAAAGGAAAAAAAAAGATATTAAGTAAATTTAAAAAATAAAAAAAAAGGAAAGAAAAGGAGAATTAAAAGTAATTACATGCTAGTAAAGGAGGTATACTATGGGCAATTAAACATTATTACTTATTTATTAGAAATGTTCATGTCACTTTATAGTGGGAAAATAGGTCTCACATACCCCTTTCATGTGGTTTAGTATTTAATGGCTTGTTAGGGTTAAATTCCTACCATAAGATAACTTATCTCATGAACCTTTATTTAGGTTCAGTTTTTGTGTCTTACCTTTACCTATCCAGTTAAACAGTTTGTAGCCACTGTTTGGCCACACTTCCTACCTGGAAGTTTTTCCTCTATGTCTTGTCTTTATTTTCCTTTTTGAATCATGTCGATTAGGATTTTAGAAATCAAGTTATGGTCAGAAAACCATAACTGATTCATTTCCTAATTCTGGTTCCTTAACTAGGCAGCTTTTGGACTTAGAGTTTACCTAATTAATGGAACATGTTGCAATCACTTTTAGGCATAGTGGTCTTCATAGAAATTGTAGCCCTATGTCTTGTGGTCACTTAGAATTTTTAATGACAATTTTTCAAGTTTTGTGGAATTATTTATGGCTAATTTACTTGGACTCATGTACCCTATGCCAACAGGATTTCAGTTCAGGTCAGTAACTGCAAGTGAACTTTTAAGGTTCTTACATTCATAATTTGAGGAAGGTTTCTAAAACAAAGTTGGATCCCTGTTTCTTAGGTTTCTGAAAAGGTATGGCTCATCCTAATTGGATTTTTCTAGTGCAAGATATGACTAAAAGAATGTTCTGGGGTCAAATGAAGTTTGGTCAGATTCCAGGTTTTGATGTATTAATTTGTTCTGGCAATTTGACCTAGTTCTCTTGATTTCTGTGTAACACCCTCACTGTAGCAGATCCGTACATTCTACTGTTCCGGTGATCGGTATCGGTCCGGATGGCTAGAACATCTGCAAAAATATTTAAACTAAAGTGAGGAACCATAATTAACTCAAATATTAATAAGAAAAATTTAGAAAAAATTTTAGAAATAAAATACAACCAAGTTAAATGTGTTAGTAGTATGCCCTAGAGCATATCATTTAGTATGTATCTTGTACATATTTTTATTAATAAAAGGCATTTTTACTTTTCCGTTTACATAATATATTTATGTGTAATAGAAAAGGTCCATTGATATTTTGTTAGAAATATTATTCTTAAGTTGTTAAGAATATGAGTGACAATATTTCTAGCACAAAGTATCATAAATAGGTTTACAATCGAGGATACTTCATAATAAGGACATGACTTATCCAGAAGATTGTATTCATGTTTGTTCCCAAGTTATTTATATGAGATATAAATAAGATGGAATGGTGAGTCTCATGCCATATAACAAACATGATAGGCACTTATAAATGATAAGTAGGCCGAACCAGTGACATTTATGACAAGCACATGGAGTTTACTCTTGTCAATGTTTTGTCATAAATCATATCAATGCATATAATCTTTAGACCTGAGATAGCACAGTTATCTTGTATATAGGTAGTTTGAGTTTGATACTGTTTTCATACTTCTACTATGTATGGGTATATGGGCATGTGTTGGCTCCTACTAGTTATATATGGAGGTAGGTGTTGATCAAGATGGAATCTATTCCTCTAAGTAAATAGAGATAAAATCCTATGTTCATTTAATTGTTCTTGATGTTTCAAGTTCCTGGCCAAGACAGATAGATTTATTCAGAAAAGAGTTTCTGATGAGAAAATCTTTTAATCAAGAACTGGAATTAAAAGAGAACATAATATTCATAGCAAATGGAGTTTGACATAAACCATGACTCCAGCTTGAGTTGGGATTTTGTAACAAAGAGATTCTAGTGCATGGTAACATGTGATTATAGGTTCATTTAAGGTAAACCTTATTACTAATTGGGTGGCCATGGCATGCTATGCTAGGTGTTAACCATGGTGTATGAGGTGCATAAAATGATTTAGAGAAATCATTTATGGTAAGAAAGAGTTCTGATGATATTAAGAGTTGATATCATGTCTCATTGCCAATTAGTGATGAGCCTAGTAAGTCACACACATACACAAGTTATCACCTATTTAAATATGATTTAATTAATTAATTAAAGAGTTTAATTGATTAATTAAATAGGTTTGGTTTGCATTTAAATTGCAAAGTCCCTAGCATGACTTGAAACCAAATCTAGATTATTGGATGCGTAGTATAAATTAAATTTATATTTAAAGTGTTTAAATATGAATTTAATTAATGAGAAATTAATTAATAGAGATTAATTAATTAATTTATATTTGATATAAATTAATTAGAAGAAGAAAAATAATTATTTTGGATTAAGAACTCAAAATTAAGACACAGGGGCATTTTGGTCATTTCACAGTGTGACACGTGGCACCATGAGATGGTGACACATGGGATTACACATAAGCTTGCCAAATGTTTTTTAATCATGTAAGATGATTAAAATCAAGATTAAATATAGGTTTGACACTTGGCACAATGTGATTGGGTCACTTAAACCTAGAGCTAATCAAAGGGTGACATGTGGCAAGGGTTTAATGTATTAACCTAGCTATTTAAGTGTTGTTATGAAAAGAAAAATAACTAGCAGCCACTCCTCTCCTTTGTCACGCCACTTTGAGGCTTTTCATCTATTCTTCTTCATCTCTCATCAATTCAAAGAGATTAGCCATCAATCTCTTGAATTAAGAACACTAGAAATTGTTTCTAGTGTCCTGTTTATATCTCTAATCTCTTAAAAGGCAGAACTTGAATTTCTAATTAATAGAAAAAGCTTTAGAAGCTGTTCAAGGGCTACCATAGGTGTTCTTGGTGTGGACAAGCTAGAGGGACAACATCTGGTGTCCTAAAGATGAATCTCAAAGGCGCAGACATTTGCGATTGCATCAAGAGGTTAGTGTAATCGTTCTTGATTTAATCTAGGGTTCTAAAATTAATCTGATTAATTTTAAAATCTTAAATGGCAAATATAGATCCAAAAACATATTAAAAGAGTTTTAATATGTTGTTTATCATTGAAATCAAATAGATAAAAATAAATCTTGCATGATGCATGTGACCCTAGGTGAAAATTTTTGAATTCAATGGTATAAACTTGTGTTTTTCACGCTTCCGTTCATTCAAAATGAGCCAGTGCCCTAGAGATGGGTAACCCAGTGGGAAGTTGCGGTCTTCGCAACTAGAAGCCCTAAACCCAGGAGAAAATTCGTGAAATAATTTTTGAGACTCCAAAGAAGAGTCATTGAGGTTTCTATGGCATTAGAATGCCAAGAAAAGACTTAGAAAAATTTTTAGATCAGTACAGACGATTTTGGCTCAATAAGCCAAACAGAGGGCATTTTGGTCATTTCGCCTTCAGAGATGATTTTTGGCCGACTTGTCTAGTTAAGTAAATAATTATTATGATATAAAATATGAATAAATATTATTAAAAATTAAATTGAAAATGAGTAAGAAAGAAAAGAAAAGAAAATGAAGTTTAATTTGATTTATGACATAAGCATGATGTCATAAATGAATAAAGATTAAATTTGTAGCCAATGGAAATTCAACAAACAAACAAGAGGAGATAATTATGTATTTAAAAAGACTTAAAATTAAATAAAAATAACACTTCTTCTTCTCCAACACTCCATAGCCGTAGCTCCCTTAACCAAACCCATTTTTCTTTTCTTTTAAGCTTATTTTCTTAAGCTTTTCTCAACTTAAAACCCTAATTGGCCTTCACTAAAATTTCTCCCCACCTCATAAAGAAGCCATTGATAGTAAAAAGAAGGAGTAGAGTGAAGTTGTTAAGTCACCAAGTGAGGTTAGTGCACTAATTCATTTTTATTTCTTTTCTAAGCGTGACAAGCTTGCTAAATTAAGTTAGATTGACATGAAATTAAAAGAAATTCATAGGGATAGGAAATTACTAAATTTCAGCAGCCATGATAAGAGTTGTGGTTTGATGGTTTTGATGAAATTATTTGTGTTTATTAGTGATATTGATGAGTAATTGTGATGAACAAATTGATTGGCATGTGTTTACATGAATTGAGGAATGTGAGTTAGGTTTTTTGACCTAAATTTGGGGAAATTGATGTGTGTCTTAAAGTTGATGATGTTGAGATGATTTAATGATCATTAGAAGTGCCATGTAGGTCAAATGAACTTTGTGGAGTTGAGAGAATTGAATTTGGGAGTGTTGATTCTTATGCAGGAAATTCGGACCTTTGAGTCCAATGTATTTTTTGAGCTATAACTGGAGTTGTGTTGCTCTAATTGGTGTGAGGCCAATTGGAGATGAAACTTAGGACAAAATACCCCATTTTTCATGAAGAAACCATGCCCAAATTCTGTCTAAATCTTGACCAATTTAATATCTCAATCCGGAAATCCAAACACTAAACCCAGAAAATTGACCGTACTTTTTAGCCATAACTCCCTCTAGGCAGGTCCAAATGACCTGATTTTTGGTCATTGGAAAGATTAGACATAGGACTACAACTTTCATTAAGAACATCAAGCCCAGAGATGCTTCTAACCAAATGAAATTGCTGGCCTAAGTGAAGTCACCAAACTGACCAAAATCATTCTGCCCAGAATTTCCTGGACTAAAGCTCACCTGATCAGTTTTGGCAAAATGGCTATAACTTGGTCTATAAAAATCCAAATGCAATGAAACCAATGGAAAAAGTTTTATAAGACATAATGGCACAACTTTGATGAAGGAACCCTGCCCAGAAAACCAAACCAAGTTGACCTAAAAATTACCCTAATCCGGGTGACCAACATGCTATCCCTGGAAAATGACCAAATGAACAGTGTTTATTCATTTAGTCATAACTCAGTGTAGAAAAGTTAAATTGATCTAAAATTTTACCAGCAAAAATATGAGACATAGCCCTACAACTTTTATGCAGAACATAAGTCCAAATTCTGACCATAACCTAGTCAAATTGCCAACCAAACTTAGGTCACCAAATCTGGCAGAACCAAATTGCTCAAAAATTCTGGGTATAGGTCAATCCTGCCAGTTATGGTAAAATGACCATAACTTGAGCTACAAAACTCCAAATGGAGTGATTCAAAAAGGGAATTAAAGAAGACACAATAAGGAACAACTTTGATGAAGAAAGGTTAGCCTAGTTTCCACAGTAAAATTGTCCAATGGAACAGTAATCTTAGGTAATCAAAACTGAAAATTTAGAAATGCATCTAGGGGACTTTAAATTGCAATTGCCAATTAATACTAGCAAATGTAAAACTCAAAATATAGGATCTTGGTGTAATTAGAATTAACATATCCATTAAGTATGAAAAAGTCAACATTTTGGTTAACTAGTAAGGTGAATAGTAATCAAAATGATTAGCAAACAAAGATGAAGACCTAGAACCAATTCTAAGCTTAAAAGCTTAGAATTGTATGACAAATGTGGACTATGCATCCTAGTCAAAATTGTTAAAGGGAAATTAAGGCCATAAATTTGAAATCCATGAAATGTTCATGGATTACTTGAAACATGAAAAATAAGTCACCTAATTGATGTGAATAGATAGTTAGGGCTTATATGTCCATCACAAATAGAATTCATAAAATATTAGTAACTCAACTTGAAATATAAAATTTGTAATTACATAAGTAGATTTTTGAATGTATAAATGAGAAAGGAAAAATATTTTGAATATAATGGTACATGTGAACCATTGTCTTGAATTATGATCAATATGAATGACATAATGAATGAATAAATGAATCATATTAATGTATGAATGAGGCATTAGTTCTCATTATTGTAGAAAGGAAAAGTACTTTAAGTACAATGGTGTAAAAGGATAATTAATGTGAATTGTAATCACATAAATGATCAAATGAATGTATGAATTATAATTGAAATTTATTATGAAATAATGAAGTCATAAAACACAATGTATTAATATTTAATGATATTATGTGCCCTTGTATTGCCTAGACACGTGTGTCAGATTGGATAGATTGGCATGCCAATAGGGTATTGTTTTAGCAGTACTGCGAAAGGCTTTATACCTGTATTCTTGGCTTTTATGCCTGATTATGTGATATCATGGCTTTTTAGCCATACTGACTGCATATGTGGTTGACGTTCTGTGTCCTATGGTATGACGGCCCGAGGCACCGTGGTGTCCAGTGCCAACGACCCATTATCCAGTTTAGTCAGCCTATCGTAGGTTACTTGGGCAATGTAATTTATTGAAATAAATTAAGACTATTAGTAATTAAAAATATTAGAAATCAAATAAATGAGTTAATAAGACTTCAAAAGAATTAGCTATAATTATGAAATGATCCAAACCACATAAAAATTGTTAAGTACAATGATAAAAGAGTTGCAAAAATAGGTATAACTTAACTAAATATTTTAAATGTACCTTCTATTGCCATATGAATATATTAACTAAATATTTTAAATGTACCTTCTATTGCCATATGAATATAAACTGAGTATTTTTATTAATTCTGTATATTGTACATTATCACTGTGAATTTAGGAATTAAACGCTTCCAAAGCGGAACAAATTAGAACAAAAGATAATTAATATTAGACACATTGTATTAAATTAAATTGATTCTTAAATATTCAAATTATGCTTCGTCCTTTCTTTATTTGTATATTTTATTTTCTTGTTATATTATTGCACCACTAAGCAGCAATGCTTAGCGCGATGGATTTGTTTCCTCGCGCAGGTACTTTGACTAAGATTTTTGGAGTCCAGATCTGCAGAAGTGTCTGAAGTATTCAAGGTTGTCACCTCCTCAGCAATGCATGTAGATAGGGCCCATATAGATTATATTTTGTATTTAATATAAAATGCTAGATATTGTATTATAATGTAGATTATGAACAGTTAATTAATAGAAATGTGATGTAAATTAATAAATTAGCTTTCTCATATGTAATTAATTTATATATCATGTAAATTATGAAATTATGTAAATTAATGAAATTTGAAAATTTTACTTATGTGATTTGAGCATGAATGAGATTGTATGGATTTGAAGACAGATTTGAAATATATAGATAATGCATGGAAATGAAAATGAAATTGAGATATATGAATGAGATGTGAATTATGAGATGGTTATGAAAATAATTGATGAGATTTTTATTGTAAAATATTATTGAAATTTTGAAACAGGTGAATAGTAAAACACGTCAAACGATAATAAAATAGGGAAAACTCCGTTAGTTTCTCCATCGAAAAATAATCGATATTAAATATAACAAGAACAAAATTTTTAAAGAAATAAAGTAAGGTAAGTTAGGGTGCTCCAGCACCGAATGTAGCACGCTTTGCTCGGCTACACTGTAGTCGAGTGAGGGGTGTTACATTCTGGATTTTGGTCAAAATACAATTTTTGTAGATCTATGTCTTGTGGAAATTTTGCCACTGGTTTCATTAAATTTGAATTCTTGTGGACCAAGTTATGTGTCACACCTTACCCCTCTGTAAGACATAACATGATCCTGTAGAATACCTAATGAACTATTGAACTTTACCTACCGATAACTCATTAAGTACCCTACAAGAGATTTTAAAACAATTTTCTTACTTTTTATAAGTGGCGAGCATTTTCTAATAGGTATCAAAACATTTAATTAGAGTTTGAAAACTAGTTAAGATTTTTGTCTCATTTTATTTTTTCTCAAATTTTTATAAAAATTTCGGCAGAGTGCCGTCTGTATTTTGAGAAAACAGTTCTTCAAATACCTGTGAAAAACACTTCCAATGATTTATCTCAACAACTTCATCAATTCAACATCCATCCCAACCAATTTTAACATCATTTCTCAATTTCCAAAATTCAGCCTCATCAAAATACTATAATTCAATTTCATTCAAATTAAAACAAAATATTTCCATTCATATTTCATTAAAGATAAAACAATTTATATACATCATTCTAAAAATTTACATTAGGAAAAATCCAAACCAAAATTTATTACAAGCTTTATACAACTCTATACAACTGCTCATGACCATTTTCTACATTTACATACATTATATACATCAAAATAATTTTTACAATCAGGGTATAAAATATACCCAATAAACTTCAGAGTAGGTAGCTCCTCAATCCTCAGCAGCTCACTCTGCTGCTCCTCTAGTCTCTATATCTGCAACAGCAATAACAGCCATCGCTGAGTACTAGGACTCAGTGGTGCACAACATACTAAAATAACCTTTATGCGGAATTTAAATCATATTTTTTCAAAAATTAAAATGAACATGCAATATAAATTCAAAACATGATTTATAAGATTTTAATCCAAACAATTTCATTTCAAAAGTCTTAAAACAAATTTCATAAAAACACACAATTATATTATGCCATTTGAAACAAATATCATCTCAATAGCCAGAGGCTAAGGAGAAGTCACATCACAAGGCTACCTAGCTCAAATATATGGGAACCCATTCTTTTTCTTCTTCTACTGGCACACACCTCAACACTTCAGCCAGAGAAGGAATCAAAATTCGAAACTGATTTCCCCCACTAGTCATGCTAGTGAGGTATTCAAATATATGGTCATGACACTGTGGTTTTAAAACTATCTTAACAATTTACTAAACATTTGATGCCATTTCAAATATATACAATTAAACTTTCAACAATTTAAATTAAAAGCATAATAAACATTTCAAGACAATGATATCACAATTCAATATTTCAATTCATTCAAAACGATGTGCAGAAGAAAATTTACAGAAATTCTATGTTATGCACAAACCTTATATGAGTCGGCTCTTGGACTCGATCCCTCGAGTTCTTTTTCGGTATTCTTTTCCACTGAAACACACAGTTTCACAGTGTTTCAGTATCATAACTTATCATAAATCTAAAAATAAATTTAAATTTGCTTTTACCTAGCTTTAAAATGCTAAAATTGACGTTCTTTAAAATTTGTGTTTTGGGGTTACTATTCATAACACTATTTAAGTTAATTTGTTGACTTTCTAAGGCTGAATAGGTATGGGAATTCCAATTTCACCCACATACCACATTTTGGTTGCCTAATTTGTTGGTTTTGGTTGTTTACTCAAATTTTAAGTCTTTTAGGCAAATTTGCAAATTTTCAGTTTTGGTGTCCAATGTTGCACTGTTCCATTAGTCATGTTGCTGTTAGAATTTGGCTAAGTTTTCTTCATAGAAATTGTTCCTTATTGTCTTAAATTTATTCTCCTTTTTGAATCACTCCAATTAGAGTTTTGTAGCTCAAATTATAGCCATTTGAATCATGGCCGCCGGATTGGTCTAACCCAGATTTTCTGGGCAAATTCTGGTTCTAGCAGTTTTAGGTCACTAAATTTGAGTGGCTAAATGACTTGGTTAAGGGCATAATTTGGGTTTGTGTTCTTTATGAAAGTTTTAGGTATATATCTCATCTTTCTACTGGTAAAATTTCAAGTCATTAGGCCTGCCTAGCCCAAGTTATGGTAAAATAAACAAACACTGTTCATTTTGTCATTTTTGTACAGGGCAAAACACCCAATTCTAGATTCGGTCAATTTGTTCACTATGCTAAGGTCACTTTTTGGGCATGATTCCTAAATGAAAAATATGCCATTTTGTGTCTAGTTTCATTCCCAATTGGTCTTACACCAATTGGGTTGGTAAATTTTCAGTTTTAGTCCCTGAAAGGGACTTGGTCCTGCTGCCTACAACATGTCCCTAAGCAATCCGAATTTAAACCTAATTCTAACACTTCCAACATACCTCAATTGGTCACAAATGACCATTTTTCAGCTCAAACAAGGTCAAACACACCATTTGATCAATTTTCTAATTTTTTTGTCTTCCAAAACCCTAGGTCCAAACCCTAATTCACATAATTTGTTACATTTAACTAATTCAAAGCATACCAACACCACTTCACCACTCATACAAGCTTACTAACATATTTAATTCAACCAAATTCATACATTCCCCAACCAAACCCTAGCTGGCCAAAATCCATACCTAGTCCTCCAACACTTGTTTTCATTTCATTTTAGGTATATTTCTAAGTTCATTAAGCTATAAATACAATAATTAAACTAAAAGTTTGAAGTTTGAATTACTAACCTTGAATGCATAATTTTCTTTCCCTTCAAACCTCTTCCTTCCTTCTTTCTTCTTCAATCTCCTCTTCTAGTTGCCAAAACAAACTCTAATCATGGTGAGTAATTTTTCTATGGTGGGATTTGTTGTCTTCAAGCTCACAAAAGGAGCTTTAATGGAGGATTATGGGTGAGGGAGGGAGGACGGCTTGTTGATGAAGATGAAGACCATTTTGTTTTTTTTTCTTTTTCTTTTATGAATTTTTAATCTTATGGAAGACCACAATTAATCCAAATTTATTACTTTTTTTATAATGTTTATTGCATCATGCATGATGTCATGCATGATGTCATCACTTTTCACTTTTCCTTTTTCTTTTTTTTCTTTTTTCTATTTATTTTTGCATTAGTTCTTTAATTTAATTATTGATCTCAAAATTTTCTTTTCTTCGATTTTATTTGACAGTTAGGTCAGGAGTCAACTCTAGGGGTCAATTGACCAAATTGCCCCTCGTCGGTTCTACCCAGTTTGCAAATAATTCAATATTTCTTTCAGATCCCTGACCTAATTATTTGACCGGCTTAACATTTCTTTTTTGTGATTTTCTCTTTTCCACTATGTTCGCAATAGTCCTAAGGATCGCAGCGTCACATTTTACAGTTCGAAATTTGAGTTTAAATTGACTTCGCAATCCTTCCCGAGAATGTCACCCATCGCTGTGACTCTCGGCTCATTTAACCTCTTATGTTCTGTTTTTCTTATTTATACTTAACTAATTGACAATTACTAATTATTTGTGTTTAGGGCTTATCTAGTTGTCTTAGATGTGGTTCTAACGCCCTTAATTATCCGGACCGGCATCGGTCACTGGAATAGTGAAATATACCAGGCTATACAAATAGGGGTGTTACAATTCTCCCCCCCTTAAAATAAAATTTACCTAGTATCAGTCTCTAAACAATTGTGGGTGCTATCTCCGCATATCCTCCTCTCATTCCCAAGTAGCTTCTTAGCCCGAATGATGGTTCCACAGCACTTTTACCAACAGTATCTGTTTGTTCCGTAGCTGCTTCACCTCATAAGCCAGAATCTCTATGGGTTCTTCTTCATATGTGAGGTCTGGATTCACTTCAATTTCTTCTACCGATAGTACATGAGATGGGTCTGATCGATACCTCCTCAACATAGACACATGGAAGACGTTATGTATCTTCTCCAACTCTAGAGGTAGTGCCAACCAATATGCCAAAGGACCCACTCTTTCTAGAACCTCATATGGCCCGATGAAACGAGGACTCAGTTTCCCCTTTCTGTCGAATCTCATAATTTTCTTCTAAGGGGAAACCTTGAGGAATACTTTCTCACCCACTGTATACTCAATATCCCTTCTCTTTAAATCAATGTAGGACTTTTGACAGTCTGATGCTGTCTTAAGTTGATCTCTGATCACCCTGATCTTCTCCTCGGTCTACTGAACAATTTCGGGCCCAATCATCTTTCTTTCACCTACCTCATCCCAACACAGGGGAGTTCTACATTTTCTGCCATACAAAGCTTCATATGGAGGCATCCCAATGCTTAATTGGTAGCTGTTGTTGTAAGCAAACTCAATCAAAGGCAAGTGTGTGTCCCAACTGCCCTCAAACTCAATCACACAAGCCCGTAGCATGTCCTCCAAGATCTAAATTATCCTTTTATACTGGCCATCGGTCTGTGGGTGGAATGCCGTACTGAAGTTCAATCTAGTTCCTAGGACTCTCTAAAGACTACCCCAGAATCTAGAAGTAAACCTAGGATCTCTGTCTGATACGATGGATACGGGCACTCCATGTAGTCTTACTATCTCATCAATATACAACTTGGCCAATCTTTCTAAACTATAGTCCATCCGAACTGGCAGAAAATGAGCAGACTTGGTCAGTTTGTCAACAATGACCCATACTGCATCATGACTCTTCTGTGTCCTCGGAAGTCCCATCACAAAATCCATCGTTATTCTCTCCCATTTCCATTCTGGTACTAGTAGTGGATGTAACAACCCAGCTGGTACTTGATGCTCTACCTTCACTTGCTAACAAGTTAGGCATTTGGAAACAAATTCTGCCACATCTCTTTTCATACCCATCCACTAGTAATGCTCCTTTAGCCCTCTATACATTTTTGTGCCACCAGGGTGCATGGCAAAAGGAGACTCATGTGCTTCCTTCAAAATGATCTGCCTCAAATCAATATCATTAGGAACACACATTCTGCCCTGGTGTAGTAGTAGACCATCATCTCTAATTAAGAATTCTAGTTTCTTGCCCTACCGGACTTCTTCCAACAGCTTCTGATACTTCTGATCATTCTGAGTAGCCATTCTGATATGATCAATCAATATTGGCTGTACATGCTATGCAACTGCTATCTGCCCCTCATCATTAATCTCTAAGCTGGCATGTAATGATCTCAACTCATGTACCATAGATAAAGGAGTAACCCGTAGACTTGCCATAGTCTTGCAACTTAAGGCGCTAACCACTACATTAGCTTTCCCTGGCTAATAGTCTATCAGACAATCATAGTCTTTTATCAACACTAACCATCTCCTCTGTCTCAAATTCAACTCTTTCTGAGTGCCCAAATACTTCAAACTCTTTTGATCTGTGTATATGTAACACTTTTCCCCAAACAAATAGTGTCTCCAGATCTTAAGAGCAAACACAATAGCTGCAAGCTCTAAGTTATGTGTCGGATAGTTCCTCTCATGCGGTTTCAGCTGGCGTGATGCATAGGCAATGACATTTCAATCTTGCATCAATACACAGCCTAACCCATTGTGAGAAGCATCACTATAAACTGTATATTCTTTACTCGGAGTAGGTAAAGTCAGGACTGGAGCCTCAGTCAAACATTTCTTTAATTCATCAAAACTCCGTTGACATTTATCTGTCCATTGAAATTTCACATCTTTTCGAAGTAGTTTAGTCAATGGAGAAGCCAACATAGAAAATCCCTTCACAAAATGACGGTAGTATCCAGCTAAACCTAGAAAACTGTGAATCTCTGTGATATTTCTAGGTGGCCTCCAATTAAGGACAGCTTCTATCTTACTTGGATCTACCTTGATGCCCTCGACCGAGACTACATGCCCCAAAAAGGATATTTCCTTAAGCCAAAATTCACACTTCGACAATTTGGCGTATAACTGTTTCTCCCTCAAAGTCTATAGCACAATCCGTAGATGTTTATCATGCTCTACTGCACTCCTCGAATATACCAATATATCATCTATGAATACCACAACAAACTGGTCGAGGTATGATCTGAAGATAGTGTTCATCAGATCCATAAAAGTAGCCGGAGCATTAGTCAACCCGAATGGCATGACCAAGAACTCATAATGGCCATAGCGGGTTCTGAAGGTAGTTTTAGGAATACTCTACTCTTGTACTTTCAACTGATAATAACCTGATCTCAGGTCAATTTTAGAGAACACAGCTGCACCCCTCAACTGATCAAACAAGTAATCAATGCGGGGCAATGGATATCTATTCTTTATTGTCACCTTATTCAATTATCGATAGTCAATGCATAAGCGGAGAGTGCCATCTTTCTTCTTACCAAACAACACCGGCGCTCCCCACGAAAGGAAATGCATGGAAATGAATATGAAATTGAGATATATGAACGAGATGTGAATTATGAGATGATTAGGATTAGTATGGATGAGATTTTTATTTTAAAATATTATTGAAATTTTCAAACAGGTGAATAGTAAAATACGTCAAACGATAAATAAATAGGGGAAACTCCGCTAATTTCTTCGTAGAAAAATAATTGATATTAAAATATAACGAGATCAAATTATTAAAGGAATAAAGTAAGATAAGATAGGATGCTCCGGCACCGAATGTAGTATGCTTTGCTCGGCTACACTATAGTCGGGTGAGGGGTGTTACATTTATTGGTATTAGAGCATGGTTTAGGCATTCCTAGGCATAGATAGATAGAATGAGATAGTGTGCATAACATGCATTGCATTCATATGAGTTGAGATGACACTAATGCAGATCCGTTTTCTCTGGTAAGGTGAAGAAATAAGGAGGTAGTAGCTCCTCGACTATTTACACCAGGTAAATTTCGAGGATGAAATTTTTGTTAGAGGGGAAGAATTGTAGCACCCTCACTGTAGCAATTCCGCACATTCTACTGTTTCGGTGACCAGTGTCGGTCTGGACAGCTAGAACGCCTGGAAAAATATTTAGACTAGAGTGAGGAATCATAAATAACTCAAATATTAATAAGAAAAATTTAGGAAAAATTTTAGAAATAAAATACAACCAAGTTAAATGAGCTGGTGCCCTAGTGATGGGTAACCCAATGGAAAGTTGCGGTCCTCGCAACTAGGAGCACTAGACCTGGGTAAAAATTCATAAAATAATTTTTGAGACTCCAGAGAAGAGTCATTGAGGGTTCTATGGCATTAGAATGCCAAGAAAATGCTTAGAAAAATTTTTCAATCGGTACAGACAATTTTAATCTGTTAAGCCAAACGGAGGGCATTTTGGTCATTTCATCTTCAGAGATGATTTTCGGCCGACTTGTCCAGTTAAGTAAATAATTATTATGATCTAAAATATGAATAAATATTAAAGAAAAATTAATTAAAAATGAAAAAAAAGAAAGAAAATAAATAATATTAAATAACATTTATGACATCATGCACATGTAAAGATGATGCAATAAAAGCTTACTAACCAATTCCCATAAGACACACACATTTAAAGAGATAAAAACAAAGCAAATAAAAGAAGAAAAGTGGTCATCTTCTTCATTTGAACTTCTTGGCCGGAAATGTGTTTCCCTCTTCCTCCATTTTCTTCTTTAATTCAAGCTTGAATTTCCTTCAATTTCCACCATAAAAACCTTAGCCCCCAAAACAAAAACTTAATTTTAGATCTTGCCTAAGAGGTTAGGAGCAAAAGGGAGTGGAGAAAGTGAAGTTAGCAAGCTTGGGAATTTATCAATTGAGGTTAGTGCTATTTCTCTCCCTCTCTGTTTTTGTATCCATGTTAAAACCTTAAATTCAACTAGGAATTGTGGAAAAAGAAAGAAAAATATGCATGTTAAGGTCACTTCAAATTTCAGCAGCTAAGAGAGGGTGAGGGTTTGATGTTTTAGTTGCAATTAAGTATATTAATGTCAATTAATGTATACATGTGATGGATATGATGGATAGGTTGATAGAGTATAGGTTGCATGGAAGTTAAGTATGGAAGTTAGGGTTTAGAGAAAACTTAGGGTTTTGCTCAAGTGTTGGTGAATGGAAGTCCTAATGGTCAATTAGTGACCATTTGATGAATTTTGACCTTGAATTAGAGACTATTGTGGTATTGGAATTGAAATGGTATGCAGCCTTAAGTGGCCCTGCAGGTCTAAATGTGAGTCCAGCAAGATTGGGCATCTATAACTTGAGTTGTATAGGTTCAATTAGTGCAAGGCCAATTGGACATGAAACTAGACACATAATGGCACAACTTTGGTGAAGAAACCCTGCCTAGAAAATCAAACCAAGTTGACCTAAAAATTGCCCTAATCGGGGTGACTTGCATTCTGCCTAGGCAAAATAACTAAATAAACAGTATTTATTCATTTGATCATCACTCAGTGTAGGAAAGTCCAATTGACCTGAAATTTTACTAGAAGATAGCTGAGACATAAACCTACAACTTTCACGAAGAAACAAAACCCAAATTTTGATCATAACATGTTCAAAAATTGACCTACAATTAGTGTACAAAACACTGTAGATTTGGTTCTGTCCAGAAAATCTGGAAAATTTGCAACCCCTCCAGTTATAGTATTTAGGCCATAACTTGAGCTAAAAAACTCCAAATGGAGTGATTCAAAAAATGAAATATAACTAGACACAATAAGGACCAACTTTGATGAAGAAAAGTTTGCCAAATTGCCATTGTAACAGTGACCAATGGAACAGTAAACTTAGGACATGAAATCTGAAAATTTTGAATAACATGAAATAAGCTTTGAAATGGTATTGGCAACCAATACCAACAACTTTAGAATGCAAAATGTAGTATCTTGGTGAACTTAGGTTCAATAAATTTATTATGTATTAAAAAGTCAACAATTTGAGTGAATAGTAATGTAAATAGTAATACAAAGACACAAAGTGTAAAAACTAAATTGGTAGAGGAAATTAAGGCATGAAATTTGGAATCTATGAAATGTTCATGGATTACTTGGAATAGGTAATTGAGATTTATACTTCCAACACCAATGGAGTTCATAATATATTAGCAATACAACTTGAAGTATGAAATGTAATTTACATGAATAGATTATTAAATGTATAAATGAGATTAAAGTGCCATTTGGGATTTAAGTTCCCATCAAGAGAGAAAGGAAAAATGTTTTGCGTACAATGGTACATGTGAACCATTGTTTTGAATTGTGATTAATATGAATAACATAATGAATGAATAAATGAACCATATTAATGTATGAATGAGACATTATTTCTCATTATTGTAGAAAGGAAAAGTACTTTGAGTACAATGATATAAAAGGATAATTGATGTGAATTGTGATCATATAAATGATTAAATGAATGTATAAATTATAATTGAAATTTATCATTAAATAATGAAGTCATAAAACACAATATATTATTATTTAATGATATTATGTGCCCTTGTTTTACCTAGACATGTGTGTCAGATTAAATAGTTTAGCATGCCAATAGGGTATTATTTTAGCAGTACTGCGAAAGGCTTTATGCCTGTATTCAAGGCTTTATGCCTGTATTCATGGCTTTATGCCCGTATTCATGGCTTTTATGCCCGATTATGTGTTATCATGGCTTTTTAGCCATACTGACTGCATACATGGTTGACGTTTAGCGTCCCATGGGATGACGGCCCGAGGCACCACGGTGTCCAGTGCCAACGACCTGTTATCCAGTTTAGTCAGCTTGTCGTAGGTTACTTGGGCAGTCTAATTTATTAAAATAAGTTATAAATATTAGTAATTAAAAATGCTAGAAAGTAAATAAGTGAGACAAATCTGAAAGGTATTAAACTAGTATTAAGAATTTAATTATTATGAAATGATCCATAATACATAGAAAATACTAAGAGAGTAAATGAAAGACTAGCAAAATAAGTATAACGTAAGTAATTATTAGAAATGCATCTTCCATAATAATATGAACATAAAATAAATATTTAGATTTATTTGTACATTATATAAATGATTATTGTAAACTTATGAAAGAAGTGATTCTAGAGAGCAACATAAATGACGAAAGATATATTGTATGGCAAATTTCATATGAACCCAGTAAAATTCTTGAGTATAGCAAATATGCTCCAATTATTTTTATTTGTATACATTATTTCTTGTTATATTATTGCACCACTAAGGAACAATGCTTAGCGTGATGGATTTGTTTCCTCGCGCAGGTACTGAAGTTAAAGCCCAGTGAATACTAAACAGAGATTTTGGAGTTCTGATCTGTAGAATGTTCAAAGGTTGTCACCTCCTCAGCAATGCATGTAGATAGGGTTCATATAGATCATATTATGTATTTTGTATATTATAATTAGTTAGTATTTGTTTTTTATGTTGAAATATAAATTTTGAAAGTGTAATTAATTTGTAGATCATGTAAATTATGAATTTATGTAATCAGTCTGTAAATCATGTAAATTAATGAAACTTGAGAATTTATATATATAAATATTGTGCATGAATGGAAATGCATGAAAATGGATATGAAATTGAGATATATGAACGAGATGTGAATTATGAGATGATTATGATTAGTATGGATGAGATTTTTATTTTAAAATATTATTGAAATTTTCAAACAGGTGAATAGTAAAATATGTCAAACGATAAATAAATAGGGAAAACTCCGTTAGTTTCTCTGTCGAAAAATAATCGATATTAAATATAACGAGAACAAATTTTTTAAAGAAATAAAGTAAGATAAGTTGGGTGCTCCGGCACCGAATGCAGCACGCCTTGCTCGGCTACACTGTAGTCGGGTGAGGGGTGTTACATCTCTTTTTGGAGGTAATCCTAGCAATTTATCAGGAAACACATCCGAAAAGTCACATACTGTAGGGATGTCCCTCAGTGCTGGGCTCCCCACTTGGGTGTCTGTCACATGTGCCAAGTATGCTTCACGCCCCTTTCTGATCATCCTTCTGGCTAGTGCAGCCGAAATGATGTTTGATGGTAGTAAATGCCTTTCCCCATGTATCACCACATCACCGTATAGAGGGAGACCAAAAGTGACTGTCTTCAATTTATAGTCAATCATAGCGTGATGCTTGGCTAACCAATCCATGCCCAAGATAATATCATAATCTCTGAAAGGCATTTCAATTAAATCCGACAGAAAAATATGTCCTTGGATCACCAAAGGACAGTCTCTATAGATTCTGTTGACCCGAACCTCTTGTCCTAATAGACTAGTTACTAGCACTTCAAAACCTATTTTGACACACGGAACAGCAAGTGAACTGACTATGCTAGCACTACCATACGAGTGGGTTGAACCCGAATCAAACAACACAAATACTTCTTGATCAGAAATTGAGAATGTACTAGCTACAACATCAGAAGTCTCAGCCTCTTTTTGCTGTCTCATTGTATAAACCCTGGCTGAAGCACCACCTTATGCTGACTGACCAACCGTACCCTGATTGCCTGAAGCATGGCCTCTACCTCTACCTCTACCTCTTCCTTTGCCAACTGATTGTGAACCTCTGGGAGTAGGACTCTGAATAGATTCTTCTGCAGTAGTAGGAGCTGGACCGAATCTAGGAGCACTAGTGCAATCTTTTGCAATATGACCCTTGCCTCCACAGTTAAAATAGGCTCCTGTTGCCCAATAGCATTCTCCCCCATGAATCTTGCCACAAGTCTCACAGGGGTGGGGAGGTTATGAACCCCTGCTCAACTGTTGACTAGACCTAGGGGCTCTCTGTCCAGAGAATCAGCCCCTTCCAAACCTTCCACCTCAACCTCTGCTAGGTCTCCCAAATTTCTTCTTCTTTCCAGAGGTACCATTGGGACTTGGCTCTAATGACATTTCCCCCTTATATTTCTCTGATTTTTTAGCCTTCTCTGACTTTTCTTTTGCTGGGGTCACTTCTGATTCAATTCTTTCCAACTCAAGTGCCTGAGAGATGAGCTCAGAGAAGTTACTGTGTTTGAATCCCACTACTTACATCCTCAAACTGGGCTTCAAACCAGTCTCAAATCTCTTGCACTTTTCCTTGCTGGTAGAAAGGAGACTCCCAGCATAGTGGCTTAAGCAGGAGAACTCCCTCTCATATTCTGTCACTATTATGTTGCCTTGCTTCAAACTCAGAAATTCTTGTAGTTTTTGATCCACGTATGCATCTGGGACGTATTTCTGTCTGAACTCTTTGATGAAGTCATCCCAAGTCAGTACTGGTGGTTTAGCCAAGCTGTGGGAGATGGTCTTCCACCAATCATACGCATCCCCTTGTAGTAGTGACACAGAGTATTCAAATTTTAGCTCATTTAGGCAGTGTAGCTTCTTGAACACTCTGTCCATTCTTTCGAGTTACTGCTCTGCCTCTAAAGGGTCTACTGTACCCTTAAATTCTGTAGCCCCATACTTTAACAGCTTGTCATACTGTATGACTGGAGGCTGTGGTTGTATCACAGGCGTTTGGGGTGGAGTTTGAGCAGGCATACCTCCAGCCATTTACTGAAACATTGCCGCCATCTGCTGTGTGAACTGTGTAGGAAACTACGGTATTTGTGGGGCTGGTGCCACTGACCCACTGACATTCTGTAGAGCTGGGGCTTCCCGTTATGCCTCAGCTTCAACAGATTGCTTAACTGAGCGATCCCCTTCTTCTATAACAATCTGGAGTAGGATATCACCTGAACAATTAACACAAGGAGATTTCCCTTCGTTAGTTCATATTCATGATGTAATACAATGTATGTAACAAATAAGGACATTGAGCAGTTGTACTTAACAAAGAAAAGGCACAAATTCACAAGTTAAAACATACTTCAAAAATTTGCTCTGATACCACTAAAACATGTCACATCTTACCCCTCTGTAAGGCATAACATGATCTCGTAGAATACTTAATGAACTACCAAACTTCACCTACCGATCACTCATTAAGTACCCTACAAGGGATTTTAAAACAATTTTCTTACTTTTTATAAGTGGTGAGCATTTTCTAATAGGTATCAAAACATTTAATTAGAGTTTGAAAACTAGTTAAGATTTTTGTCTCATTTTATTTTTTTGCAAATTTTATAAAAATTTCGAGAGAGTGTCATTTGTATTTTGAGAAAACAGTTCTTCAAATACCTCTGAAAAACACTTTCAATGATTTATCTCAACAACTTCATCAATTTAACATCCATCCCAACCAATTTCAACATCATTTATCAATTTCCAAAATTCAGCCTCATCAAAATACTATAATTCAATTTCATTCAAATTAAAATAAAATATTTCCATTCATATTTCATTAAAGATAAAATCGCCTCAAGCACTACATGTTGAATCACAAGACATGGCTCATCTCCAGGATGGATCCTATCAGATATGTATTTGAGAGCCCATTCGTGCCAGGAAGGATAGCCAAGTGGCAGGTTATACTCTCCCAATATGATATAGTCTACATGACCCGGAAAGCGGTGAAAGGTAGCGTGATTGCTGACCTCCTAGCGGAAAACCCTATCCAGGATTATGAAGCTCTGGATTTTGAGTTCCCTGATGAGCATATTAATGAAGTAGACTGCGAAGAAAAGGGGCCAACTATGTATGGGAATTATATTTTGATGGAGCAGTCAATTTATCCGGGAATGGAATCGGAGCTGTACTAGTATCCCCGGACGGAAAACATTTCCCGATAGCTGTCAAGTTGAGATTTGACTGCATTTACTAACAATGTCGCAGAATATGAAGCTTGTGTAATGGGTCTACAAGCCGCTATCGAGATGAAAATCGAAAAGTGGAGGTGTACGGAGACTCGGCCTCGATAATTTATCAAGTCAAGGGAGAATGGCAAACCAAAGACCTCAAGTGATCCCATATCGAAGTACCTCTGGAGCTAATCAAGGAATTCGAAGAAATCTCTTTCACCCATCTTAGCAGAGACAAGAATCAATTTGCTGATGCCTTAGCTACTCTAGCTGTTATGGCTCAAATCGAAGAAGGGCAGACGACTCAAGCATTGAGGATTAAAGCAAGGGATGAGCCAGCTTACTGCTTCATGGTTGAAGAGGAGCCCGATGGAAAGCCTTGGTATCATGATATCCTGGACTACTGCAGAACCAGAGAATTCCCCTCAGGGGCAAGCAAAAATGAAAAGAAGATGATTCGGAGATTAGCGTTGGGATACTTCCCCAGTGGAGAAACCCTATACAAGAGGAGCTCCAGCGGCGGATTATTAAGATGTGTAGATGCAAAAGAGGCAAAGAGAATCCTTTTTGAGACTCATGAGGGAAATTGTGCAACTCACGCCAATGGACACGTGATGGCTAAGCAAATCATGCGACGGGGATATTTTTGGACCACAATGGAAAAGGATTGCATCGAGTATTTCTGAAAGTGCCATAAGTGTCAGATTTATGCGGATCCAATAAATATGCCACCTCACAAGTTATTCAACCTCGTCTCACCTTGGCCTTTCGCAATGTGGGGCATCGATGTGATTGGTCCTATCAATCCCAAGGCATCCAATGGACATAGATTTATCATAGTGGCCATCGACTATTTCTCCAAATGGGTCAAGCAACGCCGTATGCTCACATCACGCAAAAACACGTTTCTTAAATTCCTCAAAAGCAACATCATCTGCCGCATGGCCTCCCGAATGAAATTGTCACCGATAATGCCAAGAACTTGAATGGTCCAAGGTGCGAACCGTGTGATCAATACGGAATCCGACATCTAAACTCCTCCCCATACCGCCCCGGATGAATGGAGCGGTAGAAGCCGCAAACAAAAACCTCAAGAGGATAATTCGAAAATGACGGTCACATATAGGGATTGGCATGATATGCTCCCCTACGCTCTTCACGCATCTTGGACTTAGTGAGGACCTCAACCGGCAACTCCATACTCATTGGTCTACGAGATGGAAGCAAGATACCTATTGAGGTCGAAATTCTTCCTTAAGGATTCTCAAGGAATCAGAATTGATGAATCGAATGGATCCATCAAGGTTGGATCGATTAAACTTGGGACGAGAAAAGATTAACAGCAGCATGTCATGGGCAATTATACCGCAGGAGAATGGCTAGGCATTTGATAAAGGTGTTCGCCACGCGAATTCCAACTGGGACCTAGTATCAAGAAAGTGGTGCCGAACCAAGACGATCCCCGGGGCAAATGGTCACCAACCTATGAGGGACCCTATGTGGTTAAAAAGGCATTTTCTGGAGGAGCCTTGATCTTGACCCACATGGACGGTGACGAATTCCCGAGACCTGTGAATGCCGACACTGTCAAGAGGTACTATGCATAAAATGAGTGAAGGATGAAAACCCGAAAGGGCGTTTCAAAAAAAAAAAAAAAAAAATTGGGGTGAAAACCCAAAAGGGCGCCCCAAGAACCAAAATGGAGAAATAAGGAAGAGGATATGAAACCGAGGATGGAGAGGAAACTGTCGCGGCATGAGGTTTCAGAGAACTTGAAAATAATGGCAGTTAAAAGACTTCAAAACCAACTATAAGGAATATGTGAGATCTATCCTTGTACCCTTCCTTTTCCTTTGAAAGTATATCCCTATTTTTCCTAAAGCCATAATAAAATTATACTTTATTCCTTCTGCTTTTGTTTTCCTGTTTACTCACTTTTCAAATACTATCCTTTCTCTTTGTTTAATGCGTTATTGATTAGTTAAAATTTTTGCCATGAGATTTGAATTCGAAAATTGATAACCTCACGTACTTTATTATGAGATTTGCAGGGAATGGCCTTCAAAAAAAAAAAAAAAAAAAACTAGGGGTGAAAACCCGAAAGGGCACTTCTGGTCGAATGGACGAAATGAAAGTGAAAACCCACAAGGGCGCTTTCCGTAAAATAGAAAGAAAATCGGGGACAGAAAAGGGCCATCCGAAGGAATGGGATCATGGGTCGAGTCTTGCAACTCCTCCTTCATTAATCATCGGCCTTCGGTATCTTGTTAAGTACACTTCGTCAGGGAAAGAACTTCATGTGTCAAGGTTAGACTTGCTTCGTAAGTTTATTTTAAATTCTTGCAATTTTAATTTCCTGCAATTTAATTTTCTTGCTATTAACCTCTGGTTCCTTGATCTAAGTTGATTTTAATTTCCTGCAATTTAATTTTTCTGTTATCAACCTCTGGTTCCTTGATCTAAGTTGATTTTAATTTCTTGCAATTTACTTTCCTGTTATCAACCTCTGGTTCCTTGATCTAAGTTGATTTTAATTTCCTGCAATTTAATTTTTCTGCTATCAACCTCTGGTTCCTTGATCTAAGTTGATTTTAATTTCTTGCAATTTACTTTCCTGTTATCAACCTCTGGTTCCTTGATCTAAGTTGATTTTAATTTCCTGCAATTTAATTTTTCTGTTATCAACCTCTAGTTCCTTGATCTAAGTTGATTTTAATTTCCTGCAATTTACATTCCTGTCATCAACCTCTGATTCCTTGATCTAAGTTGATTTTAATTTCTTGCAATTTACTTTCCTGTTATCAACCTCTGGTTCCTTGATCTAAGTTGATTTTAATTTCCTGCAATTTACATTTCTGTCATAAACCTCTGGTTCCTTGATCTAAGTTGATTTTAATTTCTTGCAATTTTAATTTCCTGCAATTTAATTCTCTTGCTATCAACCTCTGGTTCCTTGATCTAAGTTGATTTTAATTTCCTGCAATTTACATTTCCACCATCAATCTCTGGTTCCTTGATCTAAGTTGATTTTAAATTCTTGCAATTTTAATTTCATGCAATTTACAATTTCTGTCATCAACCGCTGGTTCCTTGATCTAAGTTGATTTTAATTTCATGCAATTTACATTTTCTGTTATCAACCTCTGGTTCCTTGATCTAAGTTGATTTTAATTTCCTGCAATTTAATTTTTCTGCTATCAACCTCTGGTTCCTTGATCTAAGTTGATTTTAATTTCTTGCAATTTACTTTCCTGTTATCAACCTCTGGTTCCTTGATCTAAGTTGATTTTAATTTCCTGCAATTTAATTTTTCTGTTATCAACCTCTGGTTCCTTGATCTAAGTTGATTTTAATTTCCTGCAATTTACATTCCTGTCATCAACCTCTGGTTCCTTGATCTAAGTTGATTTTAATTTCTTGCAATTTACTTTCCTGTTATCAACCTCTGGTTCCTTGATCTAAGTTGATTTTAATTTCCTGCAATTTACATTTCTGTCATCAACCTCTGGTTCCTTGATCTAAGTTGATTTTAATTTCTTGCAATTTTAATTTCCTGCAATTTAATTCTCTTGCTATCAACCTCTGATTCCTTGATCTAAGTTGATTTTAATTTCCTGCAATTTACATTTCCACCATCAATCTCTGGTTCCTTGATCTAAGTTGATTTTAAATTCTTGCAATTTTAATTTCCTGCAATTTACATTTCCTGTCATCAACCTCTGGTTCCTTGATCTAAGTTGATTTTAATTTCTTGCAATTTACATTTCCACCATCAACCTCTGGTTCCTTGATCTAAGTTGATTTTAATTTCTTGCCATTTACATTTCCACTATCAACCTCTGGTTCCTTGATCTAAGTTGATTTTAATTTCATGCAATTTACATTTCCACCATCAACCTCTGGTTCCTTGATCTAAGTTGATTTTAATTTCTTGCAATTTACATTTCCACCATCAACCTCTGGTTCCTTGATCTAAGTTGATTTTAATTTCATGCAATTTACATTTCCACCATCAACCTCAGGTTCCTTGATCTAAGTTGATTTTAATTTCATGCAATTTAAATTTCCTGTCATCAACCTCTGGTTCCTTGATCTAAGTTGATTTTAATTTCTTGCAATTTACATTTCCACCATCAACCTCTGGTTCCTTGATCTAAGTTGATTTTAATTTCATGCAATTTACATTTCCACCTTCAACCTCTGGTTCCTTGATCTAAGTTGATTTTAACTTCTTGCAATTTACATTTCCACCATCAACCTCTGGTTCCTTGATCTAAGTTGATTTTAATTTCATGCAATTTACATTTCCACCATCAACCTCTGGTTCCTTGATCTAAGTTGATTTTAATTTCATGCAATTTAAATTTCCTGTCATCAACCTCTGGTTCCTTGATCTAAGTTGATTTTAATTTCATGCAATTTACATTTCCACCATCAACCTCTGGTTCCTTGATCTAAGTTGATTTTAATTTCCTGCATTTAAATTTCTATCATCAACCTCTGGTTCCTTGATCTAAGTTGATTTTAATTTCATGTAATTTACATTTCCACCGTCAACCTCTGGTTCCTTGATCTAAGTTGATTTTAATTTCCTGCAATTTACATTTCTGTTATCAACCTCTGGTTCCTTGATCTAAGTTGATTTTAAATTCTTACAATTCTAATTTCCTGCAATTTAATTTTCTTGCTATCAACCTCTGGTTCCTTGATCTAAGTTGATTTTAATTTCCTGCAATTTAATTTTCCTGCTATCAACCTCTGGTTTCTTGATCCAAGTTGGTTTTTAATTTTCTAAGTATTCTAACTTCCGTTGCCAATTTCTAGGTCATTAACTTAGGTACACCTAATCGTCCAAAATATGAGTCTGAATCTTTACATAATTCCTACACGGAAATTTTTTTTTTCCTTTAATAGAAATTATGTAAAGAGGGGCAGTTGTCGACAACATATTTTGGCCGATCCCCAAAATCAATAAAACTTTGAAACCGATCCCCGGTACTAAGTCTCCTTCGGACAGCTAATCACATTTCCGATCCCTCTTTGATAGGCTGTCACAATTCCGATCTCTCCTCACAAAGAATTAAATCAAATTGTTAAGTTCTCGTGATCACCAAAGCTTTACTACTATCGCTCACCGATCTCTCAAACCCATTGTCGAAACTCAGACCGTCAAGTATATTCTCGATAAATGAACTGCACTAGATCTTTTCCTACCGGTTTATTGCCGATCTCCTTCGAAAGTTTAAGAGTTAAGGTTTTGGTTCGGTTTAATAAGGATTCCAATCTTAAGTGTTCAAGTTAAATTTTCAATTTTAATCAAGTCCCATTCAGCATTTCTTCCCCACCGATCTCATGCTTATTGTGCTTTCCGATCTCTTATACTTAGATTAATAATTGCATTTAGTTCTTGTATCGCTATGCTCATACAATCAAATACTTAGGCAATTCAGAGATTTTCCAATCACATCCATTCATTAAACAAAAGAGAGCCCATTTCATTTCATTTTTGTACAAGCTATTCAGTTGGAGGGTCACCCCCAGCCTGATTTACATTTTGCTCACTCTCTCTCTCACCCTCGGCTTCCTCCTCACTGTCCTCATCGTCGCCCTCAGGAGCCAGGTCGGCCATCCAAGAGAAGTCCTCCCCTGGGTAACGTTTCTGGAGTTCGACCAAGAGGTCCTTGTGAGCATTCACGTAGGCCCCGGCGATTCCCGTCACCATCTCTTCATCTTTCTCCTTAAGCTCCCCGTCTTTCTCTTTAAGCTCTTCGATGAGTTGAGCGACCTGAGCAACTTTGTTGGCCTGTAGTGCCTGGACTTCTCCGAGAACCCGATTCCTTTCAGCCAGAACAAGATTCAGTTCGGCCACCCTGTCCTCATAAAACTTCGCCCGCCCCTCAACTTGAGATATATAATCTTGAGCGGATGAGAGTTGGGATCGGAGGGAAGCCACTTCCTGATTTTTCTTCCCGATCTCCTTACCCAGACGCTGAACCTTTTCCCAAACCATGGTCTGATTCACCAGGCACTCCACGTTCAGGCTCATGGATTGAGTCAAGATATCATCAAGGCTGTTCGAGGATAGCCTGTCCCGATCCTCCCGAAGGAAAATGGAAGACCCCAAGACTTGGGCAAAATCGTGGTTCTCCCGAACAGTCCGGTTATTCTTCAGGGACTCGATTAGCTTTTGAGCGCCACGAGAAGAGGTCCTCCCAGAAGATTGAGAAGGACCCCTTTCTGTGCTTGGAATAATCGGAAGAGCCGAGGTCGCTCTTCCAATCTAGGAGGAGATCGGATAGCAGCCGTCGGCAGATCCAAGGTTGAGGCGGGTCCCCTTGTACTTCCCCAGATTCATGACCAGGTGTTCGAAGCATTTCCGAACGCTTCATCTCCTTTATTTTCCGGGAGATCTCTTTGTCCTTCTTCCGCTTCCTAGAACCCTCACCACCCGCCATACCTGCACAAAGAAAAGGTCAGTGAGATCGCTAAGGTCCTGAGAGCTGAGATATAGAAAATACCAATGCCGAGGTCAGAGAGCGGAAGTTCGCGGTCTTGGCCGGTGAGCAGTTGAATGGTCCAATGGTGCAACTCGGCAGTCACCGCATCCAAACAAGAATACTTTTGAGTGGCGGCCAGACTCTTCAGATCCATCACTATTAAGCTTTCCTCCTGGTTCAGGGTAATATGCTTCGGAAGCAAAGGCCCCTGGTACCACCAGCTACGAGGGAAGTCCTCAAAGCAACTCGGATCTTTGCTCCTCAGAATGAAGAAACGGTTCTTCCAATTCTTAAGGGATGAGGGCGATCGGAAAGAGCCCGCAATGAGGCTTCACCTGAAAGAACCAGTGTTCGTCATCCTTTCGGCGAGTTAGTCTGTGCAGTTCGGCGAACACCTTAGCCGTAGGTCTGATTCCCTTAGCTCGGCATAGACCTCGGAAGGCTACCAAGATCCGCCACGAGTTAGGGTGAATTTGAGCAATGCACGCTCGGTGAAGTTTTAGGACCTCCTTATAGAAGTCATCTAGAGGAACCAAGACTGCCTTTAATCGCTTCCTTGTACACCATAACCATGTCATTCTCTTCAAAGGAGTGATCGACACGAAGATCGCCGTAGCACTTGATTAGCTCGCATTTAATCAAAGCCGAATGTTGTATTCTTGGCTAAACGATTGCAGATCGGATACTCGAAGAACCGACGGAAGCTCATCTATAGGTAGAGTCTCCCTCCCTGAAACAAGTGCACGCCTCGATGGTATGACCCGCCCCCGACCTGGAACGGAAGCCCTAGGAGGTTCAAGTTGCGTGCTTGGCCCGACTACCTCTTCTTCATCGGACGACCATGAGAACTGAATGGAAGGAGGGCTCGCCGCTTTGACCTTCTGCACCGCTCATTTTCAAAAGAAATAAAGAACTTAAACTAAAAAGAAGATCAAAGCCCTTACGAGTCCGATCGGCCTAAGAACTTGAGAAAACGAGAGAACTTCAAGTTGTGAGCAGGATTGAAAATGGAATAAGAGAACAACTGGCTAACCCTCCCACCCCTATTTATACTAGTCCGAGCATTTAATGCTCGCGAGGCTCTAGGCAACGCATCGATTGGTGGGACTCGACAGCTGTTCTGACACTTCTCTCAAATATTCGAATGTTCCGAGATCGGTTAATTGGAGATCGGCATAATAAGTTAAATATTTTGAATAAAGGATCAGTTAAGTGTCATTCAGGTAAAGAACCAGATCGGATAATCACATTAGAGATCAGAAAATAATCAATGCAAAAATAATAAGATGATAATCGATAAAATAAAGTCTTTATTTTCAAAAGATCGGATTACATCATTTGGGTGATCTCTAGGGATCGGATTACACTAAAATTGGATTACATCATTTCTGTGATCTCTAGTGATCGGATTGCATTGAAAATAAAATACATCATTTGGGCGATCTCTAGGGATCGGAATGTCACATTGTGACTGATCCAAAGGGGTGTCACCGACCAGAACCGAGGCGCCGCTTTAACACCCAATGTGGAGGAAAGCCGTCGAACACTCAATCTGATGAGAAGCCGAATGAACTCAGTTGAGTGACTCGAGATCGGTACAACCGAGGTCCGCAATACAGATCGGTCAAATCCAGTTCTCTCACCATCGTCAGTTAGGGTTATGCGATCACCGGGATCGTAAATTTTCAGCCGGTGGTTAAAAAAGCTCATCGGAAAGGGATCAAAAACCACCATCATGGCCGGAACTTCCACCGGAGCAGCTAGAACATGAAAAGTAAGAAGGAAGAGAGGAAAATCAAATGAAGGAAATGTCCCTGTCGACAGGGGTATATATAGGGGAAAATGAGCATTTATTGCTGAGCAGAAAATGAAGCGAACGCCTCGAGAATCAAGGGGGAAATTAATGCTTTGACCAGACCGGACCAGAGAAAAGGAGAGATCGGAATAACAGATCGGAAGACGGGAGATTAACATAAGAGATCGGAATAGGAGCGTGTCAAGAAGAGGGATCGGAAGACAAAAGGAATAAGACAAATCCCAAATAACCGCTGTCGTAATCGAGCGAGGTAGTTAAAGCGTTGCAGCGAGATCTCCACCGCACGCTTAAGAATCGCCGCACGTCGACAGCGCCAGGTATGTCATGACAGTCCTGTATATCCCAATCCCCAATGTTGATCTCACTTGTAAGGACAAATCCGGAACCCTTGGATCAAGAGAGAAGACGACAATACCAGCGCCTTTCGCTCTTAGCCCTCAGATCGTTCCGGACAAGAAGATTTGGGACCGTTAGATCGAAAGAAGAAAAGGACAAAAATTCTGAAGAGAGATCTCAGCCATTCATTTTGATTCTCTTTAATTCCTGGACATCCGATCATGTCCTTCGAATTCTTGACCCTCCATCTCCATCCACATAAATCCGGAACCATAATGGGGAGCACCCGCTTCCTATAAATACCAAAGATGAAAACTGCTCAAGGGGACGGACGACAAAAAGGAGAGGTCATATTATAGCGGAAGAACTCTGAAAACTTCAGTTAGTTTGTTATTCCGCTACTTTGAAGTGTTGATTGGAAAAACTTTTGAAACTAGTTTTCTGAAGTGTTTCTTGAAAAGGATTCTGGATACTGGAACTCCACATTTCCAGTTTGTTCATTATCTGGTCACACCCTCACTTTCAGCCCTTTATCATCTCTGTTTTCATTCCCACTGTCTAAGCTAAACTTCATTCCACTCGGCTTTTATCTTAATCTGATTATATTTTAGCTGAGCTCCCTTCACTTCCCGACTAACATCGCCTCTCGTGCTAATCACCACTGTCTTATCTCTATTTGCCACCCCGTAGCTATTTCAGTAGATTTGGCTCCTCACAGGTAAGAGCTCATATTGCTGTTTTACTAAGTGTTTACATTTATTTTTCGCACTTTCTTTGTTCTTCTTACGTATGTGATTTTCTCCAAGTTCATTTTGTGCAAAAGGACCCAAAAGAATGTTACTCTCGAGTTATCTCTCTAGTGATTAGTCCGTCATTTTATTAATCTTCGTCATGCAAGTTTTTCTGGTTCCTAGTAGCGTGTAAATGGTCAGGCCAGACGTAGGTAACTGCAACTTAGGGGTCTCTTTTAAAAGAGAAAACCTGAATAACGCGTCAGGAAGATAGCCAAACTATTAGGCTGACGTGAACAGCGATTCGACAAAGAGGTCATAAAGTGGAATAAAACCAAAATAAGCAAAACAGAATAGATCGGTCATTAATAGATATTGGTAAAATGAATACATGGAAGGTCGGTAAATCAAGCCTAGTTATCCCCATCTAGCCAAAAGGTATCGAGAAGCCTTATCCCCAGCATCTTCGAATGCTAGAATCCTTAGCTTTAGGCTCTTATGTCATATAGCCGAAATTAAAATCCGGGAGATCGGAAAAGTCCCTTTCAGGCTCCTGTTAATCTAAAAGAGA
The DNA here is from genome assembly GCF_030052815.1 of Hevea brasiliensis. Classification (NCBI taxonomy): domain Eukaryota; kingdom Viridiplantae; phylum Streptophyta; class Magnoliopsida; order Malpighiales; family Euphorbiaceae; genus Hevea; species Hevea brasiliensis. Next base: position 45,047,326 of record NC_079505.1, read on the forward strand.
TCGGAGGAGAGTTCTTATCCGATCTCCCCTCAAAATTTTAATAAACGTTAAAAAGAGATCGGAGGAGAGTTCTTATCCGATCTCAACTCAAAAATTTTGATAAATGTCTAGAGGAGATCGGAGGAGAGTTCTTATCCGATCTCCCCTCAAAATTTTAATAAACGTTAAAAAGAGATCGGAGGAGAGTTCTTATCCGGTCTCAACTCAAAAGTTTTAATAAACGTCTAGAGGAGATCGGAGGAGGGTTCTTATCCGATCTCCCTCCAAAATTTCAATAAATAACTTAAAAGAGATTGGAGGAGAGTTCTTATCCGATTCTCACACCAAATCTTAACCCGTACGCAAAATAATCTCAGAACTAAAAAATTCGTAACGTCAATTCACTAAGGTGGTCTCATTTACTTGTGTATCTGAGTGATCCGAATTTAGTGAAAGATCAAAATTTCCTTTTGAAAAAAAGGATTAACATTTCCATCCGAGCCCTCTTAACTAATTTATAAAGAACGCAAAATTAAATCTACTTACCCTTATTAAGGGACGAGGTGGGGTGCCTAACACCTTCCCCACCCGTTTACGGACCCCGAACCTAGAATCTCTGTTTTGAAGTGGTTTCATTTTTAATTTATTTTCCCAAATGGTTTTCTTTAGTTTCCCTCAAAACTAAGGTGGCGACTCCTCATTTTTCCCACTTCGGTGAGTGATCGTCCAGGCGACCGCAAAATCCCTTGCGACAGCTTGGCGACTCCACTGGGGAAGTAATTTTAACCCCGGTCTAGTGGTCCAAAAGTAGATTTAATTTTGTTAGATCAAATTATAGTTAGATGGGCTCATTCGGCGATGTTTTATACATTAATTATTATTGCTGCTAACTATTTTGTTTTGCCTGTTCTATTTCCTACAGTGCTCTTCATTTCAAAAAAGGGGAAAAAGGGAAAAATGGAAAAATAAAATCCCCCTGAATTGGGAAGAGGTAAAGGTGTCCCTTCACACACTGAACACTCACACGATGTCCTCACACACTATGGTCCTAACCCGGGCTTTCTTACCCTTTTAGGAAAGTAGGAGGGGGTCATGTAGCGGTACCCGTGGGTTTTACCCCGTTAGTATCCGTGAAGGCTTCTGCTCAAATTGAAACTCGTTCTATTCACCGTGATACCCGTGGAATTTTCCCGATAATATCATGGGGGTAGAATGGGGCTCTACTGTTTACAGTAGGGGCAATTTGGGAACCTGTGGCTTTTAGAAAATTAGATCCTGAGCTAAACTATCACAATAGTTGAAAGCCGTAGTAAACTACCTTATGAGATAGAACTATCCAGATAGGTAGCGCTCACCCGGTATTAGGAGTCTCCCTATTACAGGACAAAAGGGACATACTTACTCTTACCCTATTCTGCTTTAATTTCCTGTTGTTCAATTTTTTTGAGGGTAATCTTGAATCCTACTAGAACACCTACACATTTTCCTACTTTGATAAATGTGTACGTGTCACCCTGTCAACAATATGATTCAAAATTACCCCAATTTGTCTTACTAACGAATTTTCCTGCAGGCATTACCAAACCAAGAGTCTGTAAAAGGATAGGCATCATTTTTATCATGGCATCCTCGAGTCACGCGTAAGAGGCTCAAGATGCTAAACTTTGGTCCAAATCACTCATAGGTCGGCACTCGCAAAATGATGTTTCCGAGGCACACGCTAGCTCAATACCTTCACTAGATCTGGATAAAATAGAGGTCAGAATGAACAACCTCGAGGGTCTGTCTAATGGATGGAGGTCGCTTCCCGATCAGGTCAAGGTACGATTTGAAGAGAAGTACGGAAGGATTGCAACCTTGATGCAAGTCAAGGTCCAAATCCCGGCATTAAAAGCCATGTTGTCGGTTTGGAATTCTAAGTACGGGGTATTCTCTTTCAATGACATTGATACGGTTCCCACTATGGAAGAATATCAGGCATTGCTAGGGATTCCTTACTCATTACAGAACCGGATCTACCTACACCTCGAACATAGGCAGACCTGGAAACGACTGGCACATATGTTGGGTACTCCCCCAGAAGAATTGAAGTCAAAAGAAACCTCCAAAGGAAACACGCATGGTTGGTATTGGACATATCTCCAGAAATGGTTAGATCAATGCCTCCGAGAGAAACGGTGGGATCAAGCTTCGGTAGCACTCGCCTTGGGAATCTATGGTCTGATTTTGTTCCCAGGACCATTGGGAATCATAACTTACAATGCGGTGGAAGTGTTCGGGCGATAGAAAGCGGCGAGATCAATCCAATACCGCACATCCTTGCGGAGACTTTATTAACCCTTACCTACTGCAGACAACAGGGCAAAGGGTCCCTTAAGTGTTGTTCTCAACTGTTATACCTCTGGATTATCAGTCACATGTGTCCCGTGGAGACGAAGGGGTTGACTTGGTACCTTGACCAGCCTCCCATCAAGAGAATGACCGGTTAATGTCGATGCGAAGAATGAGCAGCGATGGTGGGAGCAGTTTTGAGTTTCAATGGCCATAATTACTGCTGGAGGAAGCTATGGACGTCAGGCCAACCCGTTCTGATCGGTACAGGGGGTAATCAGGTGGTGTCCCTAATTGGAATAATCGGGTATACAAGTTACACTCCGGCATTGGTAATGAGGCAGTTTGGCTCAACACAATCCGTGATCAACATCAAAGAATACCACCAAGGTCGCTTCTACCATGAGCTCAAGGAAGAGGAAGGGTTGAAAATGGCTCGCAAGTCTTGGGAAAACATCACTTTGATGGAGAGATCACCCAAAGGCCCAAGTGCCTCGGGTGATTATCTTAAATGGAGAGCTGGCAGGGACCGAGAACACTCTACTGTAGAATCCAAGGACAGTGACCCTCGCCAAAGCGTCCTATTAGGAGAAGCTGATGATTGCCGGGATGACTCGCTACAGAAGGCAAATACCGAGAACTCACAAGCTGCAGAACGAATGAAACAGTTGGAGGACCAACAAGAAAGCTTAAAAGAAGAGTGAGAAGACTCAAGGGCGAGGCAAGAGCCGAAAGGATGGGGTTCAAAAGCAAGAGTGCAGTGGGAAAAGGAAAAAGACTCTCTTCAAGCTGAGGTCAAAGAGATGAAAGGGCAGAATAGTAAGCTTCAGGAAAGGATGAAATACCAAGAGGTACTTGTTGAGGAGTATAAACAAGAAAACAAAAAGAAGAAGCTCAAATTGAAAGAACAGGCACTACTCATCAACGATATCTTGAAAGAGTGTGCTAAGGAAAGGAAAGAGAAAGAAAAACAAGCTGCCCTCTATCAAGAACTGAAAGAGAATGTTGACCAGCTGGAGAGAACAATAGCACAGGGAAAACAAGAACTATTACCTGAATCCGAGTATGCCCTGAAAGCATTCGATCCTGCCAAGCAAGAAGAAAGGTTGTATGAGTATCTCAGAAAATGTCATCTCATTATAAAGAACCTCCCAGAGCCTAGGCCGATGTAAAGAATATGGTGTACAAATTATTCAGTTAATGAAATGATTTTTGGACCATTGTTTAGTAAATTTGTGAATGAATAATATGACTCCCGTAGGAACTCCCTCGCTAGGGTTATGTGAAAAATTGAATGCGCTATATGGACAGGTATCATAAATGCGCATTCAATCCCGTCATTCACGGTCAGACCATCGAACGATGCCATGATAAAGTGGGTGCGATTATCCTTTTACAGACGACAACCCGGCTCTCGAACGCCACTGTATCCTTCGTCCGGTCGGGACTTTTAGTCTCTTTGAAAAATTCAAAGTTTATTTAAAATTTTCCTTTCTTTACACCCTACAGGAAATCAATATTGCTTCAAACAAAGCAAGTCTGACCAAGCACACGGTTCAGCCCAAGCGAGTGTACTTAACAAGATCTCGGACAAAGAAGATAATGGAAGATCAGGAACAAGTACAGAACCTACAGGGACAAGTTTCCGAATTGAAAGACCAGGTCTCAGAACTTATGAGACTAATGAGAGAAATGTCCCAGGATAAACCGACAACAGAGTCTAGCCTGCCATTACCTCCTCCACCACCTCCAACAAATGATCCTCACCAAGCTTCAACTTCTTTTACCTTTCAGTCTCCCATCCCGGACCCGACAATCACTGTCAATCCGGTTACTACAAATAATGACCTACCTTACTCTCATTACCCAACCGTTCAAAACACCGACCCATACCCTTCAAATGTGATCCCTCCCATTCACTTCACCCCTCATCTCCCAACTGGGAGAGTATTCCACGTAGTAGGGGGAGAAAATAAGTCAAAAGAAAATGAGAAACTGTCTGCTCTAGAGGAAAGATTGAGAGCAATCGAAGGGCTGAATATGTATGGCTCTGTGGATGTGGCATCACTAAGACTGGTGCCAGATGTGGTGGTGCCACCCAAATTCAAGCTTCCGGATTTTGACAAGTACAGGAGCTCAGATCCCGCATCCACACAGCAACCTATATTGCCAAAATGTCTGCCCTAACAGAAGATGACAGACTTCTCATTCACTTCTTTCATGAGAGCCTCTCCGGAGCGGCTCTAAGATGGTGCATACAATTGGACAGGAGCAAGCTGCACTCCTGGAAGGATTTAGCTGATACCTTCTTGAAGCAATACAAATTCAATTGTGATGCGGCACCCACAAGGAGAGACCTCCAGAACATGGCACAGAAAGACAGGAAGGTTTGAAGCGGTATGCCCAGAGATGGAGGAAAAGGCGGCGAAGTATATCCCCGGTGGATCGACAATGAGCTATGCTCTTTGTTCATCGAGACTTTGAAGGCTCCCTACTTCAACTTGATGATTGGAAACACTTCCAACAGCTTCTCTGACATCATCCAGGCGGGTGAGAGAATTGAGGCCAACTTAAGAATGGGACATTGCGAGAGTCGTGAGAGAACTCTGTAAAAGACCGCGGCTTTGGCAAGAAAAAGGAGAGTGAGGTACATTCTCACCCGTCAAAACAATTATTCCCTATTCCCCAAAACAACTACCGCGTATCCTTCCTCTCTGGCCAAACCATCGCAAATATCCCACCTCCCTTCCCAAATTATCCACACGCCCACAATATCCCCACCTACAAATTACCAATCAAGACCGCTTCCTCCTCTGCTCAACCAAGACCACCACAAAATAATCCAAGGCCCCAAGAAACCACGATCCACCTCTTCCCCTCCCACTCAGTGAAATATACCGATACCTTGTCGGTATAAACCAAATTGTACCAGTCCCCTTAGACCCAATCCAGCCACCATACCCCAGATGGTATGATGCCACTGCCCGTTGTGAGTACCATGGAGGGGCACAAGGGCATTCAATTGATAACTGCGGGGCACTCAGAGGGAGAGTGCATGCTTTAATCCGAAATGGGTGGTTGAAGATCGAGGGAAATGGTTCCCTCCCCAACGTTACCTCAAACCCACTGCCTAACCACAATACGGGCAGTGGTGTAAATATGATAGAGTCTGAGGAAGAAGGATCAACACTGGAAGTGGACAAGCTGGTTCCTTACTTTAAGGAGATTTTTGCTATAGCAATGAGGGAAGGCTACCTTTGCCCTCAGGTAGCGGGATTCAAAGAGATTACGGGGTGTCCTTACCATGGAGGGGCAGCTGACCATGAGCTGCGAGATTGTGAGGGGTTCAGGCAAGAAGTCCGGAACTTATTGTCTCTCAAGGTTCTGAGGTGCCAGACAAAGTCAAAGACGGAAGAGGGAGTGAACACCACTATGTTCAGCCAAACTGCTTCTACCTCCAAACCCAGAATCACCTTCTCACCCCCGGTAGCCTCACCACCAGTAACGGTTATCCGAACTCCGCCTCAACTCCCCGTCACCAATACTCACGCTGTCCCATGGAATTATAATTTCCAAGTTTTCACTCAGGGAGCATCAAGCAGCACATCCGCTCGTAGTCTTGCCTCACCTCCGGCACCACCAAAACCATGTTTCGCTCCTCATGAGCACTTCAGGATGACTTATGCTGGACCTGCCAGCGATATTACTCCCCAGACCAGTTCTCAGCCCGTTGTCACAACAAAGCCCTCTCCACCTGAGCAAGAAGTCGAGTTTATAACTCAAAGTGGGAGGTGTTACGGGAACAAAGAAAGAGAGAGGAGGAAAGGGAAAGTAAAAGTGGGAGAGTCATCAAAAAATACAGAAGAGGAGGTTGAGAAAGCAGGGGAAGTAGAGCCTGTTGAGCACAAGGAAGAAGAAGAACTGCTGCTCCAAATAATGAAACAGAGCGAGTATGATGTGGTGGAGCAGTTAAGAAAAACACCCGCCCGGATTTCACTGTTATCACTGATCCTGAGCTCGGAAGTCCACCGACAAGCCTTACAAAGAATCCTGGATCAAGCCTTTGTCAACCCCGACATTACTCCAGGGCAGTTTGAGAAGATAGTAGAACAAATCCAGGCATCCAGCTTTGTAGCCTTTTCTGAAGAGGAGGTAGACCCCGCAGGCTTAGGGCACAATAAAGCTCTACATGTAACTGTGAAGTTTAAGGGTTGTATAGTGGCCAAGGTCCTCATCGATAACGGATCGACCCTCAATGTCGCCTAGCGCTACCTTAGCGGTGCGGTCGACCAATCATATATACGTCAGTGCTATGGTGGTAAGAGCCTTTGCGGTACCGGGAGAGAGTCTTTGGGAGACATTGACTTGCCAATCCAAGTCGATGCATGTACTTTCAATGTCACGTTCGGTGATGAACATTGGTAAACTTACACTATCTTTGTTGGGAAGGCCGTGGATCCATTCTGCGAATCTTTGTTCCTTCGACTTTGCACGGAAGATCAAATACATTAAGGGCGGCAAAATCATCACGTAAAGGCGAGGAGGCCATATTAGTCACCAAGCGCAATCACTTCCTTATGTGGAAGCGGCCGAGGAGTCGTTGGAGAGTTCTTTCAAGGCCCTTGAACTGCAAGATACCGGGAAGGAGGGGCTATGGCTATGGTGGCCAAAGTGATGTCAAGGAACGGGTATCAAGAGGGGAAAGGCTTGGGCACCGCACTGCAAGGAATCGTGGAACCCATACCGGCTATTCAGAAGATAGGCCGTTGTGGTTTGGGATATGAGGAGGATACCTCGTGGATGGGCGGTTCTGGATGAGGAAAATACTTCGGGATCAGAGGTTTGACCAGGAGATGGGAAAGATGAAAATAGTCCCGAGAATTACGGAGATCTTCACTAAACTGATCATTCAACATCCGGCAAATACAGAAGAATCACCCGATGATCCATCCATCGATGTCATCCAACTGGACTCCTTGTATGAGGCCCTAGTATCGCCAATGGCTGAAGGGCAGGAATTGGACAACTGGACAACAGAGGATATCCCTGTACTCAATCTCGAGTAAAGTACCTTTGGTTATCAACACTTGATCATTTTGTCCATGGTGACAAGTGTAATACTGTAAATGGACCTTTTCTTATGGCATTAATATTAATGAATAGATAGCGCATTTTAAATCCAATACTCTCTTTCTTTCCTTTTTAATTCCATCCTTATAACACGTTCTATTCTTTATTTATTCAGGACCATTCATCAATTAACACCTAATAATCCAATAGACTCAGAAATCCCTCAGTTAATTTTGAAATCCCCATAAGCGCCATTACTTCAAGTGATTACGAGGAAGACCTTACACAAGAAGACGGTGAAAAGGATGAGCCCTCCCTCGTGCCTTGTGGAGACGAGACGCACACAATAAACTTGGGCACGGAAGAAGTAAAAAGGGAACTTAAGGTCGTGGAGTGTGAAGAATTGGGAGATATGATCAGTCTGCTTAAAGAATTCCTCGATGTATTTTCCTGGAGCTACGATGATATGGTGGGTTTGGACCCTCAGATAGTAACACACAAAATTCCCTTAATTCCAGGAACGATTCCGGTAAAGCAGAAACTAAGGAGAATGAATTCCGACACACTACTCAAGGTTCGGGATGAAGTCAAGAAAGCGATGATGACGCCAGGTTCTTGGAAGTGGTCAAATATCCCCAATGGGTGGCTAACGTCGTCCCGGTAATGAAGAAGGACGGGAGAGTCAGGGTGTGCGTTGACTACAGGGATCTTAATAAAGCTAGCTTGAAAGACGATTTCCCTCTCCCCCACATTGATGTGTTAGTTGACAATGCTGCGGGATTGGGCGGTGTTCGTGTATTGATGGGGCATCGGTACAATCAGATCCCAATGGGCCGAAGAAGACAAGGATAAAGCGCTTTCATCACTCAATGGGAGTATTTTGCTATCGGGTCATGCCCTTGGGTTGAAAAATGCGGGCTACTTACCGGTAGCGCAATGGTCACATTATTCCACGATATGATGCATAAAGAAGTGGAGGTATACGTGGATGATATGATCATCAAATCCGAGGAGAAGAGAGCCACGTTCGGGTGATGAGGAGGGTATTCGAAGGCTCGGAAATACCACTTGAAGTGAACCTGCTAAATGCATATTCGGAGCTAGATCGGGAAGTTGTTGGGATTCATAGTAGCGAGAAAGGGATAGAAGTAGATCGGACAAAGTCAGAGCTATTCAAGAAATGCCGTCCCCAAAAGCGAGAAAGGGAGGTGCGCTTTCTAGGAAAGGTGAACTACATTTCGAGGTTTATTTCTAATCTCACCGCCAAAGTGAGCCTATTTTGATTACTCGGAAGAACAACTCTACTCAATGGGATTCAGTTTGTCAAGAGGCTTTTGAGAAAATCAAGCGATATCTGTCAAATCCACGATTGGTTCCACACATGGCGGGACAGGCCTTTGATCTGTACATGGCGATCCAGTGAACTTCGATGGGATGTGTTTTGGGACAACATGATGATCTGGCGAAAAGAGAGGGCCATTTATTACACGAGTAAGAAGTTCAATGATTGTGAATCAAGGTACTCTTTCTTAGAAAAGACTTGCTGCAGCGTTAGCACAGACGACAAATCGCCTCAAGCACTACATGTTGAATCACAAGACATGGCTCATCTCCGGGATGGATCCTATCGGATATGTATTCGAGCCCATTCGTGCGGGAAGGATAGCCAAGTGGCGGGTTATACTCTCCCAATATGATATAGTCTACATGACCGGAAGCGGTGAAAGGTAGCGTGATTGCGACCTCTAGCGGAAAACCCTATCCGAGATTATGAAGCTCTGGATTTTGAGTTCCACGATGAGCATATTAATGAAGTAGGCTGCGAAGAAAAGGGCCAAGCGATGTATGGGAATTATATTTTGATGGAGCGATCAATTTATCCGGAATGGAATCGAGTGTACTAGTACCGGACGGAAAACATTTCCGATATTTGTCAAGTTGAGATTTGGTGTACTAACAATGTCGCAGAATATGAAGCTTGTGTAATGGGTCTACAAGTCGCTATCGAGATGAAAATCGTAAAGTGGAGGTGTACGGAGACTCGGCTCGATAATTTATCAAGTCAAGGGAGAATGGCAAACCAAAGACCTCAAGTGATCCCATATCGAAGTACCTACTAGAGCTAATCAAGGAATTGAAGAAATCTCTTTCACCCATCTTAGCGAGACAAGAATCAATTTCTTGATGCCTTAGCTACTCTAGCTGTTATGGCTCAAATCGAAGAAGGGCAGACGACTCAAGCATTGAGGATTAAAGCAAGGGATGAGCCAGCTTACTGCTTCATGGTTGAAGAGGAGCCCGATGGAAAGCCTTGGTATCATGATATCTGGTCTCTTGTAGAACTGCAGAATTCCCTTCGGGGGCAAGCAAAAATGAAATGAGGATGATTCGGAGATTAGCATTGGGATACTTCCCCGGTGGAGAAACCCTATACAAGAGGAGCTCGGTAGCGGATTATTAAGATGTGTAGATGCAAAAGAGGCAAAGAGAATCCTTTTTGAGACTCATGAGGAAATTGTGCAACTCACGCCAATGGACACGTGATGGCTAAGCAAATCATGCGACGGGATATTTTGGACCACAATGGAAAAGGACTGCATCGAGTATTTCCGAAAGTGCCATAAGTGTTAGATTTATGCGGATCCAATAAATGTGCCACCTCACAAGTTATTCAACCTCGTCTCACCATGGCCTTTCGCAATGTGGGGCATCGATGTGATTGGTCCCATCAATCCCAAGGCATCCAATGGACATAGATTTATCCTAGTGGCCATCGACTATTTCTCCAAATGGGTGAAACAACGTCGTATGCTCACATCACGCAAAACACGTTTCTTAAATTCCTCAAAGCAACATCATCTGCGGCATGGCCTCCGAATGAAATTGTCACCGATAATGCCAAGAACTTGAATGGTCGAAGGTGCGAAGCGTGTGATCAATACGAATCCGACATCTCAACTCCTCCCCATACCGTCCCGGATGAATGGAGCGGTAGAAGCGCAAACAAAAACCTCAAGAGGATAATTCGGAAAATGACGGTCACATATAGGGATTGGCATGATATGCTCCCCTACGCTCTTCACGCATACCGGACTTCCGTGAGGACCTCAACAGGGGCAACTCCATACTCATTGGTCTACGGGATGGAAGCAGTATTAACTTTTGAGGTCGAAATTCCTTCCTTAAGGATTCTGAAGGAATCATGAATTGATGAATCAGAATGGATCCAGTCAAGGTTGGATGAGTTAAACTTCTTTGAGCGAGAAAAGATTAACAGACATGTCATGGGCAATTATACGAGAGGAGAATGGCTAGGGCATTTGATAAAGGTGTTACGCCTCGCGAATTCCAACCCGGGGACCTAGTCTTGAAGAAAGTCTTTGCCGAACCAAAAGCGATCCCGGGGCAAATGGTCACCAACCTATGAGGACCCTATGTGGTTAAAGGCATTTTCTGGAGGAGCCTTGATCTTGACCCACATGGACGGTGGCGAATTCGAGACACTGTGAATGCCGACACTGTCAAGAGGTACTATGCATAAAATGAGTGAAGGATGAAAACCCGAAAGAGCGTTCCAAAAAAAAAAAAAAAAAAAAAATTGGGGTGAAAACCCGAAAGGGCGCCCCAAGAACCAAAATGGAGAAATAAGGAAGAGGATATGAAACCGAGGATGGAGAGGAAACTGTCGCGGCATGAGGCTTCAGAGAACTTGAAAATAATGGCAGTTAAAAGACTTCAAAACCAACTATAAGGAATATGTGAGATCTATCCTTGTACCCTTCCTTTTCCTTTGAAAGTATATCCCTATTTTTCCTAAAGCCATAATAAAATTATACTTTATTCCTACCTTTTGTTTCCCTGTTTACTCACTTTTCAAATACTATCCTTTCTCTTTGTTTAATGCGTTATTGATTAGTTAAAATTTTTGCCATGAGATTTGAATTCGAAAATTGATAACCTCACGTACTTTATTATGAGATTTGCAGGGAATGGCCTTCAAAAAAAAAAAAAAAAAAAACTAGGGGTGAAAACCCGAAAGGGCGCTTCTGGTCGAATGGACGAAAAGAAAGTGAAAACCCACAAGGGCGCTTTCCGTAAAATAGAAAGAAAATCGGGGACAGAAAAGGGCCATCCGAAGGAATGGGATCATGGGTCGAGTCTTGCAACTCCTCCTTCATTAATCATCGGCCTTCGGTATCTTGTTAAGTACACTTCGTCAGGGAAAGAACTTCATGTGTCAGGGTTAGACTTGCTTTGTAAGTTGATTTTAAATTCTTGCAATTTTAATTTCCTGCAATTTAATTTTCTTGCTATCAACCTCTGGTTCCTTGATCTAAGTTGATTTTAATTTCCTGCAATTTAATTTTTCTGTTATCAACCTCTGGTTCCTTGATCTAAGTTGATTTTAATTTCTTGCAATTTACTTTCCTGTTATCAACCTCTGGTTCCTTGATCTAAGTTGATTTTAATTTCCTGCAATTTAATTTTTCTGCTATCAACCTCTGGTTCCTTGATCTAAGTTGATTTTAATTTCTTGCAATTTACTTTCTTGTTATCAACCTCTGATTCCTTGATCTAAGTTGATTTTAATTTCCTGCATTTAAATTTCCACCATCAACCTCTGGTTCCTTGATCTAAGTTGATTTTAATTTCCTGCAATTTACATTCCTGTCATCAACCTCTGGTTCCTTGATCTAAGTTGATTTTAATTTCTTGCAATTTACTTTCCTGTTATCAACCTCTGGTTCCTTGATCTAAGTTGATTTTAATTTCCTGCAATTTACATTTCTGTCATCAACCTCTGGTTCCTTGATCTAAGTTGATTTTAATTTCTTGCAATTTTAATTTCCTGCAATTTAATTCTCTTGCTATCAACCTCTGGTTCCTTGATCTAAGTTGATTTTAATTTCTTGCAATTTACATTTCCACCATCAATCTCTGGTTCCTTGATCTAAGTTGATTTTAAATTCTTGCAATTTTAATTTCCTGCAATTTACATTTCCTGTCATCATCCTCTGGTTCCTTGATCTAAGTTGATTTTAATTTCTTGCAATTTACATTTCCACCATCAACCTCTGGTTCCTTGATCTAAGTTGATTTTAATTTCTTGCAATTTACATTTCCACCATCAACCTCTGGTTCCTTGATCTAAGTTGATTTTAATTTCTTGCAATTTACATTTCCACCATCAACCTCTGGTTCCTTGATCTAAGTTGATTTTAATTTCATGCAATTTACATTTCCACCATCAACCTCTGGTTCCTTGATCTAAGTTGATTTTAATTTCTTGCAATTTACATTTCCACCATCAACCTCTGGTTCCTTGATCTAAGTTGATTTTAATTTCATGCAATTTACATTTCCACCATCAACCTCTGGTTCCTTGATCTAAGTTGATTTTAATTTCATGCAATTTAAATTTCTGTCATCAACCTCTGGTTCCTTGATCTAAGTTGATTTTAATTTCTTGCAATTTACATTTCCACCATCAACCTCTGGTTCCTTGATCTAAGTTGATTTTAATTTCATGCAATTTACATTTCCACCATCAACCTCTGGTTCCTTGATCTAAGTTGATTTTAATTTCTTGCAATTTATATTTCCACCATCAACCTCTGGTTCCTTGATCTAAGTTGATTTTAATTTCATGCAATTTACATTTCCACCATCAACCTCTGGTTCCTTGATCTAAGTTGATTTTAATTTCATGCAATTTAAATTTCCTGTCATCAACCTCTGGTTCCTTGATCTAAGTTGATTTTAATTTCCTGCATTTAAATTTCTATCATCAACCTCTGGTTCCTTGATCTAAGTTGATTTTAATTTCATGCAATTTACATTTCCACCGTCAACCTCTGGTTCCTTGATCTAAGTTGATTTTAATTTCCTGCAATTTACATTTCTGTTATCAACCTCTGGTTCCTTGATCTAAGTTGATTTTAAATTCTTACAATTCTAATTTCCTGCAATTTAATTTTCTTGCTATCAACCTCTGGTTCCTTGATCTAAGTTGATTTTAATTTCCTGCAATTTAATTTTCCTGCTATCAACCTCTGGTTTCTTGATCCAAGTTGGTTTTTAATTTTCTAAGTATTCTAACTTCCGTTGCCAATTTCTAGGTCGTTAACTTAGGTACACCTAATCGTCCAAAATATGAGTCTGAATCTTTACATAATTCCTACATGGAAATTTTTTTTTTCCTTTAATAGAAATTATGTAAAGAGGGGCAGCTGTCGACACCATATTTTGGCCGATCCCCAAAATCAATAAAACTTTGAAACCGATCCCCGGTACTAAGTCTCCTTCGGACAGCTAATCACATTTCCGATCCCTCTTTGATAGACAGTCACAATTCCGATCTCTCCTCACAAAGAATTAAATCAAATTGTTAAGTTCTCGCATCGGTCAAAGCTTTACAGTCTATCGCTCATCGATCTCTCAAACCCATTGTCGAAACTCGGGACCCGTCAAGTATATTCTGATAAATGAACGGCACTAGATCTTTTCCTACCGGTTTATTGCCGATCTCCCTTTCGAAAGTTTAAGAGTTAAGGTTTTGGTTCGGTTTAATAAGGATTCCAATCTTAAGTGTTCAAGTTAAATTTTCAATTTTAATCAAGTCCCATTCAGCATTTCTTCCCCACCGATCTCATGCTTATTGTGCTTTCCGATCTCTTATACTTAGATTAATAATTGCATTTAGTTCTTGTTTCGCTATGCTCATACAATCAAATACTTAGGCAATTCAGAGATTTTCCAATCACATCCATTCATTGAACAAAAGAGAGCCCATTTCATTTCATTTTTGTACAAGCTATTCAGCTGGAGGGTCACCCCCAGCCTGATTTACATTTTGCTCACTCTCTCTCTCACCCTCGGCTTCCTCCTCACTGTCCTCATCGTCGCCCTCAGGAGCCAGGTCGGCCATCCAAGAGAAGTCCTCCCCTGGGTAACGTTTCTGGAGTTCGACCAAGAGGTCCTTGTGAGCATTCACGTAGGCCCCGGCGATTCCCGTCACCATCTCTTCATCTTTCTCCTTAAGCTCCCCGTCTTTCTCTTTAAGCTCTTCGATGAGTTGGGCGACCTGAGCAGCTTCGTTGGCCTGTAGCGCCTGGACTTCTCCGAGAACCCGATTCCTTTCAGCCAGAACAAGATTCAGTTCGGCCACCCTGTCCTCATAAAACTTCGCCCGCCCCTCAACTTGAGATATATAATCTTGAGCGGATGAGAGTTGGGATCGGAGGGAAGCCACTTCCTGATTTTTCTTCCCGATCTCCTTACCCAGACGCTGAACCTTTTCCCAAACCATGGTCTGATTCACCAGGCACTCCACGTTCAGGCTCATGGATTGAGTCAAGATATCATCAAGGCTGTTCGAGGATAGCCTGTCCCGATCCTCCCGAAGGAAGATGGAAGACCCCAAGACTTGGGCAAAACCGGGGTTCTCGAGATCCGGTTATTCTTGAGACTCGATTAGTATCTGAGCGCCACGAGAAGAGGTCCTCCCAGAAGATTGAGAAGGACCCCTTTCCGTGCTTGGAACAACTGGAAGAGCCGGAGGCTGCTCTTCCAATCTAGGAGGAGATCGGACAGCTTCAGCGGTCGGCAGATCCGAAGGTTGAGGCGGGTCCCCTTGTACTTCCCCAGATTCATGACCAGGTGTTCGAAGCATTTCCGAACGCTTCATCTCCTTTATTTTCCGGGAGATCTCTTTGTCCTTCTTCCGCTTCCTAGAACCCTCACCACCCGCCATACTTGCACGAAGAAAAGGTCAGTGAGATCGCTAAGGTCCTGAGAGCTGAGATATAGAAAATACCAATGCCGAGGTCAGAGAGCGGAAGTTCGCGATCTTGGCCGGTGAGCAGTTGAATGGTCCAATGGTGCAACTCGGCAGTCACCGCATCCAAACAAGAATACTTTTGAGTGGCGGCCAGACTCTTCAGATCCATCACTATTAAGCTTTCCTCCTGGTTCAGGTAATATGCTTCGTAGCAAAGGCCCCCTGGTACCACCGGCCACGAGGAAGTCCTCAAGCGGCTGGATCTTTGCTCCTCGAGAATGAAGAAAGCAGTTCTTCCAATTCTTAAGGGATGAGGCGGTCGGAAAAGAGCCCGCCATGAGGCTTCGCTGAAAAGAACCAGTGTTCGTCATCCTTTCGGCGAGTTAGTCTGTGCAGTTCGGCGAACACCTTAGCCGTAGGTCTGATTCCCTTAGCTCGGCATAGACCTCGGAAGGCTACCAAGATCCGCCACGAGTTAGGGTGAATTTGAGCAATGCACGCTCGGTGAAGTTTTAGGACCTCCTTATAGAAGTCATCTAGAGGGAACCGAAGACCGGCCTTTAACTGTTCCTCGTACACCATAACCATGTCATTCTCTTCAAAGGAGTGATCGACACGAAGATCGCCGTGGCACTTGATTAGCTCGTACGAATCAGGCCGAATGTTGTATTCTTGGCTAAACGATTGCAGATCGGATACTCGAAGAACCGACGGAAGCTCATCTATAGGGAGAGTCTCCCTCCCTGAAACAGGTGCACGCCTCGATGGTATGACCCGCCCCCGACCTGGAACGGAAGCCCTAGGAGGTTCAGGTTGCGTGCTTGGCCCGACTACCTCTTCTTCATCGGACGACCATGAGAACTGAATGGAAGGAGGGCTCGCCGCTCTTTGACCTTCTGCAGCTCATTTTCAAAAGAAATAAAGAACTTAAACTAAAAGAAGATCAAAGCCCTTAGGAGTCCGATGGCGTCGGAAGAACTTGAGAAAGCGAGAGAACTTGAAGTTGTGAGCGAGGATTGAAAATGGAATAAGAGAACAAATGGCTAACCCTCCCACCCCTATTTATACTAGTCCGAGCATTTAATGCTCGCGAGGCTCTAGGCAACGCGCATCGATTGGTGGGACTCGGCAATTACGACACTTCTCTCAAATATTCGAATGTTAGAGATCGGTTAATTGGAGATCGGCATAATAAGTTAAATATTTTGAATAAAGGATCAGTTAAGTGTCATTCAGGTAAAGAACCAGATCGGATAATCACATTAGAGATCGGAAAATAATCAATGCAAAAATAATAAGATGATAATCGACAAAATAAAGTCTTTATTTTCAAAAGATCGGATTACATCATTTGGGCGATCTCTAGGGATCGGATTACACTAAAATTGGATTACATCATTTCTGTGATCTCTAGAGATCGGATTGCATTGAAAATAAAATACATCATTTGGGTGATCTCTAGGGATCGGAATGTCACATTGTGACTGATCCAAAGGGTGTCACCACGTAACCGAGGCGTCGGAACACCCAATGTGGAGGAAAGCGTCTGTCGGAACACTCAATGTGATGAGAAGCCGAATGAACTCAGTTGAGCGACTCGAGATCGGTACAACCGAGGTCCGTAATACAGATCGGTCAAATCCAGTTCTCTCACCATCGTCAGTTAGGGTTATGCGATCACCGGGATCGTAAATTTTCAGCCGGTGGTTAAAGAAGCTCATCGGAAAGGGATCAAAAACCACCATCATGGCCGGAACTTCCACCGGAGCCGCTAGAAACAGAAAAGTAAGAAGGAAGAGGAAAATCAAATGAAGGAAATGTCCTCGGCGGTATATATAGGGAAAATGAGCATTTATTCTTTGAGCGAAACGGCGAACGCCTCGAGAATCAAGGGAAATTAATGCTTTGACCGGACGACGAGAAAAGGAGAGATCGGAATAACGATCGGAAGGCGGAGATTAACATGAGAGATTGGAATAGAGCGTGTCAAGAAGAGGATCGGAAGACAAAAGGAATAAGACAAATCCCAAATAACCGTTGTGTCGAATCGAGCCGAGGTAGTTAAAGCGTTGCAGGCGAGATCTCCACCGCACGCTTAAGAATCGCTCGCAATGCTGACAGGCGCCAGGGTATGTCATGACAGTCCTGTATATCCCAATCCCCAATGTTGATCTCACTTGTAAGGACAAATCCGGAACCCTTGGATCAAGAGAGAAGACGACAATACCAGCGCCTTTCGCTCTTAGCCCTCAGATCGTTCCGGACAAGAAGATTTGGGACCGTTAGATCGAAAGAAGAAAAGGACAAATATTCTGAAGAGAGATCTCAGCCATTCATTTTGATTCTCTTTAATTCCTGGACATCCGATCATGTCCTTCGAAATCTTGACCCTCCATCTCCCTCAAAATAAATCCTGACCCTTCATGGGGAGCACCCGATTCCTATAAATACCAGCATGAAAAACTGTTCAAGGGGACGGACGGACAAAAAAGGAGAGGCTGTTATTATAGCGGAAGAACTCTGAAAACTTCATTTAGTTTGTTATTCCGCTACTTTGAAGTGTTGATTGGAAAAACTTTTGAAACTAGTTTTCTGAAGTGTTTCTTGAAAAGGATTCTGGATACTGGAACTCCACATTTCCAGTTTGTTCATTATCTGGTCACACCCTCACTTTCAGCCCTTTATCATCTCTGTTTTCATTCCCACTGTCTAAGCTAAACTTCATTCCACTCGGCTTTTATCTTAATCTGATTATATTTTAGCTGAGCTCCCTTCACTTCCCGACGAACATCAGCTCTCAGGCTAATCAGTCCACTGTCTTATCTCTATTTGCCACCCCGTAGCTATTTCAGTAGATTTGGCTCCTCACAGGTAAGAGCTCATATTGCTGTTTTACTAAGTGTTTACATTTATTTTTCGCACTTTCTTTGTTCTTCTTACGTATGTGATTTTCTCCAAGTTCATTTTGTGCAAAAGGACCCAAAAGAATGTTACTCTCGAGTTATCTCTCTAGTGATTAGTCCGTCATTTTATTAATCTTCGTCATGCAAGTTTTTCTGGTTCCTAGTAGCGTGTAAATGGTCGGGCGGGCGTAGGTAATCGCAACTTAGGGTCTCTTTTAAAAGAGAAAACTGAATAACGCGCCAGAAGATAGCCAAACTATTAGTGGCGTGAGCAATGATTCGACTAAGAGGTCATAAGTTGTAATAAAACCAATATAAGCAAAACAGAATAGATCGGTCATTAATAGATATTGGTAAAATGAATACATGGAAGGTCTGTAAATCAAGCCTAGTTATCCCCATCTAGCCAAAAGGTATCGAGAAGCCTTATCCCGACATCTTGAATGCCGAATCCTTAGCTTTAGGCTCTTATGTCATATAGCCGAAATTAAAATCCGGGAGATCAGAAAAGTCCCTTTCAGGCTCCTGTTAATCTAAAAGAGATCAGAGGAGAGTTCTTATCCGATCTCCCCTCAAAATTTTAATAAACGTTAAAAAGAGATCGGAGGAGAGTTCTTATCCGATCTCAACTCAAAAATTTTGATAAATGTCTAGAGGAGATCGGAGGAGAGTTCTTATCCGATCTCCCCTCAAAATTTTAATAAACGTTAAAAAGAGATCGGAGGAGAGTTCTTATCCGGTCTCAACTCAAAAGTTTTAATAAACGTCTAGAGGAGATCGGAGGAGGGTTCTTATCCGATCTCCCTCCAAAATTTCAATAAATAACTTAAAAGAGATTGGAGGAGAGTTCTTATCCGATTCTCACACCAAATCTTAACCCGTACGCAAAATAATCTCAGAACTAAAAAATTCGTAACGTCAATTCACTAAGGTGGTCTCATTTACTTGTGTATCTGAGTGATCCGAATTTAGTGAAAGATCAAAATTTCCTTTTGAAAAAAGGATTAACATTTCCATCCGAGCCCTCTTAACTAATTTATAAAGAACGCAAAATTAAATCTACTTACCCTTATTAAGGGACGAGGTGGGGTGCCTAACACCTTCCCCACCCGTTTACGGACCCCGAACCTAGAATCTCTGTTTTGAAGTGGTTTCATTTTTAATTTATTTTCCCAAATGGTTTTCTTTAGTTTCCCTCAAAACTAAGGTGGCGACTCCTCATTTTTCCCACTTCGGTGAGTGATCGTCCAGACGACCGCAAAATCCCTTGCGACAAGGATTAAAGGAAAATTCTGCCAGCTAGGGTTTTGATGTGTGTGCATGAATTTGATTGAATTCAAAGTGAAGGTAAGCTTACATGAGTATAGAAGTAATGCTAGTATGCTTGAAATTAGTTAAATGCATCAAATAGGTGAACTAGGATTTTGGCATCTAGGGTTTTGGAAGCCAAAAGTATGAGAATTGGTTAAATGGTGTGTTGGACTTGTTTTGAGATGAAAAATGGTCATTTATGACCAATTGAGATGTGTTGGAAGTGAGAGTGAATTCGGATTGAGAATAGTCATGCTGCAGGCAGCAGGACCAAGGTCCCTTTGAGAGATCAAAACTTAAAATTTACAAGTCCAATTGGTATGAGACTAATTGGAAATGAAAATAGACACAAAATGACACAATTTTCATTTAGGAATCATGCCCAAAAAGTGGCCAAGACCTAGTGAACAAATTGACTAAATCTGGAAATTCTCAGTCTAACCTGTACAAACTGACCAAATGAACAGTGTTTGTTCATTTAGCCATAACTTGAGCTAGGCAGGTCTAAATGACCTGAAATTTTACCAGTAGATAGATGAGATATATACCTAAAACTTTCATGAAGAACATAAACCCAAATTATGCCATTAACCAAGTCATTTGGCCACCCCAAGTTGGTAACCTAAAACTGCCAGAACCAAAATTTGCCCAGAAATCTGGGTTAAGTCCAATCCGGCAGCCATGGTTCAAATGGCTATAACTTGAGCTACAAAACTCCAATTGGAGTGATTCAAAAAGGAGAATAAACTTAAAACAATAGGAAACATTTTCTGTGAAGAAAGTTTTGCCAAATTCTAATAGTAAAATGACCAATGGAATAGTGTAACTTAAGATACCAAAACTGAAAATTTGCAAATTTGCCTAAAAGACTTAGAATTTGAGAAAATAACCAAAACCAACAAATTTAGTGACCAAAATGTGGTATGTGGGTGAAGTTGGAATTCTCATACCTATTAAGCCTTAGAAAGTCAACAAATTGACTTGAATAGTATAGTGAATAGTAACCCCAAAACACAAAATTTAAAGAACATCAAGTTTAGCACATTAGATCTAGGTAAAAGTGAATTTAAATTCATTTTTAGATTTATGTTAAGTTATGATACTGAAACACTGTGAAACTCTGTGTTTCAGTAGAAAAGAATACCGGGAAGGAACCCGAGACATCAAGTCAAGGCCAAGAGGCGACTTGTATAAGGTTTGTGCACAACTAACTATTTTGTTACTTTTCACTTCTAAATTGATTTGAACAAGTTTATTTTATGATTATTAATTTTGTTGTGTTGAGGATTGTAATTTGTTGAATGAAATTGTATAAATTAAATGTAAATTTTCTTATGCATTTAAGGATTTATTGCATGATTTTGAGGATTGTAAATTTTAAGTTTGATGTGTTTCCAACCTTGATCATGAATTTATGATGATTAAATATATTGATGATTTGTAAATACTTTGTAAATAGAAATTGTTTTGAATATGATTTGAAACCACAGTTGACATGGCAAAATTTGTTGTGAATTCTTATTAGCTTGTCTAGTGAGATATCTCCTCCACTAGATGGGGCGAGTACTTTTCTCTCTAGCTTGCCAGTTGGGGAAGAATTTGAATGAGTACTCATATATACTAGCTAGTCTTTGTTCCTCCCTTTTAGCCTCAGTTATTGGGAGAGTGTGAAATGTCGTGGTGTACAACACGACATCTATTTGAATTTTGGGTCATGGGTTCAACTGTGTGAATTGTTGGCAACGCCCTTTAAATTATGCATAGTTTGATAAATTGTGATTGAAATAAATAATTTGTCAGTGATTCAAAATATTTTGTATTGTTTCAGAATTTAAAAGAAATGTAAATAAATAGTTACTATTTGATCAAAGTGTTATTCAAATGAATAATTTGCATCAATGAAAATATTGATTTCTAAAGGTCATGGATTTTGAAGAATTTAGAAATTTTAAAATTCTATTTGTTATGAATTGTCAAGCATAATTTATATTAAGTTTTAAATTATTAGTTTGTGCACCACTGAGTTCACCACTCAGCGATAGCTTTGTATGCTGTCGCAAGTGAAAGAAAATATAAAGCAGCTGAGTAAGATTACTGAAAGACATAGTGAGACTATCTTCGGGTATATCATAGGTATACCCTTGTACTTTAGATTTTGATGTAATTTTGTAATTATATGTATGAAATTTCCTTTGAGTAGTTGTACCAACTCTTTTGTAATATATTTTTGGATTGTAATGAAATACAAATTATTATAAGGCTATCTTGAGATTTTATGTATTTATAATGTTTTGCACTACTAAATTTCTTTCGATTCCCTGAATGTAAATATTCATTTTGTTATCTTAAAGAGATATTTCAATGTTTGATTTAATTTAAACTGCGTATTGAGTTGCTTGTGTTGAATTGTGAAATGAGATTGAATAATGGAGTTGTGATTGAGAAAAATATTGGGAGTGTCTTTATTTTCAAGTTTTGAAGAACTGTTTTCTTAAATTATAGACGGCACTCTGTCGAAATTTTTATAAAAATTACAGAGATTTTAAATATCTAAAAATTTGATTTATGTTTGGACTTTAAATAAAGGTTTTTAATATTTGAGAAAAATTTTAGCCACCAATTTAAAAATGAACGAAAATTGTTTTAAAATCCCTTGTAGTATATTTAATGGGTTGCTGGTAGGCGAAGTATGGTAATTTATTAGGTATACTGCGGGAGCATGTTACATCTTACGAGGAGTAGGGTGTGACATGTTTTAGTGGTATCAGAGCCAGGTTTTAAAGTAAAATTTGAACTGTGAATTTCAAATATTTTTTGATAAGTATAACTGCTCGAATGTTTCATACATATAGTACATTTACATTATAAATATGAACTAACGGGGAGAAATCTCCTTGTGTTGGTTGTGCAGGAAATAGAAAAAAAAAATCCTGTGAATAGATATGGACAAGGGGGATAAAACGGTAGAGCAGTCTGATACAGCTAATGTACAAGGAGAGGCCCTGGCCACAGAGCGTTGGAGGTCCAACTGCACTATCCCTCCTATACGACTATCACACAAACAAATTTCAAAGAGATGGCCATGTTCTTTCAAAGAAATGGTGATAATCACCTGTGCCCAAATACAAACCCAACCCCCTCAAGAGCAGCATGAAAAAGGGAAAAGTGGGAAAACCATCTGTCAAAGTTCGAGTAGTAATTTGGGAAAGAGAAAAGATTTTGAGGGACCCCGAGCTCCTAAGTATGATAAAGGCGAATCTTCAGGGCGGAAGCAATCAAGAATCATTCGTCAAAGAAGTAGAAGTTCCTACCCTATCCGTATCTATGACGTTTGTGGAAAATTTCATTAGGGTATTTGTCATAGGGTCACTGGAGCATGCTTTAATTGTGGTGGAATTGGACATTTCCCCCGAGATTGTACTAGCGCACGTTGATTTATGCCACATACAACACCAAAGGAATTAGTCCAAGGTTCTGATTTTAGAGGCTCACTAATAATCAGTAGAGGCAGAGGCAGAAGTAGAGACAACACTTTGGGTAATCCTCACACAATGGACCAACCCGAGCAGAGGAATACACTAGGAAGAGGGAACGCCATGCATCGAGGGGAAGAAGCAGAGACTTCAGATGTAGTTGCCGGTATGTTCTTAACTTGTGAAAGGAATAATTATGTACTATTTGATTCCGGCTCTACTTGTTTATATGCTAATGCTAAAATTATATGTTCTACTTCTATTCCCTTGCATGGAGATAAATTTTAATGTGTTAGTAATTAGTCTTTTAGGATAAGAATTACGATAATAAGCGTGAATGAAATTAATTTTGGAAAAGTTTCTAGTGAGAGACATCTCCTAGACTACGATAAATTATAAAGTTAATTAGTAAGCCTAATTAGGTAAGGCAAGAGGACCAAAAAGTAAGTTATAGCAATATATCTGCCCTAGATGGAAGTAAAGGTATTACTGTTGATAGATGTCAATAAGTACCATAATCAAAATAAGTTTAAGATATTAGTGGATTTGAAAGAAATAAAACATAGGGAAGTTTGATCTATTGGGATGTATCATAGTAACTATGCAATATTCTTAATGTTTGTGCTGTAAGCTGCAGATTACAGTACTGACTTGAGATTTATTGTGTAAAGCTACGTACTATCCAATTGTAACGATCAGGCTCCAACCACTAGAGGAATTGTCCGCTTTGGCTATAAGCCTCACGATTTTGTCCCATAGGTGGAATAGAGAACTTCCCAGGAGGTCACCCATCCTAGGATTTCTCTCAAGTGAGCACACTTAATCTTGGAGTTCTTCCAACTCTCCAGGCCATTCCACCAAAAGGCACCTCTAGTGATTAGTTCTCCCATCTTATATATCATTACTTTTTGAGCCCAAGACCATCTCCGTGTTTTGCCGATGTGGGATTTGCCTAAGGGACCTTTCTCCCCCCCTTTCGGGACTTAGCGTCCTCGCTGAGGTTAGCCCCACCATCGCCCAAGAGGACACGCAAGCGGCTCTGATACCACAAATATAACGGCCCCACCCACTAGTGATATTGTCCGCTCTTGGCTGAAGCCCTCACGGTTGTAAAACGCGTCTCTAGGGGTTATAAACCACCAACTTATAATCCCAGCATCTCTCCCGTGTTTTGTCGATGTGAGATTTGCCTAAAGTACATAAGGATAAGAATAGTTATAAATGACTTTCGCTCTGGTACAAATATACCAGAATAGAGTTTTATTACTAAAATTGAGTTTGAAAATCCTAATTCGGGATTTAAAACTCTATAATTAGAATATCAAAAGATCATGGTTGCAAGGTAGTGAGAGTTAAAGACTCCGTTACCCTAGCATGAATTGCAGTACATCAAGAATTGTTATGGGACTAGAGATTTTAGTATGGTCAAAAATTAAAAATAACACTTATAGGGCTAAGTCATCTAGTCTCCGATATGGGGTTTATAGTTGTTCTGGTATTGCAATGGATCTTTTGCTCAAAGTTTAGTAAGGAACAGTATTTTATTTGTGTATCAGTAAGACACAAAATATAATTTTGTTCCCCTAGAAGAGACAGGATGCTATGGATGACAATTATAACTTATAAAATAGTTAAGAAATGATATTCTACTGATAACAGTAATTCGATAGGAACTAGTTGGCTAGGTATTCTTTAGGAAGAGCACAATTTTATTGTGCAGATCATAAGGATTAGATTAGAATTCAAGCGGAACTTTTGAATAGCATGAGAAATAGGAGAGTCCGGTAGACTCTGTTCTTAAGATTAAGGAATTGTTTATGGTTGGAAAAAAAAAAGGGTAATGATCGCAAATCAGCGGAAAATAAGCGATAGAATATCGGTAGATAAAAGAAAATATAGAAGTAAAAATCAAAATAGTTAGTGCGAATGTAATAAAGAAACATTATGAATATTAGTTAAAGTATTGACTAGAATGGTCAGAGGACCAAATCAAAGTAATATTGAAGTATAGTGGATTTATTAGGTATGATAAGAGGCGCTAAATCATGACTTGACAGTCAAGTTAAGGAAGAAGATAAGATTGAGGAATAAAATAATTAAAGTTAAGTTGCGGAAAAAAAAAAACAAATAGAATAGTAAGAAATGAGAAAAACACTAGATGAGGAATTGCCACCAGGGTAAACAACCTACTTAAGACGCGTAACGATATCCCGAACTATTTTATCAAGAAGGAAATAAGTTAAACAAAAGCAAACAAGATAGTGCAAAATGGCACATAGGCCTTGGTCATAAATGGAGATGGTAAGATAATGGTTATGGACCTATGGCCAAGAAAAAGATAAGCAGTTCATATATGACTAAAAAGGTTATTAAAAAAAAAAAAAGACTACAAAGGAAAATAATTGCTAAAACAACAACAAGAAAAGACTAAAATATTCTAAACTAAACTAAAGGTTGCATCAAATGATCAAGAGATTTGATAAGAAAAGAGTAAAAGCTAAGTTCTCACCCATAGGATCATGCGAGGTCCTAGAAAAAGTGGATCCACTAGCGCATAGATTTGCTTACCTCTAAAATTGAAATGAATTTGAATCTAACTTATGACAGAAGCTCATAAGAAACTTGGCACACGAGGTGAGCAATCGATGAGTAAATAGTATTGGTTAAAGTGCTAAGGAACCATCATTCAGGCTAGGAAGCTACTTAGGAGCGTGAATAGGACATGAGGAGACAGCACCCACAACTGTTAAGAGACTGATACCAAGTGAAATTTTGAGGACGAAATTATTTTTAAGGGGGGGAGAATTGTAACACCCCTATTTGCATAGCCTGGTATATGTTACTGTTCCGGTGACTGGAGTCGGTCCGGACAATTAAGGGGATTAGAACCACACTTAAGACAACTAGATAAGCCATAAACACAAATAATTTGTAATTGCCAATTAGTTAAGTATAAATAAGAAAAATAGAACATAAGAAGTTAAACGAGCCGAGAGTCACAGCGATGGGTGACCTTCTCGGGAAGGATTGCGAAGTCGATTTAAACTCAAATTTCGAACCAAAAAATGTGAAGATGCGGTCCTTAGGACTATTGTGAACACAGTCAAAAAGAGAAAATCAAGAAAAAGAATTGTAAAGTCAGTCAAATAATTAAGTCAGGGAGCCAGAAGAAATATTGAATTATTTACAAACCCGATTGAACCGGCGAGGGGCAATTTAGTCAATTGACCCCGAGAGCTGACTCCTGACCTAACTGTCAAATAAAATCGAACAAAACAAAATTTCGGGATCGAAAATTAAATTAAAGAACTAATGAAAAAATAAATAAAAGAAAAAAAAAGAAAATGAAAAAGGTGAAAAGAGATGACATCATGCATGATGCCATAATTATTATAATTAAACTTTATTTAATTTAAATTTGTGGTCTTACTAACTCATAAAAGAAAAGAAAACAAAAAAAAAGGGACTTCATCTTCCATTGCCATCTCTCTCTCCCAAGTTCTCTCTCTCAAATTTTCCTCCATGAAAGCTTATTTTTAAGCTTTCTAAACACTAAATTCTACCATAAATTCTCTAATTTTCTTGAAGAAAAATTATAAGCGAATCTTGGAAAGAAGGTTCAAGGAGAAAGAAAGAAGAAAAAGTTGAGGGAATTGAAGATTGAAAAGCTTCATTTAAGGTTAGTAGCTAAATTTGGAATTTATAGTTTAATTATTATATTTATAGCTTAACTAACTTAGAATTATGCTTAAAATGAAAAGAAATTAATTGTTGGAGGATTAAAGGAAAATTCAGTTAGCTAGGGTTTTGATGTGTGTGAAGGAACGGAAGCGTGAAAAACACAAGTTTATACCATTGAATTCAAAAATTTTCACCTAGGGTCACATGCATCATGCAAGATTTATTTTTATCTATTTGATTTCAATGATAAACAACATATTAAAACTCTTTTAATATGTTTTTGGATCTGTATTTGCCATTTAAGATTTTAAAATTAATCAGATTAATTTTAGAACCCTAGATTAAATCAAGAATGATTACACTAACCTCTTGATGCACTCGCAGTGTCTGCGCCTTTGAGATTCGTCTTCAGGACACCAGATGTTGTCCCTCTAGCTTGTCCACACCAAGAACACCTAGGGCAGCCCTTGAACAGCTTCTAAAGCCTTTTCTATTAATTAGAAATTCAAGTTCTGCCTTTTAAGAGATTAGAGATGTAAACAGGACACTAGAAACAATTTCTAGCGTTC
Source organism: Hevea brasiliensis (assembly GCF_030052815.1). NCBI lineage: Eukaryota > Viridiplantae > Streptophyta > Magnoliopsida > Malpighiales > Euphorbiaceae > Hevea > Hevea brasiliensis. The sequence continues at coordinate 45,074,423 of NC_079505.1, forward strand.
TTAATTCAAGAGATTGATGGCTAATCTCTTTGAATTGATGAGAGATGAAGAAGAATAGATGAAAACCCTCAAAGTGGCGTGACAAAGGAGAGGAGTGGCTGCTGGTTATTTTTCCTTTTCATAACCACACTTAAATAGCTAGGTTAACACATTAAACCCTTGCCACATGTCACCCTTTGATTAGCTCTAGGTTTAAGTGACCCAATCACATTGTGCCAAGTGTCAAACCTATATTTAATCTTGATTTTAATCATCTTACATGATTAAAAAACATTTGGCAAGCTTATGTGTAATCCCATGTGTCACCATCTCATGGTGCCACGTGTCACACTGTGAAATGACCAAAATGCCCCTGTGTCTTAATTTTGAGTTCTCAACCCAAAATAATTATTTTTCTTCTTCTAATTAATTTATATCAAATATAAATTAATTAATTAATCACTATTAATTAATTTCTCATTAATTAAATTCATATTTAAACACTTTAAATATAAATTTAACTTATATTATACATCCAATAATCTAGATTTGGTTTCAAGTCCTGCTAGGGACTTTGCAAACTAATTACAAACCAAACATATTTAATTAATCAATTAAACTCTTTAATTAATTAATTAAATCATATTTAATTAGGTGATAACTTGTGTATGTGTGTGACTTACTAGGCTCATCACTAATTGGCAATGAGACATGATATCAACTCTTAATATCATTAGAACTCTTTCTTACCATAAATGATTTCTCTAAATCATTTTATGAACCTCATAGACCATGGTTAACACCTAGCATAGCATGTCATTGAAGGAACGGAAGCGTGAAAAACACAAGTTTATACCATTGAATTCAAAAATTTTCACCTAGGGTCACAAGCATCATGCAAGATTTATTTTTATCTATTTGATTTCAATGATAAACAACATATTAAAACTCTTTTAATATGTTTTTGGATCTGTATTTGCCATTTAAGATTTTAAAATTAATTAGATTAATTTTAGAACCCTAGATTAAATCAAGAACGATTACACTAACCTCTTGATGCAATCGCAAGTGTCTGCGCCTTTGAGATTCGTCTTCAGGACACTAGATGTTGTCCCTCTAGCTTGTCCACACCAAGAACACCTATGGCAGCCCTTGAATAGCTTCTAAAGCTTTTTCTATGACTTAGAAAATCAAGTTCTACCTTTTAAGAGATTAAAGATGTAAACAGGACACTAGAAATAATTTCTAGTGTTCTTAATTCAAGAGATTGATGGCTAATCTCTTTGAATTGATGAGAGATGAAGAGAAATAGCTGGAGAGGCTCAAAATGGCGTGAGAATTGAGAGGAGAGGCTGCTGGTTATGTGTTCTTTTCATAACCACACTTAAATAGCTAGGTTAACACATTAAACCCTAGCCACATGTCACCTTTTGATTAGCTCTAGGTTTAAGTGACCCAATCACATTGTGCCAAGTGTCAAACCTATATTTAATCTTGATTTTAATCATCTTACATGATTAAAAAAACATTTGGCAAGCTTATGTGTTATGCCATGTGTCACCATCTCATGGTGCCACGTGTCACAATCGTGAAATGACCAAAATGCCCTCGTGTCTTAATTTTGAGTTCTTAACCCAAAATAATTATTTTCTTCTTCTAATTAATTTATATCAAATATAAATTAATTAATTAATCTCTATTAATTAATTTCTCATTAATTAAATTCATATTTAAACACTTTAAATATAAATTTAACTTATATTATACATCCAATAATCTAGATTTGGTTTCAAGTCATGCTAGGGACTTTGCAATCTAATTGCAAACCAAACCTATTTAATTAATCAATTAAACTCTTTAATTAATTAATTAAATCATATTTAAATAGGTGATAACTTGTGTATGTGTGTGACTTACTAGGCTCATCACTAATTGGCAATGAGACATGATATCAACTCTTAATATCATTAGAACTCTTTCTTACCATAAATGATTTCTCTAAATCATTTTATGAACCTCATAGACCATGGTTAACACCTAGCATAGCATGCCATGGCCACCCAATTAGTAATAAGGTTTACCTTAAATGAACCTATAATCATATGTTACCATGCACTAGAATCTCTCTGTTATAAAATCCCAACTCAAGCCGAGTCATGGTTTATGTCAAACTCCATTTGCTATGAATATTATGTTCTCTTTAATTCCAGTTCTTGATTAAAAGATTTTCTCATCGAAACTCTTTCTGAATAAATCTATCTGTCTGGCCAGAACTTGAAACATCAAGAACAATTAAATGAACATAGGATTTTATCTCTATTTACTTAGAGGAACAGATTCCATCTTGATCAACACCTACCTCCATATATAACTAGTAGGAGCCAACACATGCCCATATACCCATACATAGTACAAGTATGAAAGCAGTATCAAACTCAAACTACCTATATACAAGATAACTGTGCTATCTCAGGTCTAAAGATTGTATGCACTGATATGATTTATGACAAAACATTGACAAGAGTAAACTCCATGTGCTTGTCATAAGTGTCTCTGGTTCGGCCTACTTATCATTTATAAGTGCCTATCATATTTGTTATATGGCATGAGACTCACCATTCCATCTTATTTATATCTCATATAAATAACTTGGGTACAAACATGAATACAATCTTTCTGGATAAGTCATGTCCTTATTATGAAGTATCCTCGATTGTGAACCTATTTATGATACTTAGTGCTAGAAATATTGTCACTCATATTCTTAACAACTTAAGAATAATATTTCTAACAAAATATCAATGGACCTTTTCTATTACACATAAATATATTATGTAAACGGAAAAGTAGAAATGCCTTTTATTAATAAAAATATGTACAAGATACATACTAAATGATATGCTCTAGGGCATACTACTAACAATCTCCCACTAGCACTAGAGCCATTCATTACAATATCTTAGACCTATCTTCTCAAGATGTCGATCTAACTGAGTCTGTGGCATAGGCTTAGTGAATGGATCAGCTGGATTTTCAGCTGATGCTATTTTCTGCATGGCTAAATCGCCTTGCCCAACTATATGTCTGATAATGTGGTAGTGCCTTTCTATGTGTTTGGATTTTGGGTGAGACCTTAGTTCCTTAGCTCAGATGATCGCTCCATTGTTGTCACAAAGGTAATGGAACCGCCGACTCAATGGAAGGAACTACTGTAAGTTCTTTCATGAACTTTTAATCCAAATAGCTTCCTTTGCAGATCTCGATGCAAAGAATATACTCACTCTGTAGTGGAATCTGCAATGCGTGCTCGCTTGGAACTCTTCCAACCGATCGCACCTCCATTACAAATGAACACATATCAAGAGGTAGACTTTCTATCATCGATATCCGATTGGAAATCGTAATCGATAACCATCCAATTGCAAGTCTCCACCTCCATAAATCAAGAATAAATCCTTAGTTCTTCTCAAGTACTTAAGAATATTCTTGATGACTATCCGATGTTCCAAACTGGATTGGATTGATACCTGCTTGTCAAACTAACAGCATATGCGATATCCGGCCTAGTACACAACATTGCATACATTAAACTTCCAATAGCCGAAGCACATGGAATCCTGGCCATCTTATCTCTTTCTTCAGGTCTTTGGAGACATCTCTTTAGAAAGATGGATACCTTGTCTCACTGGTAACAATCCTCTCTTGGAATCAAGCATGTTAAACCTCTTTAACACCTTTTCCAAGTATAGACTTTGGGATAAACCAATTATTCTTTTCACTCTATCTCTATAGATGCGAATCCCAAGAATATAGGTTGCCTCCCCTAAGTCTTTCATGGAGAATGTATTTGACAACCATATCTTTATAGTCGTCAACATACCTGTATCATTACCCATCAATAGTATGTCATCCACATATAAGACAAGGAAAGTGATAGCACTGTCACTAACCTTCTTATATACACATGGCTCATCCTCATTTTTGATAAAACCAAAAGATTTAATGGCTTCATCAAAACGGATGTTCCAACTCCTCGAAGCTTGTTTCAACCCATAAATGGATCGCTTTAGCTTGCATACCTTGGAACCATCTTGGGATTCACAACCCCTAGGTTGTTCCATGAAAATGTTTTCTTCAATGTATCCATTGAGAAAGGCTTTGACATCCATCTGCCAAATCTCATAATCATAGTACGCAGCTATTGCTAATAAAATCCCAATTGATTTAAGCATGGCAACAGGCGAGAAAGTCTCCTCTAGTCGATTCCTTGCCTTTGGCGAAACCCTTTCGCTACTAGCCTTGCCTTATAGGTCTCTACCTTTCCATCAGAACCAATTTTCTTCTTGAAAACCCATTTGTTCCCTATAGGTACAATACCTATCGGTGGGTCAACAAGATCCCAAACTTGATTCTTATACATGGAATCAATCTCGGATTTCATAGCATCAATCCATTTTGAAGAGTCTATATCTGATATAGCTTCTTCATAGGTAAGTGGATCATCTCCATGATCTACTTCTTCATGAGTAGACAACTCTTGTTCTTCTTCATGAAGAAATCCATATCTCACCGTGGGTGAGATACCCTGGTTGTTCTACGAGGAACAATGTAGATGTTTCATCAATGGGTATAGGTTGACTAGATGGATCTATATCCATCGATGCTGGTTGGTCGAATTCTCCAATTCTAACTCTATTTGCCTTCCTTTGCCTCCTTCTTGAACAAACTGTTCAAGAAATGTGGCATCTCTACTTATCACAACCTTTTGTGAAGTAGGAAATAAAAATAATATCCAAAACTATCTTTTGGATATCCAACAAATCGACCCTTTTCTCGATCCGTCTCCAATTTATCGTTGTTCGACTTTTGATATAAGTCGGACAACCCCAAATTTTAACATGCTTAAGACTTGGTTTTCTTCCATGCCATATCTCATAAGGTGTGGAAGAAACTGATTTTGATGGAATCCTATTCAGAATATACAAAGCTGATTCTAATGCAAATCCCCAAAAGGAGATTGGCATATCAGGATAGCTCATCATACTACATACCATATCCAATAGGGTACGATTTCTCCTTTCAGATACACCATTCACCGTATGGCGTTCTGGAGGAGTCACCGAGAAACAATGCCATGCTCTCTCAAGTATTCATCAAATTCGACTCAAATATTCACCTCCACGATCCGATCGAAGAGCTTTAATATTTTTCTGTTTGATTTTCTACTTGATTTAAATTCTTTGAACTTTTCAAAGGATTCATGTTTGTATTTCATCAAATACAAATACCCAAACCTTGATTTATCATCAAGAAAGGTAATAAAATAATGAAAACCCCTCTAGCCATTTCTTTAAATGGACCACATACATCACTATGTATTAGCTCCAAAATATTTTCAGCTCTTAGCCCTTGTCCAACAAAGGGTGATCTAGTCATTTTGCCCTGAAGGCAAGATTCACAAGTTGGAGTAGGCTCAGAGCCCAATGAGGATAGAATCCCATTTTCTCCAATTTTGTAATCCTATCTTCTGCAACATGACATAACCTTAAGTTCCAAATATATTTTGAACTTGAGTTGTTTTTCACCAGCATTGCTTTCATTTAGATTGCTATACTCGCGGTGGAAACACTTTCATCGTAATGGAAACACTTTCTTATTGGCAATGGAAACACTTTCCTATTGGCAATGGAAACACTTTCTGTTGGCTGGAAACACTTTCCTTTGCCTTCATCGCCTTTAGTCTTCCTTCTGCTTAGCTATTTTCTTAGAAGGACCAGAATCGAGGTTTCTTTTTCTTATTGCCCTTCTTCTTGTTGGACTTTCCAGAAGAAAAAGATGCAACCAAAGCTACCTCTATTCATTAATTGCCTGGCATATTCTTTAGGGCAATAACCAGCATGTTGAGTAATTCACTAAGGTGCATTCTGTTTAGTCATATGGAAATTTGTCACAAAATTCCCTAAAGTCTCAGGAAGTGACTGAAGGATAAAATCTGTTTGTAGTTGGTAATACATGTTGAAGTCAAGATGTTCCATCTGCTCAATCAGCCAATCATCTTGTGGACATGATCCCCAACATTCTCCCTCGACATCCTCATACCTAATAGCTGTCTAGATATCTCATACCTAGCATTCCTGCTGTGCTCACCATACAACTCTTGTAGGTGAAGGAGGATCTCACTCGCACTCTGCATGTTCTCATGTTGCTTCTGCAACTCATTACTCATAGAAGCAAGCATGTAACACTTAGCTCTCATATCATGCTCCTTCCACTTGTCCAAAGTTTCATGTTCCTCTTGTGTGGCCTCTGGATGTAAGGGACCAGGAACATTTGAATCTAGAACATATCCTATATGTTCAAGGTTCAGGACAAGTTTCAAATTTCTTAGCCAATCAGATAGATTAGGTCCTGTCAACCTGTTGTGATCAAGTATGCTTGCAAGGATATTGGATGGTGGTGGTTGTTTTGTGCTCATTTTTATCAGAAAATTAACTGCAGAAAATAACCAGATTAATTAGTAAATGTATCATGTAATTAACCAAAATGATTATGGTCTTTTAATCAAATTGGTCCTCCCACTAACTTAGCGAATCCTACACTTCCAAAGTAGAAAACGGAAATCCTAGTTGGATGGATTTCTAGTGGGTGATTGAATTCTTATAATTCTATTGATCATCCTCAGGTACATCCATTATTGGAATTACAATAAACTATAAGTGAGCAACTCTTTGCCCATCACATCTCATGTGAGGTTCAATCCTTTACCTAGCCCCTAATGCTCAAAATCTCAGGTACATCCATTATTGACTTATCTTGTATTAGTTAAGTTGATCCCATTGAGCCAGTAATTATGCAAATAATTTTAATGTCCTCAGGTACATCCAATATTGGCCACCAAACCATTTACATATTTACAACATCTCATGCTTAACAATTATTCTTAAGAAAATCTCTTAAATTAATTGCATCTCATACAACTATTTAAAATTTCTTAAAATAATTGCCCCAATGGAGGGCTTATGTTATAATTACTTTAATTATAGCATTTCCAACTTAATCATTTGTTTGGAAGATTTTATAGCCATCCTAATTACTATTAAGGTCTCACTTTGCACATTATCCATTTAGCATGCATATATCATATAATTGCATACATTCCCATACATCTCATGCATTCATGGATAAGCAAATATGGTATGATCATGGACTTTCTAAGGGATTCAATCGAGCCACCAAGAATTGAATCAGGGCATTCCTAGGTGCATTTCATTCATTCATTTTACAAGAGTTGCTGAAGGAGTACATAATCAACACTTGATATTGAATTCCTCCCACTGGTCCCACCAATGCTCTTGACCTCCTTGAACTTCTTGCAATCCAATATTACATAGTAATCCTTGGCATACCAAGGCGAATTTACAAGAACTTAAATAAATGAAATTACAACCCAAAAATTATTACAAACTTAATAATACATGCCCAAAATAAATTAAAATAAATTAATTAATTTACAATCCCCAAGAAACATAAAAGAAATAAATCCAATCACATTGGTCTTTTATAGTCCATGATCATCCATCATGCATATCACTATTTAACAATTAAATAAAACATACATACTTAAATTAAATTGAATATCTCATATTCAACTTAAAAATCCAGATTTGAATATGATTCAAATAAATTTAAAAATTCAGATTTGAATCTCATTCAAACAAATTTAAAAATTCAGATTTGAATCACATTCAAACAACTTTAAAAATTCAGATTTGAATCACATTCAAACATTTTTTAAAAAATCAGATTTGAATCAAATTCAAATATTTTTAAAAAAATCATATCTGAATTTTATTCAATCAATTTTAAAAAATTAGATTTAAATATGATTCAAACAACTTTAAAAATTCAGATTTGAATCACTTTCGAATAACTTTTAAAATTGATTTAAATCACATTCAAACAATTTTTAAAATTCTGATTTGAATCATAATTTAATTGTGTGATAAAAATTCTAATTAAACAATTTAATTAGACATAAAATGGATCTTAAATCATACAACAATTGCACATTCACCATCCATTTACCTTTGCACACCATTGTGATGCATCAACCATGCGCACCATGGTGTTCATCATTTGTGCCGCCACTTTGACTTTGCAACCAGCAATAAACTCTTGATCTCATGATCAAACACACAATTAAATTATATAAACATCAATCTAAATGGCAAATATAGTGGCTCGATACCAATTGAAGGAACTAAGGCGTGAAAAACACAAGTTTATACCCTTGAATTCAACAATTTTCACCTAGGGTCACAAGCATCATGCAAGATTTATTTTTATCTATTTGATTTCAATGATAAACAACATATTAAAACTCTTTTAATATGTTTTTGGATCTGTATTTGCCATTTAAGATTTTAAAATTAATTAGATTAATTTTAGAACCCTAGATTAAATCAAGAACGATTACACTAACCTCTTGATGCAATCGCAGTGTTCGCGCTTTGAGATTCGTCTTCAGGACACCAGATGTTGTCCCTCTAGCTTGTCCACACCAAGAACACCTATGGCAGCCCTTGAATAGCTTCTAAAGCTTTTTCTATTAATTAGAAAATCAAGTTCTACCTTTTAAGAGATTAAAGATGTAAACAGGACACTAGAAATAATTTCTAGTGTTCTTAATTCAAGAGATTGATGGCTAATCTCTTTGAATTGATGAGAGATGAAGAGAAATAGCTGGAGAGGCTCAAAGTGGCGTGAGAATTGAGAGGAGAGGCTGCTGGTTATGTTTTCTTTTCATAACCACACTTAAATAGCTAGGTTAACACATTAAACCCTAGCCACATGTCACCTTTTGATTAGCTCTAGGTTTAAGTGACCCAATCACATTGTGCCAAGTGTCAAACCTATATTTAATCTTGATTTTAATCATCTTACATGATTAAAAAAAAACATTTGGCAAGCTTATGTGTTATGCCATGTGTCACCATCTCATGGTGCCACGTGTCACACTGTGAAATGACCAAAATGCCTCTGTGTCTTAATTTTGAGTTCTTAACCCAAAATAATTATTTTCTTCTTCTAATTAATTTATATCAAATATAAATTAATTAATTAATCTCTATTAATTAATTTCTCATTAATTAAATTCATATTTAAACACTTTAAATATAAATTTAACTTATATTATACATCCAATAATCTAGATTTGGTTTCAAGTCATGCTAGGGACTTTGCAATCTAATTGCAAACCAAACCTATTTAATTAATCAATTAAACTCTTTAATTAATTAATTAAATCATATTTAAATAGGTGATAACTTGTGTATGTGTGTGACTTACTAGGCTCATCACTAATTGGCAATGAGACATGATATCAACTCTTAATATCATTAGAACTCTTTCTTACCATAAATGATTTCTCTAAATCATTTTATGAACCTCATAGACCATGGTTAACACCTAGCATAGCATGCCATGGCCACCCAATTAGTAATAAGGTTTACCTTAAATGAACCTATAATCATATGTTACCATGCACTAGAATCTCTCTGTTATAAAATCCCAACTCAAGCCGGAGTCATGGTTTATGTCAAACTCCATTTGCTATGAATCTTATGTTCTCTTTTAATTCCAGCTTGATTAAAAGATTTTCTCATCGTAAACTCTTTTCTCAATAAATCTATCTGTCTGGCCAGAACTTGAAACATCAAGAACAATTAAATGAACATAGGATTTTATCTCTATTTACTTAGAGGAACAGATTCCATCTTGATCAACACCTACCTCCATATATAACTAGTAGGAGCCAACACATGCCCATATACCCATACATAGTACAAGTATGAAAGCAGTATCAAACTCAAACTACCTATATACAAGATAACTGTGCTATCTCAGCTCTATAGATTATATGCATCGATATGATTTATGACAAAACATTGACAAGAGTAAACTCCATGTGCTTGTCATAAGTGTCACTGTTGACCTACTTATCATTTATAAGTGCCTATCATGTTTGTTATATGGCATGAGACTCACCATTCCATCTTATTTATATCTCATATAAATAACTTGGGAACAAACATGAATACAATCTTTCTGGATAAGTCATGTCCTTATTATGAAGTATCCTCGATTGTGAACCTATTTATGATACTTAGTGCTAGAGATATTGTCACTCATATTCTTAACAACTTAAGAATAATATTTCTAACAAAATATCAATGGACCTTTTCTATTACACATAAATATATTATGTAAACGGAAAAGTAGAAATGCCTTTTATTAATAAAAATATGTACAAGATACATACTAAATGATATGCTCTAGGGCATACTACTAACAGTCATGGCCACCCAATTAGTAATAAGGTTTACCTTAAATGAACCTATAATCATATGTTACCATGCACTAGAATCTCTCTGTTACAAAATCCCAACTCAAGCTGGAGTCATGGTTTATGTCAAACTCCATTTGCTATGAATATAATGTTCTCTTTTAGTTCTTGATTAAAAAGATTTTCTCATCAGAAACTCTTTTCTGAATAAATCTATCTGTCCTGGCCAGGAACTTGAAACATCAAGAACAATTAAATGAACATAGGATTTTATCTCTATTTACTTAGAGGAACAGATTCCATCTTGATCAACACCTATCTCCATATATAACTAGTAGGAGCCAACACATGCCCATATACCCATACATAGTATAAGTATGAAAGCAGTATCAAACTCAAACTACCTATATACAAGATAACTGTGCTATCTCAGGTCTAAAGATTATATGCACTGATATGATTTATGACAAAACATTGATAAGAGTAAACTCCATGTTCTTGTCATAAGTGTCACCGGTTGACCTACTTATCATTTATAAGTGCCTATCATGTTTGTTATATGGCATGAGACTCACCATTCCATCTTATTTATATCTCATATAAATAACTTGGGAACAAACATGAATACAATCTTTCTGGATAAGTCATGTCCTTATTATGAAGTATCCTCGATTGTGAACCTATTTATGATACTTTGTGCTAGAAATATTGTCACTCATATTCTTAACAACTTAAGAATAATATTTCTAACAAAATATCAATGGACCTTTTCTATTACACATAAATATATTATGTAAACAGAAAAGTGGAAATGCCTTTTATTAATAAAAATATGTACAAGATACATACTAAATGATATGCTCTAGGGCATACTACTAACAGTGTGTGCATGAATTTGATTGAATTCAAAGTGAAGGTCAGCTTACATGAGTATAGAAGTAATGCTAGTATGCGTGAAATTAGTTAAATGCATCAAATAGGTGAACTAGGGTATTGGAAGCCAAAAGTGTGAGAATTGGTTAAATGGTGTGTTGGACTTGGTTTGAGATGAAAAATGGTCATTTGTGACCAATTGAGATGTGTTGGAAGTGTTGGAAGTGAGAGTGAATTCAGATTGAGAATAGTCATGCTGCAGGCAGCAGGACCAAGGTCTCTTTGAGGGACAAAAACTGAAAATTTACAAGTCCAATTGGTATGAGACCAATTGGGAATGAAAATAGACACAAAATGACACAATTTTCATTGAGGAATCATGCCCAAAAAGTGACCAAAACCTTGTGAACAAATTGACCAAATCCGAAAATTCTCAGTCTGACCTGTACAAACTGACCAAATGAATAGTGTTTGTTCATTTGGCCATAACTTGAGCTAGGCAGGTCTAAATGACCTGAAATTTTACCAGTGGCTAGACGAGATATAGATCTAAAACTTTCATGAAGAACAGAAACCCAAATTATGCCATTAACCAAGTCATTTGGCCACCCCAATTTGGTAACCTAAAACTGCCAGAACCAAAATTTGCCCAGAAATCTGGGTTAAGTCCAATCCGGTAGCCATGGTTCAAATGGCTATAACTTGAGCTACAAAACTCCAATTGGAGTGATTCAAAATGGAGAATAAACTTAAGACAATAGGGAACATTTTCTATGAAGAAAGTTTTGCCAAATTCTAACAGTAAAATGACCAATGGAACAGTGCAACTTAAGACACCAAAACTGAAAATTTGCAAATTTGCCTAAAAGACTTAGAATTTGAGAAAACAACCAAAACCAACAAATTTAGTGACCAAAATGTGGTATGTGGGTGAAGTTGGAATTCCCATACCTATTAAGCCTTAGAAAGTCAACAAATTGACTTGAATAGTGTAGTGAATAGTAACCCCGAAACACAAAATTTAAAGAATGTCAAGTTTAGCACATTAGAGCTAGGTAAAAGTGAATTTAAATTCATTTTTGGATTTATGTTAAGTTATGATACTGAAACACTGTGAAACTATGTGTTTCAGTGGAAAAGAATACCAGGAAGGAACCCAAGACATCGAGTCAAGGCTAAGAGGCGACTCGTATAAGGTTTGTGCACAACTAACTATTTTGTTACTTTTTACTTCTAAATTGATTTGAACAAGTTTATTTTATGATTATTAATTTTGTTGTGTTGAGGATTGTAATTTGTTGAATGAAATTGTATAAATTAAATGTAAATTTTCTTATGCGTTTAAGGATTTATTGCATGGTTTTGAGGATTGTAAATTTTAAGTTTGATGTGTTGCCAACCTTGATCATGAATTTATGATGATTAAATATGTTGATAATTTGTAAATATTTTGTAAATAGAAATTGTTTTGAATATGATTTGAAACCACAGTTGACATGGCAAAATTTGTTGTGAATTCTCATTAGCTTGTCTAGTGAGATATCTCCTCCACTAGATGGGGCGAGTACCTTCCTCTCTGGCTTGCCAGTTGGGGAAGAATTTGAATGAGTACTCATATATACTAGCTAGTCTTTATTCCTCCCTTTTAGCCTTGGTTATTGGGAGAGTGTGAAATGTCGTGGTGTACAACACGACATCTATTTGAATTTTGGGTCATGGGTTCAACTGTGTGAATTGTTGGCAACGCCCTTTAAATTATGCATAGTTTGATAAATTGTGATTAAAATAAATAATTTGTCAGTGATTCAAAATATTTTGTATTGTTTCAGAATTTAAAAGAAATGTAAATAAATAGTTACTATTTGATCAAAATGTTATTCAAATGAATAATTTATATGAATGAAAATATTGATTTCTGAAGGTCATGGATTTTGAAGAATTTAAAAATTTAAAAATTCTATTTGTTATGAATTGTCAAGCATAATTTGTATTAAGTTTTAAATTATTAGTTTGTGCACCACTGAGTTCACCACTCAGCGATAGCTTTGTATGCTGTCGCAGGTGAAAGAAAATATAAAGCAGCTAAGCAAGATTACTGAAAGGCATAGTGAGACTATCTTCGGGTATATCATAGGTATACCCTTGTACTTTAGATTTTGATGTAGTTTTGTAATTATATGTATGAAATTTCCTTTGAGTAGTTGTACCAACTCTTTTGTAATACATTTTTGGATTGTAATGAAATATAAATTATTATAAGGCCATCTTGAGATTTTATGTATTTATAAAGTTTTGCACTACTAAATTTCTTTCGATTCCCTGAATGTAAATATTCATTTTGTTATCTTAAAGAGATATTTCAATGTTTGATTTAATTTAAACTGCGTATTGAGTTGCTTGTGTTGAATTGTGAAATGAGATTGAATAATGGAGTTGTGATTGAGAAAAATATTGGGAGTGTCTTTATTTTCAGGTTTTGAAGAACTGTTTTCTTAAAATACAGACGACACTCTGCCGAAATTTTTGTAAAAATTGCAGAAATTTTAAATATCTAAAAATTTGATTTATGTTTGGACTTTAAATAGAGATTTTTAATATTTGAGAAAAATTTTACCCACCAATTTAAAAATGAATTAAAATTATTTCAAAATCCCTTGTAGTATATTTGATGGGTTACTGGTAGGCGAAGTACGGTAATTCATTAGGTATACTATAGGAGCATGTTACATCTTACGAGGAGTAGGGTGTGACATGAACATGCAATATAAATTTAAAACATGATTTATAAGATTTTAATCCAAACAATTTCATTTTAAAAGTCTCAAAACAAATTTCATAAAAACACACAGTTATATCATGCCATTCGAAACAAATATCATCTCAATAGCCAGAGGCTAAGGAGAAGTCACATCACATGGCTAGCTAGCTCAAATATATGGGAACCCATTCTTTTTCTTCTTCTACTGGCACACACCTCAACATTTCGGCCAAAGAAGGAATCAAAATTCGAAACTGATTTCCCCCACTAGTCATGCTAGTGAGGTATTCAAATATATGGTCAGGACATTGTGGTTTCAAAACTATCTTAACAATTTACTAAACATTTGATGCCATTTCAAATATATACAATTAAACTTTCAACAATTTAAATTAAAAGCATAATAAACATTTCAAGACAATGATATCACAATTCAATATTTCAATTCATTCAAAAAGATGTGCAGAAGAAAATTTACAGAAATTCTATGTTGTGCGCAAACCTTATACGATTCGCTTCTTGGTCTTGACTCGATCCCTCGGGTTCTTTCTCGGTATTCTTTTCCACTGAAACACACAGTTTCACAGTGTTTCAGTATCATAACTTATCATAAATCCAAAAATAAATTCAAATTTACTTTTACCTAGCTTTAATATGCTAAAATTGACGTCCTTTAAAATTTGTGTTTCGGGGTTACTATTCACAATACTATTTAAGTTAATTTGTTGACTTTCTAAGGCTTAATAGGTATGGGAATTCCAATTTCACCCACATACCACATTTTAGTTATCTAATTTGTTGGTTTTGGTTGTTTACTCAAATTTTAAGTCTTTTAGTCAAATTTGCAAATTTTCAGTTTTGGTGTCCAATGTTGCACTGTTCCATTGGTCATGTTGCTGTTAGAATTTGGCTAAGTTTTCTTCATTCTTTATTCTCCTTTTTGAATTACTCCAATTAGAGTTTTGTAGCTCAAGTTATAGCCATTTGAATCATGGCTGCCGGATTGGTCTAACCCAGATTTTCTGGGCAAATTTTGGTTCTGGCAGTTTTAGGTCACTAACTTTGAGTGCCTAAATGACTTGGTTAAGGGCATAATTTGGGTTTGTGTTCTTCATGAAAGTTTTAGGTCTATATCTCAGCTTTCTACTGGTAAATGTTCAGGTCATTTAGACCTGCCTAGCCTAAGTTATGGCCACATTGTTCATTTGGTCATTTTTGTACAGGGCAGAACACCCAATTCCAGATTTGGTCAATTTGTTCACTATGCTATGGTCACTTTTTAGGAATGATTCCTAAATGAAAAATGTGCCATTTTGTGTCTAGTTTCATTCCCAATTAGTCTCACACCAATTGGGTTGGTAAATTTTCAGTTTTGGTCCCTGAAAGGGACCTTGGTCCTGCTGCCTACAGCATGTCCCTAAGCAATCCGAATTTAAACCTAATTCTAACACTTCCAACATACCTCAATTGGTCACAAATGACCATTTTTCAGCTCAAACAAGGTCAAACACACCATTTGACCAATTCTCCAATTATTTTGTCTTCCAAAACCCTAGGTCCAAACCCTAATTCACATAATTTGTTACATTTAACTAATTCAAAGCATACCAACACCACTTCACCACTCATACAAGCTTACTAACATATTTAATTCAACTAAATTCATACATTCCCCAACCAAACACTAGCTAGCTGAAATCCATACCTAGTCCTCCAACACTTGTTTTCATTTCATTTTAAGCATATTTCTAAGTTCACTAAACTATAAATACAATTATTAAACTAAAAGTTTGACGTTTGAATTACTAACCTTGAATGAAGAATTTTCTTTCCCTTCAAACCTCTTCCTTTCTTCTTTCTTTCTTCTTCAATCTCCTCTTCTAGTTACCAAAACAAACTCTAATCATGGAGAGTAATTTTTCTATGGTGGGATTTGTTGTCTTCAAGCTCACAAAAGGAGCTTCAATAGAGGATTATGGGTGAGGGAGGGAGGACGGCTTGTTGATGACGATGAAGACCTTTTTTTTTTCTTTTTATTTTATGAATTTTTAATCTTATGGAAGACCACAATTAATTCAAATTTAATTTTTTTTATAATGTTTATTGCATCATGCATGATGTCATGCATGATGTCATCACTTTTCACTTTTCCTTTTTCTTTTTTTTTTCTATTTATTTTTCTATTAGTTCTTTAATTTAATTCTTGATCTTGAAATTTTCTTTTCTCTGATTTTATTTGACAGTTAGGTAAAGAGTCAACTCTAAGGGCCAATTGACCAAATTGCCCCTCGCTGGTTCGACCTAGTTTGCAAATAATTCAATATTTCTTCCGGATCCCTCACCTAATTATTTAATCGGCTTAACATTTCTTTTTTGCGATTTTCTCTTTTCCACTGTGTTCACAATAGTCCTAAAGACCGCAGCGTCACATTTTACAGTTCGAAATTTGAGTTTAAATCGACTTTCCAATCCTTCCCGAGAATGTCACCCATCGCTGTGACTCTCGGCTCATTTAACCACTTATGTTCTGTTTTTCTTATTTATACTTAACTAATTGACAATTACTAATTTTTTGTATTTAGGGCTTATCTAGTTGTCTTAGATATGGTTCTAACCCCCTTAATTATTCGGACCGACACCGGTCACCGGAATAGTGAAATATACCAGGCTATACAAATAGGGGTGTTACATTATAGCCATTTTTCCAAAACTGGTCGAGTAAGTTTGTGTCCAGCAATTTCTGGGCAACCTAATTCTGGATAGTTTTGTGACCCAAATTGGGCCAGTAATTTGGTTTGGTTTAAGGCATTTCTGGGCTCTATGGTCTTCATGAAAATTGTAGCCCTATATCTAAACTTTCTAATGATATAAAGTTTAGGTCTTTTTGACCAATATAGTGGGACTTATAACCTAATGAATGCGTACTGTTCATTTGGTCATTTTCAGGGTTTTATGCATGGTCATTTGGATTGGGATAGTGTTTAAGTCAAGTTTTGGAAAAAATTTGGGCATGGTTTCTTCATGGAAAATGGAGTGTTTTGGGTCTAGTTTCACCTACAATTGGCCTCATACCA
Source organism: Hevea brasiliensis (assembly GCF_030052815.1). NCBI lineage: Eukaryota > Viridiplantae > Streptophyta > Magnoliopsida > Malpighiales > Euphorbiaceae > Hevea > Hevea brasiliensis. The sequence goes on from NC_079505.1 coordinate 45,091,452, forward strand.
ATTGGAGCAACACACATTCAGTTATGGCTCAAAACTCAAGCTGGACTCAATAAGTCCCAAACCAGCAGAAAAACCAACTCAATCATGTTATGCCTTACGGAGGGGTAAGGTGTGACATGTTTTAGTGGTATCAGAGCTAGTTTTTAAATTTTATTTTGACCTGTAATTTGAATATTCTTTCTTCATATTACAACTGCTCAATGTCATGGTTTGATACATACAGTACATTACATTATAAGTATGCACTAATGGGAGGAAATCTCTTTGTGTTATTTGTTTAGGAGGTGTAATATCCTCTAATTGACTATGGAAGAAGGGGACCATTCAGTCGATCAATCAATAGAGGCTGAGGTACAAGGGGAAGCCCTAACCCTTCATAATGTGAGTGGATCAGCCGCACTAGTCCCCTCAGTACCGTAGTTTCCTGCTCAGTTTGCTCAGCAGATGGCTGCAATGTTCCAATAGATGGCTAGTAACATGCCTACTCAAGCGCCAGCGCCATTTGGACACGGTTACAGCATAGCCATAGCCGGCAAGATGACAACAAGGATTAAATATCAGAACTCACTGTGTTCAAGGGGACAGTAGATCCACTAGAGGTAGAACAATGGTTGGAGAGAATGGATAGGGTGTTCAAGAAACTACACTGTACAGAGGAGCTCAGATTTGAGTATTTAGTGTCACTACTACAGGGGGATGCATATGACTAGTGGAAAACCATTCCCCATAGTTTGGTGGAACCTCCAGTACTAAGCTGGGATGACTTTCTTCGAGAGTTCAGACAAAAATATGTCCCAGATGCCTATGTGGACCAGAAGCTATAGGAGTTTTTAAGTCTGAAACAGGGAAGTAGATCAGTGGCAAAATATGAAAGAGAGTTTTCACAGGCACTATGAACCACTATCTGAGAGAGTCTCTTTTCTACCACCACTCTAATAAGGTTTGTTTCTACGGCCATGGGGTCTCTGCTAATTTACAAAGTCAAAGATAACTTCAATTTGAATTTCCGAGCTTATTGAAAGCAATAAAATTTTGATTTTTGTTAAAGTAGTTTGTGGTATGAAGAAAATGAAAGAATTTAAGAAAAGAAAGAAAGTTAGTGTATTGTTAAAAGGAAAAATTCACTCTGGAAGAGAAAGCTTGAGACTGAAGAAACATGTTTTAGGTGACGTTAGGGAGAGAAGAATGTACGGGAGTGATTTCCCATGATTTTTTCTACTATTAGTTCCTGAAATCCCGTTGATGAAGCTTGAGTGATGGTTTCCATGGGAAATGTGCTCATGTAGTGAAGAGGTATTATAACAGTGGAGGCATGGTGTTGTTGAAGTTAAAGACACTAGTACCGTGAGTGGAATTATACCAAATATTTATAGGTGTAGGCTTAGAGTTAGGAATATGTATAGTTGTTAACCACCGCCACCATGCAGAGGTAGACAATATTATAAATTAGGAGCCAAAATTCAAGCGAGTAATAGAAGTTGCGCCAGCAAAATGGCAATGTCAGGCCACGCAATGAATGAGAGTCAAAGGAAATTAAGAATAGAAATCTGCAGCGCTGGCAGAAAGAAATCATTGAGTGGGAAGTTGTTATATAATTGGTGAATGTGTGATTTGTTTGGTATTTGAGAGACGAGTAATTGTTGGACCGAAATGATTATAAATTGGTACTGTGCAAAATGCTTGGAGAAAATAGAGGTCGAAAATAAATAACACTTATGTAAGATCAAACACCCGAGATATGGTATATAAAATTGTGTCAAAGTGCATCAAAATGAATCAGAATCTGCAAACATCATTTTGGACACACCCCTGCATGTATCGCATAGGAGACATTTATGACTGTTGATCAATGGTCAAATGAATAGAATAAATTATAACTGAATTGGTAATATGACTATTTGGGTATGAGAAAAAACATTCTTATAGAGGTACCTATTTTGTGTTTGATACTATTGCAAGTTCACAAATGAAAATAAAGGTAAAATAAAAGAAAGAGGAGAGAATCGGATGCAACCCACGTGGGATTGCTTATATATGAGTAAAATCTAGTATTTTTCAATTAAACAAAAATGTGACTTAAATGTGTGTTCATTGTTAAAAACGCGTGGAAGACTTGGCAAAGAATTTATGTAATGATCCTTGCAGAATTCAATGAGAATGAACACAAGTCAATCTTAGAAACAGGCTTCCTCAAATTGTTTGTAAGAAAAAAGAGTGTAAATTGCTTAAAAAAGAAGAAAGATTATGGCTGAAGTGTAAAATGTGTAATACAAAGAGGATAAGAAAATGTATTGTCTTATATATATTCAATAAGACATTTATGATAAGAAATCATAGAGAAGTAGTTATAAATACTCTTAAAAATTGTGATCTATTGAAGATTTTATTTTTAAAAGAATTTGAGCGAGTATAAATTGAATGTAAAAAAAACTTATATACTTCTGGTAGTTTCTAAGAATGCCAACTGTTCTCTTATGAACAAAGTGTCCAGCCAGGTTGTTTTATGGAATTCTCGATTTTTATTTTTTTTTGAAATGATTGTTATGATATTGTATGATTTGCTCAAAATATGTTTCATATCATTATTTGTAATAGTTTTTATTGAATGAATTTGAAATATTGCAAAAAATTGAATTCCATGTTGATCAAATATCTAAGATATCTTTTTAGCCCATGCTGTGAAAATGTATATTATTGAATTCATTGCCACATTCACATTTTGTTGAAGAAGGTGTCAAAATTAGATTAAATGTGTGAGTTTTTGGGTTTAGCCAGATATTACCTGAATATCAAAGAATAATTTGTTGGCTTGTGGGATGAATTATTATTAAAAGAATTTGTGGTTTTGTTTCAGTGTGATTTGCCCTTACCGTTGGAGTTATGAAAGATCTGTAAAATTTCATTCTTTGCATGCTCTTATATTGTTTTGATGAGTTGAAGAGGTGTTTAAGTAAGCTCGGTGATTATTATATTTTTAATTTTAAAGAATTCATCGCTATGCATATTGCACCTACATACCGTTTTAGTTGTATCCTGAACACTTGATTTCATAGGAATTGACATTGTTTTGCTTTCTCTTGCTAAAGGACACTACTGCACACTTACTTGAGATGCATAACCATGTTTTTGACTTGGGATCATGTAGGCAATTAATCTAAGGATATGAATTTTTTTATATTGAGATGGTTTAAGAGATTGATTGTATGTATTGTTAATATGCTATCGCTTTTGAGATCATGTGGTGTGAACTAATTTCAATCAGACCATGGCAAGTCCGTAGGGGAAAGATATTGATTGAAATATGTTGTCGAAAAATAAATATTGTTAATTGAGATTGTAGATAAGGACAGATAAGTTGGGTGAGGTGCAAGTACAACATGTGACTGATCATACTTGACGAATAAGTTTATGATGAATGTGAAAATTATATCTATCTCTATTGATTGGCATGAAATATGTATTTTGTATTTAGATTTTTCACTAGAAAATGGTCAGTGTAAAGTCGAATCTAATGGCTTGGAAAGACTGTGAAAAATATATAAAAATTGTTAAAGTCGAGGGAGATGTATTTTTCCTATTGATGATTGATAGTTATGTACTAAAAGCGAAGGATATGAAACAGATACTCAAAGCGGAGTGGGTAAGACATGACATGTTTTGCTGATATTCGCCTTTTTAGGTAATATTATTTTGACCAAATGAATTAGAGTTTCTTTCTTCCATAGCTGCTTAAAGTGTATATGGAATGAAAACTATGTTCCATTATTGTATAAATAATACATAATGGGTCATGAAGTAACAATAAATATTTGTTAGGAGGTGTATTATTCAAGATGGGACTCTAGAACCGAGGGGAATTGGTGATGCATAGAAAGAAATTTAAGATGAGGACCAGATACTCACTTAAGGCCAATCCCGATGGACAATAGCCGATCTAGTCCTTTCAAGACCTCAGTTTTTGCTTTATTGCGGATGGGGTAGTCCGATGCTAGATCAAATGGTAACAACCCTAGATTAAGACAGATTTTGGTATGCATCCAGACAAAGATCAATTTAGATCTAATGAGATTTTGGACGCTGTGTAATTGAATTGCAAGAGAATCAAGGATCTTGGAAGATCATCCTAGGAGTTTGCTTATATGGGTGGATGAGTTCATAAGCATATTTAATTGAGATAGCTTACGCTTTGTTTTAAAGTGCGTACATCTTCATGTTGTGATGTGAAGTGTATGCCTTAAAAAATGAGTGGAAAACCATGTGAGAAACAGAAGGACAAAAAAGATGCATTGATAAGAGATATTGTTGATGAAAGTCAAGACAGCTGTTGTAATGTGATTGGAAGATGAAGAAGAGATAGTATTTATGTTTGCAAAATAAGAAGAAGTAGATCGATTGATAAAGAGATTGAAGGATTTTCTGCACAGACCCAAACATTACGGAGCTATCTGATTTGATACAGAGATTTTGGAAGTAAATTATCGTAAAGCAGGCATTTCATGGTTTCTCCTTGAAAGGATGGCAGATTTTTTGACATTGTAAATGTAGTAAGGGCTATCATCCCAGCACATCTTATAGAAAATCAATTAAAGAGATTGAGGTAAATCCTGTTCTTAGGTAAAGAAGAGGAGGGGAAGTTTCCGTTCCGCAGTTCCGGTGGTCCTAGATTGGAAAGAAGGATACTCCTGGGTGAACAAAAGAGGTGATTGATATTCATCCAGTGAAGAGGGAAAGAAACCAAACAGATATGTTGAGAAAGCACATGGGGAAGGACAGACACTACTGCCAGGTAAAATTGGTTCGAAGTATGCGTTAAAAGGGATTGAGAATTAAAAACTTAATTAATTAAGAGGAATTGTAAAGAAAAATTTGAGGTGGAAATTATAAAAATGGATAGACAATGGGAATGTCAGGACTACACTGGAAAGAAGGGCATTATGTATGAAAATAGAAATACAATAAAGAAAATAAATGAAAATAAAAAATAAATGAATGTGAAGTTTAGAAAAATAGCAAAAAAAAATATGTATATAAATTGATAAATAAGAAAAAATAAAAACGATAATGTTGAATAAATGTAAGTTTACCATTAAGAAAATAATTTTTTAAGACTTAAATAAACATTTATTGGAGTATAAATGACATTAGAATGAAGAAAGAAAAATTAATTAATAGTACAAGACTTAAATAGAAAAACCCGTTTATCTAAAATCTAGAGTTAATTTAAAAGTCCAAAATACAATTCAAGAAGGAGAAAAATCAAGCTGCATATTGAGTGAAAAAGTAACCTAAAAAAAATTTAAAAATAAATCCAAATTCTATTTGAAAATTTGTAGAAAAAATGCTGAGAGGTATGTGTTTATTTATGTGTTGAATAAATAAGTTATAATGCTTTTAAAATATTAGCAACATAAAGTTAATTTTTTTATGTTTAAAGAATTTTTAATTTTATGTTATATAACAATAAGTTAACGCTTAATTCAAAACATATATTCTATCTGTTTTCTCAAACTCTCTCTTTTTTCTAACTTCATAGGAGTCTATGATTATGCATATGCATTCTTGTGGAAATCCATCCATATTAAGTGATCATGGCAATTTTTCCCAGTTAGTCCAAAGTTTTGATAGCAAAATTCGTGTGTTACTTCCCACAATTGGGATATAAGATTGTAAGCTCATTGTTGTTCAAAAGTTTAAAATTTGCGTGGTTCTTTGTTAAATATTAGTTAGTGTATTTCATTTAGGCATGATGAATTAAATTTGAAGTTCAAAATTAGTTATGAATTGGAGAAATTAGTAAGGTTGTTGTCTTCATGTAAAAGTTAAATTGATTATGATGTGTGTGGTAGTATGAATGTTTTGCAAGTTCTTATATATTAAGGGTAGTTTTGTAGTTGATGAATTGTAATGGATAGTTGTTTGATTGATGTTTAAGTAAGTTGTATGTGTGTGGTGAATGTTTTGCAAAGTTGAAATGTTTAAGTATATGAGGCAAATTAGAACTGAACCATAGTGTGTGGCTTTAAACTCAATATAAGAAATGCTATAATGAAATAAATCATATGTAGTATTGTGTTGAAATTAGAAAGCCTACCTAAAGTATTACAAAAAAATTGTTTAGATTTGATATTGTAATTTGTATGAGGCCTATGTATTAGAAATGAACTCGATTAAATTATCGATTTAGTAACATAACCAATGAATTGTTTAGTATATTGAAAGTATTTATTAGTATGATGCCCAAGATATAGTTATTTATGTTATATTGTATATATATTTGAGGTACTCAAATTAGCATTATAGAAATGACATTATATTATATGTAGAAATTAAAATTAAGCGCATCATTTGAATTGAAATATTATTCTTGAGTTGACTCATATGAAGTGAGCTAATTTCTATCTGAAGTAAAAGTGACAATGGAATTTACATGAAATTTAGTGACTTTCAACATGACTAATTATGGAGGTGAATTCATGTTTTAGAATTTTGTACAAACTCAGAGATAAACTAAAATGATGATAAGTGAAATTATAATTTAGAATAAACATTATTACAACTTATACAAATCTATGGTAGTAATACAATGACACTTAAAATAATAACATGGAGTTAATCTTGTCAAAATTCAACTAAAAATCAATATCGTACTCTTAAATGCTTTAAAAATAAAGATGCAAAATTTACATCTTATATAGTGAGTTTACCCAAACCTAAAATGACTGATAACTTTACAAATGTAAACTAATAATTCAATAAAAATTTGTGGCAAAGTTAAGTTGACTATAACTAAAATTTAAGTTAATCCGTATATTCCTCTAAGTAAATAGAATTAAAATAACTGTTATTATAAATTGTTAAAATGAAAAATTGATTAAAATCACAAAATATATATTTCGAGAATGAGAAAGGTTTGATAAGATAAATCTAAAGCTGAATGCAAATGACAAATCGGCTAATATTACTAGGAAATGGAGTTGGACATAAAAATAAATTATAGGTTTTATAAAATAAGTAATATTAGAATTAAACAAAGGTAAACTAATGATCTGTTAGAGAGTATTTAAAATTAACCGATTACTATTAATTTATTTTAAAAGCTTGGCATTTTGTGACACATTAAAAAACCCAATCATAAAATGATTAAAATAATTCGTGATTTATTATAATAAAAAATGAAGAATAGAAATAATAATATGATTTTTCATTATTAGTATATTGCTTAACTAGAAATTGTTAACAAAACATTTTGGTATATATTTTTAATGAAAATAAATTATTTTAATGTGTTTAATTTTGAATCATACTTTGTATTTTTTTTTGATTGGAAATAGCTTGTCTGTCTATGACTTGAAACCAAATCTAGATTATTGGATGTAACATATGTAGAGGATAATATATTTTAATTAAATATATAGTATGGTTTATTGCTAGAAATTATTAATATAGATTTGGTAATTTGGCTTTGTTGTCTAGTAGGATGAATTGGCTTTAAATTTTTGGTGATTTTTTTGATGTCTATCGGAAATTCAGATTGGGGACGCATTTTGGTTGTGATTGTCTGCCGCTCTTTCGAATATTAGTATGATATTACATTCTGGGAGACATTTATGCCATATGGTTTTAATCATGATTATTATTAATTTAAATATATGATTTATAATTTACAACATTAAATCAAGTTTTACTATGTCATAATCATTTAAGTTGATTGATTGATTTTGATAGAGTAATGAAACTACTTATGATACACTAAATGATGTTTTACATTCTTGTAAAATACACTTTGGGATTTTGTTGGGTATATTGAGTATACCACCTTTTTGTAAATTTTGTTGTAATGTATGTGCACTGTATGTATATATTGTACTTGGTCTTGAGCAGTTGTAAACTAAAGTTGTAATATATTTCTCTTATATCAGATTTTGAACTACTCAGTCAATTTATAGTATATCTTTAAAAATACTGGAAATTGATGTTGAATTGAGTTTGATAAATGTTAAGAAATTAATTTGTGTTAAACCATATTGGAGTTTGGGATTGAACAAATATATTGGAAGTGCTTTTTACAGGTTTTTAAAGAATTGTTTTATTCAAAATATAGATGGTACTCTGCTAAAATTTTTACAGAAATTATTGATACTTCAGATGTGTTATTTGGTTTCACTTCTGTTAAAAAAAAAAATTAACACCTATCAAAAGTGCTCACCACTGTAAAAGGAATAAGAAAAGGTTTAAAATCCCTTATAGTGTATTTAATGGGTTATCAGTAGACGAAGTTTGATAATTCATTAGGTATACTACGGGATCATGTTATGCCTTACGGAGGGGTAAGGTGTGACAGTACTTCTATAAGAAACAATTTCATCTCAAATAGGTCAATTTCAACAATTTCACAAAATCCCCAATTCACATACACAAACCCTAATTTCAAGTTTCAAACTCAATTAATTCAATCCCTTTCACTTCTCATACATATATTCATACCAACCATCATCTTTAAACTCATTTACATCATTTGAGCACATCAAAGTCCAGCAAATTTCTAGGCTGCCAAAATTGGTAACATCATGGGTTCATAAATTTCTTTTTAATTTCTTAAAGTTTCTACTTATCTCAAGTCATTTTCAAGGGTTAAAAGAAGAAGGAAAAAAGAAAAGCACTAACCTCTTGTGACCCAACTTCAAGTTTCCCAAAACTTTACTATTTCCAAATTTCTTTGCTTTAAATCTCTTTGTCTAGGTGTAGGACAAATTTTTAATGAAGGGGACTATGAGTTTTGGTGAGTGAGTGAAGGGAGATTCAAGCTTAAAGCTTGATAAAAATGGTGGGAGAGAACACTACCATGGTGCCAGCTAAGGGAGAGAGAAGAAGTGGAGAAGATGGCTTAGGTTGGTGAATTTTTGTCTCTTTTGTCTATATATATATATATTGTACTTTAATTTTTTTTATAGTGTCATAAGTCCATTTTCTTTTCTTTTCTTTTATTTTCTTTTCTTCTTCTTTCTCTTCTCATTTTCCTAATTAAATTCATAAATTTTATTTATATTAATTATTTTATTCTTTCAAATTTTAATTTGACATTTAGGTCAAAATTCACCTATGGGGGTGAAATGACCAAAATGCCCTTCGTTGTGCTCATCGGGTTATTATTATTATTATTATTTTACTAATTAATAAATTCTCTTAATTTTATTTTATTTTCTCTAAATTTTTCCTATATTTTCTTAATATTTATTCCATCAATTTATGTCTTCTCACTATAGTTTACGTGTAGTTTCAGATATTCTGACTGTCCGAACAGACATTAGTCGTCGGAACAATAGAATGTACGGACTACCTACAGTGAGGGCGTTACAATTCTTCCCCTTTAAATAGAAATTTCTTCCTCGAAATTTACCTGATGTGAAGAGCTGAGGGAACTATTGCCTCATTGTCTCCTTGCTCTCCCATGTCGCTTCTTCTGTATTGTGGTGTCTCTACAAGACTTTCACTAGTGGGATCCCCTTATTTCTGAGTTCTTTCACTTCCCGTGCCAAGATTCTGACTAGTTCTTCATATGTCAAATCAGGTTTTACAATTATCTCCTCTGTTGAAATGACATGTGAAGGATCTGATCTGTATCTCCTGAGCATTGACACATGGAATACATTGTGAATCTTGTCCAGCTTAGGGGGTAAAGCTAGCCTGTAGGCTACTGGACCTACACGTTCAATGACATCGTATGGACCAATAAGCCTAGGGCTTAACTTACCCTTCTTACCAAATCTTAGCACTTTCTTCCAAGATAATACCTTGAGAAACACCTTATCGCCAACTTCGTACTCTATATCTTTTCTCCTCAGGTCGGCATATGATTTCTGTCTGTCTGAGGCAGCTTTCAAATTGTCTCTAATGAGTTTCACTTTTTCCTCAGTCTGTTTCACCAAGTCTGGGCCTACTACTTTCTCTTCTCCCATTTTTGTCCAACATAAGGGAGTCCTGCATCTCCTCCCATACAATGCTTCATATGGAGCCATTTTTATGCTGGCTTGGTAGCTGTTATTATAAGCAAACTCTACTAAAGGAAGATACTTCTCCCAACTTCCTTCAAAATCAATGATGCAGCTTCTTAACATATACTCCAATACTTATCATATCATATCATTCATGTTATTAATGTCAGGTTACTGTTATCATTCCTTAAACAATTACAGTAATTCATTAAGTTCTAAGGGTTACCTGAATCACCCTTTCTGACTGTCCATCTGTCTGTGGATGAAAAACCGTACTAAAGTGCAGTTGAGTGCCTAAAGACTCCTGTAGCCTCTTCCAAAACCTCGAAGTAAATCTCAGGTCTCGGTTAGATATGATCGATGTTGGCACCCCATGTAGCCAGACTATCTCATCTATGTAAATCTCTGCTAACCTCTCTAGTGAGTAGTTAGCTCTAACTGGTAGGAAGTGAGCTAACTGGGTCAATCTATCCACAATCACCCATTTAGTATCATGCTTCCTCTGGGTCAATGGTAGCCCAGTGATAAAATCCATGGTGATGCGATCCCATTTCCACTCTGGTATGGATATAGGTTGCAATAACCCTGATGGAACCTGATGCTCAGCCTTAACTTGCTGGCATGTCAAACATCTGATCACAAAATCACCAATCTCTTTCTTCATTCTAGGCCACCAATAATGTGTTTTCAGGTCTTGGTACGTCTTTGTACTTCCTGGGTGCATAGCATGGAAGCTACTGTGTGCCTCTTTCAAGATATTCTTCTTTAGTTCCTCATCTCCTGGTATACAGATTCTCCCTTCAACTCATAATCAGTCTCCTTCCCCTCTTGAGTTCTGCGCATAACAGTAGCAACTTTTCATCCCTTAGTTGTGCTTCTTGTATTTGCTGTAGTAAGCTTGGCTTTACACACAACTCAGCCAAAAGTACCCCATCCTATGCTAAAGACAACCGAGCATTCAGTGCTCTTAAAGCTATCATGGACTTCCTACTCAGTGCGACGGCCACTACATTTGCCTTCCAAGGATGGTAGTCGATCACACAATCATAATCTTTAAGGAATTTAATCCATCTCCTCTGTCTCAGATTGAGTTCCTTCTGGGTTGGCAAATATTTCAGACTCTTGTGATCCGTATATATGTAGCATTTCTCACCATATAGGTAATGCCTCCATATCTTCAATGCAAATATTATTGTCACCAATTCCAGATAATGAGTTTGGTAGTTCTTTTCATGTGGCCTTAGCTGTCTGGAAGCATAGGCAACTACTTTCTCTTCCTGCATTAGAACACACCCAAGCCCATTGTGAGAGGCATCACTATAGATCACATAGTCTTTCTCTGACTCTGGCTAGGCCAACACTGGATCTTCTATAAGCATAGCCTTCAGCTTCTCGAAACTGGTTTGACATTTATCATTCCAGTCAAACTTAACATTCTTATATAGCAGTTTAGTAGTGGGGCTGCTATAAGAGAGAATCCCTTCACAAATCTCCTGTAGCACCCAGCTAACCCTAAAAAATCAGCTTCTGACCTCTGTTACATTTCTGGGAGGCTTCCATTCAATTATTGCTTCAATCTTCTTAGGATCTACCCTGATCCCATCTACTGATACAATGTGTCCAAGGAAGGATATCTCATCCAATCAGAAGTCACACTTGGACAACTTGGCATACAACTGCTTTTCCCACAATGTATGTAGTACTACTTTCAGGTGTTCATCATGCTCCTCCCGATTCTTAGAATACACCAAGATATCATCTATAAAGGCCATGACAAACTGATCTAAGTAAGGATGAAAGATACGGTTCATTAGGTCCATGAAAGTTATTGGTGCATTTGTTAGCCCAAATGGCATCACTAGAAACTCATAATGTCCATACCGAGTCCTGAAAGCAATTTTAGGAACTTCTGTCTCCTTCACTCTCAACTGGTGATAGCCTGATCAGAGATCAATCTTGGAGAATACTTCAGCTCCCCTCAGCTGATCAAACAGATCATCTACCCGAGGTAAAAGGTATTTGTTTTTCACAGTCACCTTATTCAGCTACCGGTAATCTATACATAGCTAAAGTGTACCGTCCTTCTGAAGGAGCGGAAGTATGAAAATTATTCATTAGAGCATTGAATTACAAAATTTTTTTTCTAGGGTTACATGCATCATATCACATCTTTTATGTGCCTAATTAATTTCAATGCTCAATTACATATTAAAACACTTTTAATATGTATTAGAATCTATGTTTTCCATTTAAGATTGTGAATTAACAAATTAATTCATTTAAACTCTAGTTTAAAATAGAATAAGAGCACTAACCTCTTTGATGCACAATGGATGTCATTAGCACCTTTAGGAAGCATCTAGGACCTCAAGTGTTGTCCCTCTAACTTGTCCACACCAAGATCACCAATGGGCAGCCCCTAATTTTGCTTGTCAAACCTTACCAACCAATTATAAATTGGGTTTTTGCCTTTAGAGAGGTTGTATGTGTGTATAGAACACTAGAAACAATTTCTAGCAATTTTAATTGAAAAGAAAACAATTGATTTCTCTTTGAATTGATGAGAAAAGAAGAAAAGAAGAGATAAGAAGAGGTGCCGCCACCATTGAGAGAAATAAGAGTGTTAGCTGATTTTTATTTTCTTATAACATCACTTTATATAATTAGGTCAAGTAATTACTTAAACCCTATGCCACATGTCACAATCACATTGTATCTTATTTTTAATTGACTTAATCACATTAAGCCAAGTGTCAAAGCTGAACTTAATCTTGACTTTGATCAACTTGCATGATAGGAAGATAAATGACAAACTATGATGCCATGTCTCACCATCTCATGGTGCCACATGTCACTATGTGAAATGACCAAATTACCCTTATGTTGTAATTTTGAGTTCTCAACCTAAAATTATTATTTGTCCTCTTCAAATTAATTTATATCAAATATAAGTTAATTAATTAATCTCCATTAATTAATTTCTCATAATTAAATTCATATTTAAACACTTTAAATATAAATTTAACTTATACTATACATCTAATAACCTAGATTTGGTTTCAAATCATGCTAGGGACTTTGCAATCTTATTACAAAATAAACCTATTTAATTAATCAATTAAACTCTTTAATTAATTAATTAAATCATATTTTACTTGGTGATTATATTGTGTATGTGTGTGACTTACTAGGCTCATCACTAATTGGCAATGAGATATGATATTAACTCTTAATATCATTAGAACTTTTTCTTACCATAAATGATTTCTCTAAATCATTTTAGGCATCTCATAGACCATGGTTAACACCTAGCATAGCGTGCCATGGCCACCCAATTAGTAATAATGAATACCTTAAATGAACCTTTAATCATATGTTACCATGCACTAAAATCTCTCTGTTACAAAATCCCAACTTGAGCTGGAGTCATGGTTTATGTCAAACCCCATTTGCTATGAATATTATGTTCTCTTTTAATTCAAGTTCTTGATTAATTAGATTTTCTTGTCAGAAACTCTTTTCTGACTAAATCTGTCTGTCCTAGCCAGGAACTTGAAACATCAAGAACAATTAAATGAGCATAGAATTTTATCCCTATTTACTTAGGGTAACAGATTCCATCTTGATCAACACCTATCTCTATATATAACTAGTAGGAGCCAACACATGCCCATATACCCATACACAGTATAAGTATGAAAGCAGTATCAAACTCAAACTACCTATATACAAGATAACTGTGTTATCTTAGGTCTAAAGATTATATGCACTGATATGATATATGATAATGCATTAACAAGAGTAAACTCCATGTGCTTGTCATATGCATCACTGGTTCGGCCTACTTATCATGTATAAGTGCCTATCATGTTTATTATATGGCATGAGACTCACCATTCTATCTTATTTATATCTAATTTAAATACCTTGTGAACAAACATGAATATAATCTTTCTGGATAAGTCATGTCCGGTGAGAAGTATCCTCGATTGTGAACCAATTTATGATACTTTGTGCAAGAAATACTGTCACTCATATTCTTAATAACTTAAGAATAGAATTTCTAACAAAATATCAATGGACCTTTTCTATTACACATAAATATATTATGTAAACGGAAAAGTGAAGTTCCCTTTTATTAATAAAATATGTACATGATATATACTAAATGATATTGTGACACCCCTTACCCGTCTACAGTGTAGCCGAGCAAGATATGCCACACAGTGTGCCGGAGCACCAAATCATGTTTCAATTCAATTTACCCTTTTTACTTATTTATTTACAATTTTTTATTAATATAAATTTTTTCGCAAATTTTATAGAAAATCCGGCAGAATGCCAGCTGTAAATTGGAAAAACTGTTCTTCTGAATCTGTTAAAAAAAAACACTTCCAATAAAATCATCACATCATTCTCAGTCAACCACCAATATATTCTCAGCAATTTCTCAATTGACTTCAGTATCTCAAAATTTAATTCAATTCATATTACAGTCAACTCAATGAGAAATGCTCACATTATTTATTACTAAACATAGTTCATAGATAATTACATCAAATGCCAAATTACATGAATTTATAATATACATTACAGAAGTTTACAAAATACAAAATATCAAAATATCAAAAGTGGCCTAATGTCCTACCAAATGCACTGCAATGTGAGGTGACTCTGGACTCCGAGTGCAGATCTGAAGGCTCACCCTGTATGAGGCTTGCTGGACTCCCTAGCTATGTCTCCAGTACCTGCGCGTGGCAAAAGCGATGCGCTAAGCAATTCTACTTAGTGGTGACAATATAAAATAAAATAACTAAAATAAAGTAAATATGCATAATGTATGCTTACATTTTTTGTAGACTAAATTTCTGATATTTATTGCAGTATTATTCAATTAAAATTTGGTAAAATTTATTATCATTGCCTGAGTAACCCATACTAGTCGACTGGACTGGATAAACGGGTAAACCGGCACTGGGTATTAAGTACCTCGGACCATCACACCATCGGTCACATTGTGTCTCCCGGTGTGCAACAGAACAACTAATAAGCTGTAATAATTATCAGGGATGAAACCCAAGTATAATATCTCAATCAACATAGCCAAAGGCTATTTTATCACAAAATGGCACGTGAGGCCATAAAACTCAGAATGGCATGAAGCCATATGCAGTACTGCTAACAGAACCCTATTGGCATGCCAACCTATCCAAACCAATCTTGCTAGGTATACTAGGGCATATTACACTTTTAAGTTTCACAATTCTTGAAATTCAAGTTTTGGTGTTACTATTCAATTCATTAGTCAACAAATTGTTGACTTTTACATGGACAATAGGTACATTGGTTTTAATACTCCCAACATACCACCTTTTGCATTCTAAAATTATTGGTATTGGTTGCCACCATTTCTAAGCTTAATGTTAATTGTTCAAAATTTTCAGTTTTCAAGCTTTGTGCTTACTGTTCCCTTAGTCATTTTTGCAGTGGGAATTTGGCAAAATGATCAATATGAAAGTTCTTCCTTATTTTGTCTATTATATTTCCTTCTTTGAATCACTCCATTTGGAGTTTTGTAGCTTAAGTTATGGCATAAAAACCACAACTGGCCGGATTATAATTTTTCTAGAATTTCTGGACTGACCAAATCTACAGTATTTTGAGCAGTGACTGCAAGTTACTTTTTGAATATGTTATGGTCATAATTTGGGTTAGGTTTCTTCATGAAAGTTGTAGGTCTATATCTCAGCTTATTGTTGATAAAATTTCAGGTCAATTGGACTTTCTACACTGAGTTATGACCAAATGACTAAACACTATCCATTTGGTCATTTTGCCCAGGCAGAATGCAGGTCACCCAGATTAGGGCAATCTTTAGGTCAACTTGGTTTGATTTTCTGGGCATGGTTTCTTCACCAAAGTTATGCCATTATGTGTCTAGTTTCATTTCCAATTGGCCTTGCACCAATTGAACCTCTACAACTCCAGTTATTGCTGCCCAAACTTGCTGGACTCATGCCCAGTCTTGCAGGTCACCAAGGGCAGCCACACCAAACTCAATTCCCACTTCACAACCCACTTCATTTTTTATTCAAAGAAAACCAAATGGTCACTAATTGACCATTAAAACCTACTTTCATCATCACATGATCAAAGTCTCATTTTCATCCCAAACCCTAACTCAACTATCTCAACCATGCATTATAACTTACATTTCATTACTCCTCTTAAGAGATTCATATTAAGGGCAGCCATACTACCATTTTAGCTCCATAAAAATCATCACAATCTTAGCCTAACCAAGGCTGACGAAAATATGGGATGGGCATACACATGGTATTTAATAAATTTCTTTGTAATTTGCACTCAATCATTGTCCTTTAACATGAATTTAAAGAGAAAATCAAGGTTAGGTCACAAACCTCTAATGGAGTGAAATTCCAACTTGCTAGGGTTCATCTTTTTCTTTTCTTTTTGCTCCCAAAAGACTCACCAAGATGTAAGAATAATTTTTTGTGTTGGGAACATAGGGTTTAATTGGGTAAAAACTATGAAAATCAAGCTTTAAAAAGCTTGATAATGGTGGCTATGGAGAGAAGCGAAACGGCAAGAAGAAGGAGCAAGAGTGTTCTGATTTTTTTTCTTTTGTTTTTTGCCCATTAGGTCTTTTTAAACATATTAGTGCTATCACTTTCCTTTGCCTTCATCAGCTTTAGTCTTCCTTTTCTATTTAGCTATTTTCTTGGAAGGACCAGGAATCTGAGGTTTCTTTTTCTTATTGTCCTTCTTCTTATTGGAATTTCCAGTAGAAGAAGATGCAATCAAAGCTACCTCTTTTCCTTTATTGCCTGGCATATTCTTTTGGGCAATAACCAGCATGTTGAGTAAACCAGCTAAGGTGCATTCCTGTTTAGTCATATGGAAATTTGTCACAAAATTCCCAAAAGACTTAGGAAGGGACTGAAGGATCAAATCCGTCTGTAGTTGGAAATCCATGTTGAAGTCAAGATGTTCCAACTGCTCAATTAGCTGAATCATCTTGTGGACATGATCCCCAACATTCTGTCCCTCAGACATCCTCATACAGAATAGCTGTCTAGATATCTCATACCTAACATTCCTGCTGTGCTCACCATATAACTCTTGTAGGTGAAGGAGGATCTCACTCGCACTCAACATGTTCTCATGCTGCTTTTGTAACTCATTACTCATGGAAGCAAGCATGTAACACTTAGCTCTCATATCATGCTCCTTCCACTTGTCCAAAGTTTCATGTTCCTCTTGTGTGGCCTCTGGAGGTAAGGGACCAGGAACATTTGAATCTAGAACATATCCTATATGTTCAAGGTTCAGGACAAGTTTCAAATTTCTTAGCCAATCAGACAGATTAGGTTCTGTCAACCTATTGTGATCAAGTATGTTTGCAAGGATATTGGATGGTGGTGGTTGTTTTGTGCTCATTTTTATCAGAAAATTAACTGCAGAAAATAACTAGATTAATTAGTAAATGTATCATGTAATTAACTAACATGATTGTGGTCTTTTAATCAAATTGGTCCTCCCACTAACTTAGCGAATCCTACACTTCCAAAGTAGAAAACGGAAATCCTAGTTGGATGGATTTCTAGTGGGTGATTGAATTCTTATAATTCTATTGATCATCCTCAGGTACATCCATTATTGACTTATCTTGCATTAGTTAAGTTGATCCCATTGAGCCAGTAATTATGCAAATAATTTTAATGTCCTCAGGTACATCCAATATTGGCCACTAAACCATTTACATATTTACAACATCTCATCCTTAATAATTATTCCTAAGAAAATCTCTTAAATTAATTGCATCTTATGCAACTATTTAAAATTTCTTAAAATAATTGCCCCAATGGAGGGCCTATGTTATAGTTACTTTAATTATAGCATTTCCAACTTAATCATTTGTTTGGAAGATTTTATGGTCATTCTAATTACTATTAAGGTCTCACTTTGCACATTATCCAATTAGCATGCATATATCATATAATAGCATACATTCCCATACATCTCATGCATTCATGGATAAGCAATAAATATGGTATGATCATGGACTTTCTAAGGGATTCAATTCTGAGCCACCAAGAATTGAATCAGGGCATTCCTAGGTGCATTTCATTCATTCATTTTACAAGAGTTGCTGAAGGAGTACATAATCAACACTTGATCTTGAATTCCTCCCACTGGTCCAACCAATTCTCTTGACCTCCTTGAACTTCTTGCAATCCAATATTACATGGTAATCCTTGGCATACCAAGGCGAATTTACAAGAACTTAAATAAATGAAATTACAACCCAAAAATTATTACAAACTTAATAATACATGCCCAAAATAAATTAAAATTAATTAATTAATTTACAATCTCAAAGAAACATAAAAGAAATAAATCCAATCACATTGGTCTTTTATAGTCCATGATCATCCATCATGCATATCACTATTTAACAATTAAATAAAACATACATACTTAAATTAAATTGAATATCTCATATTCAACTTAAAAATCTAGATTTGAATATGATTCAAATAAATTTAAAATTTCAGATTTGAATCTCATTCAAACAAATTTAAAAATTCAGATTTGAATCACATTCAAACAACTTTAAAAATTCAGATTTGAATCACATTCAAACATTTTTAAAAAAATCAGATTTGAATCACATTCAAATATTTTTTAAAAAATCAGATCTGAATTTTATTCAAACAATTTTAAAAAATCAGATTTAAATATGATTCAAACAACTTTAAAAATTCAGATTTGAATCACATTCAAACAACTTTTAAAATTCAGATTTGAATCACATTCAAACAATTTTTAAAATTCTGATTTGAATCATAATTTAATTGTGTGATAAAAAATTCTAATTAAAAAATTTAATTAGACATAAAATGGATCTTAGATCATACAACAATTGCACATTCACCATCCATTTACCTTTGCACACCATTGTGGTCCATCAACCATGTGCTCCATGGTGTTCATCATTTGTGCCACCACCTTGGCTTTGCAACCAGCAATTAACTTTTGATCTCATGATCAAACACACAATTAAATCATATAAACATCTATCTAAATGGCAAATATAGTGGCTCTGATACCAATTGAAGGAACGGAAGCGTGAAAAACACAAGTTTATACCATTGAATTCAAAAATTTTCACCTAGGGTCACATGCATCATGCAAGATTTATTTTTATCTATTTGATTTCAATGATAAACAACATATTAAAACTCTTTTAATATGTTTTTGGATCTGTATTTGCCATTTAAGATTCTAAAATTAATCAGATTAATTTTAGAACCCTAGATTAAATCAAGAACGATTACACTAACCTCTTGATGCACTGCAGCGTGTCTGCGCCTTTGAGATTCGTTTTCAGGACACCAGATGTTGTCCCTCTAACTTGTCCACACCAAGAACACCTATGGCAGCCCTTGAACAATTCTAAAGCTTTTTCTATTAATTAGAAACTCAAGTTCTGCCTTTTAAGAGATTAGAGATGTAAACAGGACACTAGAAACAATTTCTAGTGTTCTTAATTCAAGAGATTGATGGCTAATCTCTTTGAATTGATGAGAGATGAAGAAGAATAGATGAAAAGCCTCAAAGTGGCGTGACAAAGGAGAGGAGTGGCTGCTGGTTGCTTTTCTTTTTCATAACAACACTTAAATAGCTAGGTTAACACATTAAACCCTTGCCACATGTCACCCTTTGATTAGCTCTAGGTTTAAGTGACCCAATCACATTGTGCCAAGTGTCAAACCTATATTTAATCTTGATTTTAATAATCTTACATGATTAAAAAAAACATTTGGCAAGCTTATGTGTAATCCCATGTGTCACCATCTCATGATGCCATGTGTCACACTGTGAAATGACCAAAATGCCCCTGTGTCTTAATTTTGAGTTCTTAACCCAAAATAATTATTTTTCTTCTTCTAATTAATTTATATCAAATATAAATTAATTAATTAATCTCTATTAATTAATCTCTCATTAATTAAATTCATATTTAAACACTTTAAATATAAATTTAACTTATATTATACATCCAATAATCTAGATTTGGTTTCAAGTCATGCTAGAGACTTTGCAATTTAATTGCAAATGAAACCTATTTAATTAATCAATTTGTTACACCCTACCCCTCTGTAAGGCATAACATGATCTCGTAGTATACCTAATGAATTACCAACTTCGTCTACTGATAACCTATTAAATACACTACAAGGGATTTTAAAACTTTTCTTACTTCTTTTTACAGTGGTGAGCACAATTTATAGGTGTTAAAAACCTTTTTGAACTGAAGTGAAACAACTAACACATTTGGACTATTAGTGACTTCTGTAAAAATTTTGGCAGAGTGCCATCTGTATTTTGGATAAAACAATTCTTCAAAAACCTGTAAAAGCACTTTAATATAATTCTCAATCTCCACTTCAACAGTTAAACAACACAATATCTTTTTCAACTCAAATCCACAATAATTTTTCATAGACTGAGATAAAAGAAATATAATACAATTTTTACAAGTCAAAATACTCATAATTTACTTTACAACTTCAATGTACAATTTTAATTTACAACTGCTCAAAATCAAGAACAATATATACATACAGTGAACATACATTACAGTACAAAATTCAAAATGTGGTATACTCAATATACCCGATGATTTCTCGCTGAATGTACTAGCAGCCTAGTCTGCTGCCCTGTCAATCTGTCTACCTGCAACAGCAATGAAAAGCTATCGCTGAGACAATGTCTCAGTGGTGCACAACATTAACCAAATACAACTTTAAATCACAATTCATAAATCATATAAATAGTGGATACGTAAAACCATAGTTAAATTCGAGACAATGAATGTCATAAGGAATTTAACACAATATCACATTAAATCTTAGTAATCAAAACATAGTTAAATTCAAAAGATAGTGAATGTCAATAAGAATTTAAACTCCATTTCATAAATTATCAAAGCTCATAATAACACAATTTAGTCGAATAATTTAAGAATACAGTGTTGCCAATTCATTCACAACTTAAGCCATGACACAAATTTCTGATCAATGCCGCGTTGTACACCACGACAAAGCAATCACGACCCCACTAATCGAAATCAATGAGGAAGGAAGCTAGCTATATAATGAGTACTCATCCGATCACCTCAACTGGTAAACCAGAGAGGGAAACAAATAAACAATCACGACTCCATAAATGGAGAAGGAAAATAAACGATCACAACCCCATAAATGGAGAAGGAATGATACGATACTGTCATGCTAAGTGTGAACACAAAATCAATTCCAAACATTTTATTCAAATGATTCGTGAGAATCCAATAAATTTTCAAAGTCATAATTTCATTCACAAAATGGCAACACAATTCATAAGTAACTTTAATTTTCACAAATCACACTAAATAATCTTTTCCACAGTTTCAAACCATTTACAATGCTTTTCAAGCAATAAGTATCCATTCAAACACATTTCCATAATTAAAAACAATAATATACAAATAGTCATAATTTATTTCAATTGAAAAATTCAAAAGAAATAACTGTTGTGCACAAACCTCGATAATCTCTCGGTCTTGACTCAGTGTTTCCTTCCCTTTCCCTGAGTCTTTGCTAACTGAGAAGCACAATTTGAAGTGTTTCAGTACTCATTTAAACTGTCTCTAATGATAATGCTTGATAAGTAATTCACTGAATTCTATTATTTACTTAGTCAACCTAATATGTCGACCCTCGATGTGTTCTAGGTAAATTAGGTTTTAATGTTACTAACATGTCACATTCGATAGCCTTTTAGGATTAGTACATGTTACCCAATTCATTTCCATGTATCTTGCATTTTCTTGCAATTTGCTGGATTTCGGGCTACTAGTTTGACCTAGCCGGACGACCTAGTTCCCTCGGTTTTCGGTCAAAACTACAAACTTGTAGATCTATGTCTTATTGCACGCGGGGCAAAATTTCAGGTCATTCTGAGTTATGTAGACCAAGTTATGGTCATTTTACTATTGCTGGTCAAGTGCATCAAAATTGGTCACTTTAGGTCACTTTAGGTCATTTTAGGTTCGGCCAGTTTTTGGACCCGAACTTGTGCAAGCTGTTTGACTTGCTTATGGTCATTTCTGGGCTTTGGTGTCTTCATAAGACTTGTAGATATAGGTCTTAACTATTCATGGTCAAAATTTCAGGTCAATTGGGCCTGTTTTGAGTGAGTTATGGCCTAAACACTAACTGCTGCCCAAATGGTGAATTTTCAGGCCTTATTTGCACTTAATCCGGATTTGGTCACTTTTCAAGTTACCTTACAAGCAGAATTTTGGCAAGCTTCCTTCATGAAAGTTGGCACATTTTGTGCCTAGTTTCACCTCCAATTGGTCTCATACCAATTGGAGCCACACACTTAAAGTTCTAGGCCAAAATGCATACTGCCCTATTGCACTTTCTTTATTACTCATCAAAGCTCACTTTTAGCATTTACCAATTCACACATTCTTACCCAATCTGGTTTGTACCACAACCTAAACATATTTTACCACATATTGTTGATCATTTTGGCAGCTTACAATCACATTCAACATACACCATTAAGTGCAGAATTTGTCAAACTCATTTACAACAATTTAGTCACCTATTCATGCTCAATTACATGTCCAACTTCACACCATCACACACATACCCAAGCTGCCATAATAACCAACACAATTCAACATTAATATTCCATAATCCAAACAAGAAATAACATCCTTATGGTTCACCAAACCAGGCTGCCATTTCATGCATTACATTCCCATAATTTCCAAGCATTCAAATTTCAATACACATTCACATATACTAAGTACACATCACCCAAATAATTTCCTACACAATATACATTTAATCAACCCTTTAATCTACCATTTACAAGCAAGAATAAACTGCCCTTAAGGAGTTTCCATGGCTGCCAAAAATAAACATCTCCCTTAGAACATCAAACTCCAAAATTCTTTCCACAATTCAAGTACCCATAACATCCACACAATCTTTAATGAAGCAAGCATCAAAAACACCTACTTACCACTTTGGAAACTCTTCAAAACTTCACCAAAACTTGGTCTTCTTGCTACCTATCTACTGCCCAAGTGGTGTAGAACAGTTTTTTTGAAGGAAGCTAGTGAAAAATATGGCTAAATCATGGTTGCATGGAGCTTGGCCATGGATGGCCATGGTGGTTCTTCAATGGAGGCTCACGGCTGAATTTTTGAGGTTGAAGAAGAAAATGAATCTGCTGTCCAAATGCAGATTAAGTGGTCCACTTTAGGTGTGAGTGGAGCACTAAGTGATATTTAATGATTGTTTATTCATAACTTTCCTTATTCCCACATTAAGCTCCCAATTTTTGCTATTTAAACTATGTACCACCCATTTAATTTTTCATGACATTTTCCAAGTATAATATCATTTATTTTTAATGGACATTTAGGTCAAAAGACAACTCGGGTTGTCAAATGACCACAATGCCCCTGTTCGGGTTGCATTCTCGATTTTTCGGTAACACCGAGTTTTGCCCGTTTTTCGATTTCTCACTTTTCTTTGTACTAATTAATTAATTTTTATTTGATATTTCTAATGATATTTATACTTCAATTGATGTCTCTTTAAGTCCAAAAAATATTTTCCAGGGTTCCCCGCTGTTCAGGGCTAGTCAACGGTCCACGTCGTGACTTCCCGGTGTGGTCACCCATCGCTAGGGTTCTCGGCTCGCTTAACTTGGTTACATTTCTTTGCTATTATTTTTTCTTTGTTTTTCTTGTATTTTCTTTTCTTGTATTTCATTATTTTATGTCTCCTCACTCATATCGAAGTGTAGTTCTAGGCATCCTAGCTGTCCGGACAACACTGGTCACCGGAACAGTAGAACGCACTACCGAACTTAGGGGCGTTACACAATTAAACTCTTTAATTAATTAATTAAATCATATTTAAATAGGTGATAACTTGTGTATGTGTGTGACTTACTAGGCTCATCACTAATTGGCAATGAGACATGATATCAACTCTTAATATCATCAGAACTCTTTCTTACCATAAATGATTTCTCTAAATCATTTTATGCACCTCATAGACCATGGTTAACACCTAGCATAGCATGCCATGGCCACCCAATTAGTAATAAGGTTTACCTTAAATGAACCTATAATCATATGTTACCATGCACTAGAATCTCTCTGTTACAAAATCCCAACTCAAGCTGGAGTCATGGTTTATGTCAAACTCCATTTGCTATGAATATTATGTTCTCTTTTAATTCCAGTTCTTGATTAAAAAGATTTTCTCATCAGAAACTCTTTTCTGAATAAATCTATCTGTCCTGGCCAGGAACTTGAAACATCAAGAACAATTAAATGAACATAGGATTTTATCTCTATTTACTTAGAGGAACAGATTCCATCTTGATCAACACCTACCTCCATTTATAACTAGTAGGAGCCAACAGATGCCCATATACTCATACATAGTACTAGTATGAAAGCAGTATCAAACTCAAACTACCTATATACAAGATAACTGTGCTATCTCAAGTCTGAAGATTATATGCACTGATATGATTTATGACAAAACATTGACAAGAGTAAACTCCATGTGCTTATCATAAGTGTCACTGGTTCGGCCTACTTATCATTTATAAGTGCCTATCATGTTTGTCATATGGCATGAGACTCACCATTCTATCTTATTTATATCTCATATAAATAACTTGGTAACAAACATGAATACAATCTTTCTAGATAAGTCATGTCCTTATTATGAAGTATCCTCGATTGTGAACCTATTTATGATACTTTGTGCTAGAAATACTGTCACTCATATTCTTAACAACTTAAGAATAATATTTCTAGCAAAATATCAATGGACCTTTTCTATTACACATAAATATATTATGTAAATGGAAAAGTGGAAATGCCTTTTATTAATAAAAATATGTACAAGATACATACTAAATGATATGCTCTAGGGCATACTACTAACACCACTAAGCAGCAATGCTTAGCACGATGGATTTGTTTCTTCGCGCAGGTACTGAAGTTAAAGCCCAGCGAATACTAAACAAAGATTTTGGAGTTCTGATCTACAGAGTGTTTAAGGTTGTCACCTCCTCAGCAATGCATGTAGATAGGGCCCAGATAGATCATATTATGTATTTTGTACATTATAATTAGTTATTATTTGTGATGTAAACTATGAATTGTATGTTGAAATATAGATTGTGGAACTGTAATTAATTTATAGATCATGTAAATTATGAATTTATTTAATCAGTTTGTAAATCATGTAAATTAATGAAACTTGAGAACTTATATATATAAATTGTGCATGAATGGTAATGCATGGAAATGAATATGAAATTGAGATATATGAATGAGATGTGAATTATGAGATGGTTATGAAAATAATTGATGGGATTTTTATTGTAAAATATTATTGAAATTTTCAAACAGGTGAATAGTAAAACACGTCAAACGATAATAAAATAGGGGAAACTCCATTAGTTTCTCCGTTGAAAAATAATCGATATTAAATATAACGAGAACAAAATTTTTAAAGAAATAAAGTAAGGTAAGTTAGGGTGCTCCAGCACCGAATATAGCACGCTTTGCTCGGCTACACTATAGTCGGGTGAGGGGTGTTACAAGATCTAGCCTCAAACACACATTTGGCTAGGTTCAATTTCAGTTGATACTTCCTGAGCCTTTCGAATACTTTTCTCAACACTTGCACCTAACTTTCTCCCTCTCTGGACTTGATGATCATATCATCCACGTACACCTCTACTTCTTTGTGCTTCATGTCATGGAATAATGTGACCATAGCGCGTTGGTAGGTAGCTCCAGCATTCTTTAACCCAAATGGCATGACCCGATAACAGAATACCTCCTACTGAGTGATAAAAGTAGTCTTCTCTTTGTCTTCTTTATCCATGGGGATTTGGTTGTACCCGGATGCTTCATCAATGCACGAACATTTACCCAATCCTACAGCGTTATCGACCAGCACGTCTATATGTGGGAGAGGGAAATCATCTTTCAAGCTTGCTTTATTGAGATTCCTATAATCAACACATACCTTGACTCTCTCGTCCTTCTTCAATATCAGGACAACATTAGCTATCCACTGAGGGTACTTGACTACTTCCAAAAATCCAGGATCATACTGCTTTTTAACTTCATCCCTAATTTTAAGCAGGGTGTCTGGATTCATTCTTCTTAACTTCTACTTTACTGGAATTGTCCCGGGGATTAGGGGAATCTTGCGTGTCACTATCTGAGGGTCCAATCCGGGCATATCGTCGTAGCTCCATGAAAATACATCCAAGAATTCTTTAAGCAAACTGACCATATCTTCTAATTCTCCACTTTCCACAATCTTGAGTTCCCTTTTTATTTCTTCAGTGCCCAGATTTAACGTGCGTGTTTCATCCCCATAAGGCACTAGGGAAGGTTTATCTCTTTCACCCCTTTCATCTGCAAGTTCTTCTTCAGAATCACTTGAAGTATTGGCAGTTATGGGAGTTTCAAAATTAACGTAAGGAACTTCTGAGTCAATTGAATTATTAGGTGTGAATTGATGAATGGTCCTGAAGAAACGAAAGTGGAGTATATTATAAGAAAGAATTGGACACAAAATGCGCTATTAATTCATTAATTAGTTTATCATGAAAAAAAGGGTCCATTTACAACATTACACTTGTCACCATGGACAAAATGATCAAGTGTAGATAACAAAATGTACTTTACTCGAGATAGAGCACGGGGATGTCTTCTGCTACCCAATTATCCAGCTCTTGCCCCTCAGCAATTGGTGAGATTAGGGCTTCATATAGGGAGTCCAGTTGTATGACATCAATGGATTGTTCTTCGAGAAATCCTTCACCTTCCTCCAGATTCTCGATTATCGGCTTGGTGAAGACATCGGAAATTTTCAGGACAACTTTGTAACACCCCTTACCCGTCTACAGTGTAGCCGAGCAAGGCGTGCTACATAGTGTGCCAGAGCACCTAGTCTGTGATTATCATATTTTCTGAACTCAATTTGATTTTAAGAAGTCTTTTATGTCATACTCATATCACACTGATACTATTTTCATACTTGAATAAAATTAGTGTTTCAAAAATGATAATAAAAATTTGGCAAGGTGCCATCTGTATTTCGGACAAACTGTCCTTCCAAACCTGTTAAAAACAATTCAAAATGATAATATCAAAATCTAAATATTTCACAGTCTCGATTTCTCAGTAAAGTCAATAAACTTTTACAGTCATTAAACAGTTCCATAATACAGTCCATAATAATTTAAATATATCCAGAAAATCTCCATGTTATTTAATATGTATAAAATATTACAAACTTTAGAGCTTTCATAATATTACAAAATATAAGGTCGAATTTCAAATACAACAGAAGTACAAAATACAAGATATCCTAAGTCCTACCATGTATGCAATGCAGTGCAGATGACTCTGGACTCCTGTGCAGATCTGATGCCTCACCCGGTCGAAGGTCTGCTGGGCTCCCTAGCTGTGTCTCCAATACCTACGCGTTACAAAAGCAACGCGCTAAGCAATTTTACTTAGTGGTGCCAAATATAAAGAAATATACACTAAAATAAAGTAAATAAAGTGTTTACGAATTTTTGGAGGTGCTGTATGTCAGTAGACTAGATTTAGCTATTTGAATTTAATAGTACTTGAATTACTGCCCGTGTAGCCGATATACTGACCAGACTGGATAAATGGATATATTGGCACTGGGTACCTAGTACCTCAGGCCGTCACACCATCGGTCACAAAGTGTCTCCCGGTGTGCAACAGTGTGGCTAAGAAGCCATATAGTCAATCTGGCAATAAGCCAAGAAAAAATACACAATATGTATAGCCGTAGGCTATTAAAGTCACAGTGTGGCATAATAAGCCATAAAAACACAGTATGGCATGAAGCCATTTACAGAACAGCTGTCAAATCCTATTGGCATGCCAACCTATCCAAACTAGTCAACTAGGCAAAATAGGGCACATTATAAATTAGATGTTTAATTCATCAATTTTTTTGTGTTTACTAGCTATTATGTAATTCATAAGTCAATGCATATGTTGACCTTTTTAGGTACTATGAATAAGTTGTTTCTAGCATCAACGTATCACATATTGTAAGTCAATATGCTGCCAATATAGTGCAATTTACCATTTTTATAAGTTGGCATTCATTGCCAAATTGCTTCAAGCATCATTGTATGTAAATGTCAAATTCTCAATTTTTGGTGTGCTAGATTGGTCGAGCTTAAAGTCCTATTTCTCTTGGTTATTAGCTTCTGGTCAAAGAAGCAAAATTGTAGCTCTATGTCTTATTGCATGCAGGGCAAAATTTCAGGTCATTCTGATTGTGTAGACCAAGATATGGTCAATTTACTAACGCTGGACAGATTGCACCTTTAGTGCAAAATTTGGTCAATTTTAGGTCACTTTTAGTCCTGGCAGTTTTGGTACCCGAACTTGTGCAAGCTATTTGACTTGGTTCTGGTCATTTCTGGGCTTTGGTGTCTTCATAAGAATTGTATCTCTATATCTAAGCTATCCATGGTAAAAATTTCAGGTCAATTGGACTTATTTTGAGTGAGTTATGGTCATCCTAATAATTACTGCTTATATGGTCAAAAATCTGGGTTGCAAGGTTGCTATTCCGGATTTAGTCATTTTTAAGGTCAGTTTCTAGGTAGAATTTTGGCAACATTTCACATGAAAGTTGGCCTATTTGGTGTCTAGTTTCACTCCCCATTGGCTTCATACCAGTTGGGTTCACAGTTTGGCACTTATGGCCTAATTTATGTACTGCCTTCAATACACAACCTGCACAAAGCACATACACTTCCAATTTGATATTCCTTCTCCTCCTCATTACTTCAATTTTCAATCAATGAAACTTCCATATATATATTGTACACAATTCCAGCAACAATTTTGGGCAGAACATTCAAGTGCTCAATGCACACAATTCACCATTAAGTTCAACATTCACTTCCACTAAAATTCAACATATCTCAATGTCAATATTACACATACACTTCAACATAATCATACTTCAATATCACTTGCACATGCTGCCCACAATTTAACACTAGCATATTTCATTAATAAACTGCATATTCACACACAAATTCATGATTTAATAGGCTGCCAAACATGGCAGTTTTCCCAAAGCATTAAGGTTCCATTTCACACCCTTAATTCAAGCACTACATGCACATACTTAGATTTTAACTTACTACATCCTCCATATGAGTTAATGAACCATAATTTCCATCCATTAGAGGTAAGAAAAACTCAAATACAACACATAATCATGGTTGCCAAAAATGGACCATTTCATTTCTCACTATTCTCTTCATTTCTCTTCACCAAAATACTCACCTCAACCTAAACACAAGGTTTACTAAAGCAAGGGAGAGGTTTTGGACACTTACCACTTTTGAAGCTTATCAAAACTTCACCAAATCTTGTTTTTCTTGTTGCCAATATCTTCCCCAAGGTATGTAGGCAAGCTTTAATGAAGGAACCAAGTGGAAATGGTGGCTTGATCATGCACCAATGAAGGTTGCATGTGGGGCGGCAATGGTGGTTTCCATGGTGAGAGTTTCGACTGGTTTATGGAGCAAGGTTGAAGATGATGATTCAGCTATCCCAAGGCTTATATAGTTGTCCAAGTTTCTGAATTAGTGGAGCACTTAACAATAGTTTAATGGTTAATTATACTAAGTTCCATTATTTGCACACTTAGCTCAATTCTTTCACTATTTACATAATGTCTCTCATTTTAATTTTTCATGATATTTTCTAAGTGCAATATCATTTATTTTTAATGGATATTGAGGTCAAAAGGCAACTCTAGGTGTCAAATGACCAAAATGCCCCACTTCGGGTTATATTCCCTATTTTTCAGTAACACTGATTTTTGTCTGTTTCTCGATTTTTCTTTTTTTTTTTTGTACTAATTTATTAATTTTTCTTTGATATTTCTAGTGTCAATTATATTTCAATAAACCTTTATTTATGTCCCAAAATTTAATTCTGAGGGTTCCCCATGGTCTTGGGGTCGGCAACGACCTTCTCAGTGCGGTCACCCATCGCTGCGGTGCTGGCTCGTTTAACTTAGCTTCATTTTCTCTCTTTCACTTTTCTTTGATTTTTCTTGTATTTTCTTTTAATTTATTTCATCATTATATGTCTGTTCACTATCACTGAAGTGTAGTTCCAGACATCCTGACTTGCCTGGACTGATATTTGGCCATTGGAGCAACAGAACGTATAGAACACGTACAGTGGGGATGTTACAACTCTTCCCCTCTAAATAAAAATTTCATCCTCGAAATTTACCTGATGTGAAGAGCTGAGGGAACTGTTGTCTTATTGTCTCCTCGCTCTCCCATGTTGCCTCTTTCGTGTTGCGGTGTCTCCATAAGATTTTCACTAGTGGAATTGTTTTGTTTCTGAGCTCTTTTACCTCTCGTGCCAAGATTTTAATTGGTTCTTCTTCATATGTCAGGTCAGGTTGTACCACAATTTCTTCTGCTGAGATGACATGTGAAGGATCTGATCTGTATCTTCTGAGCATCGAGACATGGAACACATTATGTATCTTGTCCAGCTCAGGTGGTAAGGCTAATCTGTAGGCTACTGGTCCCACGCGTTCAATAACTTCATATGGGCCAATGAACCTAGGGCTTAATTTTCCCTTTTTCCCGAATTTCAACACTTTCTTCCATGGTGATACTTTGAGAAATACCTTCTCGCCAACTTCATACTCAATGTCCTTTCTCCTCAAGTCA
Organism: Hevea brasiliensis; assembly: GCF_030052815.1. Taxonomy (NCBI): domain Eukaryota; kingdom Viridiplantae; phylum Streptophyta; class Magnoliopsida; order Malpighiales; family Euphorbiaceae; genus Hevea; species Hevea brasiliensis. The sequence goes on from NC_079505.1 coordinate 45,122,354, forward strand.
GCATAAGATTTCTGTCGGTCTGAGGCAATTTTCAAATTGGCCTTTATCAGTTTCACCTTTTTCTCTGTCTATTTTATCAGGTCTGGCCCCACTAGCTTATCTTCACCCGATTCAGTCCAACATACAGGTGTTCTGCATTTTCTCTCATACAGTGCTTCATAGGTTGCCATCTGTATGCTAGCTTGATAGCTATTATTGTATGCAAATTCTGCCAGTGGAAGGTATCTGTCCCAACTTCCCTCAAACTCAATAACACAACTTCTCAGCATATCCTTGAGGACCTACCACACATATTCAGTTATTACTATTATTGTTTGCAATAACTCAATGAGTTTCAGAATTTACCTGGATTATTCTTTCTGACTGTCCATCTGTCTGAGGACGAAAAGCCGTACTAAAATGGAGTTGTGTGCCCAAGGATTCTTGTAATTTCTTCCAAAATCTAGATGTAAACCTTGAGTCTCTATCAGATATAATGGAAAGTGGAATTCCATGTAGTCTAACTATCTCACTGATGTACAATTCTGATAGCTTTTCCAGTGAGTAGTCAGTTCTGACTGGCAGAAAATGTGCTAATTTGGTCAACCTATCCACAATCACCCATGTTGCATCATGCTTCTTCTGAGTGAGAGGTAGACCACTGACAAAGTCCATAGTGACTCGATCCCATTTCCATTCAGGTATGTTTATGGGCTGTAACAAACCTGATGGAACTTGATGTTCTGCTTTGACTTGCTGACATGTCAAGCATCTAGTTACATAGTCAACTATGTCCTTCTTCATACCTGGCCACCAGTATCGGAGTTTCAGGTCATGGTACATTTTTGTGCTTCCTGGGTGCATAGCATACACACTGTTATGTGTTTCTCTCAGAATACTGGTTTTCAATTCTTTATCATCTGGAACACACACTCTTTCTTTATAGTACAGGCACCCATTTTCTTTCACTTCATATTCAGTTTCCTTTCCCTTAGTGATCTTGCTCATAACAGCCATTAATTTCTCATCTGTCTTCTGCCCATCCTGTATCTGTTGTAACAGATTTGGCTTCACTTGCAACTCAGCCAAAATAACTTCATCATGAGTTAAGGACAGTTGGGCATTCAGAGATCTTAATGTTACAATAGATTTTCTGCTTAAAGCATCAGCGGCTACATTTGCCTTCCCAGGGTAGTAGTCAATCACACAATCATAATCTTTCAGGAATTCAATCCATCGCCTCTGTCTCAAATTAAGTTCCTTCTGGGTTGGCAGATACTTCAGACTCTTATGGTCTGTGTATATGTAGCATTTTTCTCCATACAAGTAATGCCTCCATATCTTCAATGTGAAGATAATTGTGCTAACTCTAAATCATGAGTAGGGTAATTCTTTTCATGTGGCCTTAACTGCCTGGAAGCCTATGCGACCACTTTCCCTTCTTGCATGAGTACACACCCTAACCCATTGTGTGAGGCATCACTGTAGACTACAAAGTCTTTTCTAGACATTGGCTGTGTTAACACTGGTGCCTCTGTCAACATAGCCTTCAGCCTCTCAAAACTGGCTTGACACTTGTCATTCTAGTCAAATTTTATATTCTTGTATAGCAATTTGGTGATTGGAGCAGCTATCAAGGAAAATCCCTTTACAAATCTTCTATAATATCCAGCTAACCCCAAGAAACTTCTAATCTCAATTGTATTTCTAGGAGGCTTCCATTCCATCACTTCTTCAATCTTCTTGGGATCCACTCTAATCCCTTCAGCTGATACTACATGTCCAAGGAATGCAATCTCATTCAACCAGAACTCACACTTGGACAATTTAGCATACAATTTCTTCTCTTTTAGAGTTTACAGAACAATTCTCAAATGCTCATCATGTTCTACTTTATCCTTGGAATACACCAGGATGTCATCAATGAAGACCACTACGAACCGATCTAAGTATGGATGGAAGATATGGTTCATAAGGTCCATGAATGCTGCTGGAGCATTTGTTAACCCAAATGGCATCACCAGGAATTCATAATGCCCATACCGGGTTCTAAATGCAGTCTTAGGCACATCTGCATCCTTAACCCTTAGCTGATAATATCCTGATCTGAGATCAATCTTAGAAAACACACCGGCTCCCTTCAATTAATCAAATAGATCATCAATTCTAGGCAACGGATACTTGTTCTTCACTGTTACTCTGTTTAACTGCCGGTAGTCAACACATAACCTCAGTGTCCCATCTTTCTTCTTTACAAACAGTACCGGAGCTCCCCACGGTGACACACTGGGGTGTATGAACCCCTTGTCTAGTAATTCTTGCAGCTGGATTTTTAACTCTTTCAATTCTGCAGGTGCCATCCTATACGGAGCAATTGAAATTGGAGCTGTACCCGGCATAATCTCAATTGCAAATTCAACTTCCCTTTCTGGTGGCAAACTAGGTAATTCCTCAGGAAATACCTCAGAGAAATCCCTTACTGTGGGTATGTCAAACAAGTTAAGTTTACCCTGCCTAGTGTCAACCACGTGTGCCAGATAGGCTTCACACCCTTTTCTCAACCATCTCCTTGCAACTGTAGCTGAGATGACATTGGATAAGAAATCTGTCCTTTCACCCACAACTGTTATTTCTTCGTTCTCAACGGTTTTCAGAGAGATTCTCTTCAATTTACAATCCACTATTTCCTGATGATGGGATAACCAGTCCATTCCCAAAATCACATCAAACTCATGGAAAGGCAGTTCGATTAAGTCTGCTAAGAACTCTTTCCTTTGAATCTTCAATGGATAGCCCTTATATACTTTGTTTACTACCACACTATGGCCTAGCGGATTTGTGACTAGGATGTCTCAGTCACTTTCCTCTACTGGTACTCCCTTTTCTATGGGCAGCTTGATACAAATATATGAATGAGTAGATCCAGGAGCCACTAATGCATGCACAAAAGTATTATAGAGGAGGAACGTACCCTTAATGACATATGGAGCATCCTGTTCCTCCTGTGCCCTTATAGCATAGGCTCTGGCTAGTTTTACGCATACGCTCTCTCCACAGTTACGATACGGGTTTACGTGAAGTACCATTGCCTCAGCCTTACCCGGCTTTCTACCCCTAGGAGCTGGAGAGGCAAGCCTATTAGTTGATACTGGAGTGGCTATAGCAGTTCTGCGAGGACAATCTCGGACTAGGTGGTCTATAGACCCACACCGTAAACAAGCACCTATCATCCTCTAACATTCACCCTTATGCCATTTTTGGTAATGCGGGCAAGCAACAGATTTCGTTGGGGCTGGTCCCTTGAATCATGTCCCTGAAGAGCTAGCCATTAAAGGGGTGGACTGGCCTTTCCTTGGTGCAAACTGAGATTTGGGCCTCTGTGACTGACCATGACTTGGTGCTCTACTGAAATTCTGAGTAGGTGAACCTCTAAATTTTTTACTAGGGGCAGAAGATGTACCGGTCTGACCCTGACCTCTTTTTTGCTGTCTGTCCCTTCTGTTTTGCTCATTCATTCTAACTTTTTCAACCTTCAGTGCAGCTTCCACTAATTTGGTAAACTATGTAATCCCCAAGGCTGTAATCATTATTTTAATGTTATCATTGAGTCCTTCCTCAAATCTCTTGCATCTCTCTGCCTTATTAGGGACTATTTCCCGCCCATAGCGGCTCAGTCTAACAAATTCTCTTTCATATTTAGCCACTGTCAACTGTCTCTGGGGTAGAGTAATAAACTCCCTTCTCTTCTCTTCTAGGTATACACTGCCCACATACTTCTTTCTGAACTCAGTGAGAAAGAAATCCCAAGTTATCTGTTCTAGTGGCACCTCACTAGTTACTGTATCCCACCACTGGTATGCATTATCTTGCAGTAGTGATACAACAGCTTTCAAATTCTGCTCTGGAGTACAATGAAGTTGTTTCAAGACTCTTCCAGTTCTGTCCAACCAGTTTTCAGCTGTGACAGAATCATCTTCCCTTTTGCCCAGAAAATCCACTGCTCCGAACTTCCTGAGTCTCTCCATATGAGATTTTTGATGTGGAGGTGGTGGTGGTGGAATAACTCCTGCCATCTGTCTAAAGAACTCAGCCATTTGGTGAAATTTGGCTGGTGCACTTGGTATTGGTGGAGCAGGTTCCCTCCTGTCTCCTGGTTCAGTCATAGATGGAGCATGACTTTCCACTTTCTCATCTACCGCGCTCTGCAATGTGGAGTCCATATTCTGATCAAAATAACAAAACAAATCAAAAGATCTGCATTAGAGTCATCTTAACACTTACAATACAATGCATGATATGCAATCTATCTAGGTCCAGAAACGCCTAAACTGTGCTCTGATACTACTAAATGTAACACCCCTTACCCGTCTACAGTGTAGCCGAGCAAGGCATGCTACATAGCGTGCTGGAGCACCTAGTCTGTGATTATCATATTTTCTAAACTCAATTTGATTTTAAGAAGTCTTTTATGTCATACTCATATCATGCTGATACTATTTTCATACTTGAATAAAATTAGTGTTTCAAAAATGATAATAAAAATTTGGCAAGGTGCAGTCTGTATTTCGGAAAAACTGTCCTTCCAAACCTGTTAAAAACAATTCAAAATGATAATATCAAAATCTCAATATTTCACAGTCTCGATTTCTCAGTAAAGTCAATAGACTTTTACAGTCATTAAATAGTTCCATAATACAATCCATAATAATTTAAATATATCCAGAAAATCTCCATGTTATTTAATATGTACAAAATATTACAAACTTTAGAGCTTTCATAATATTACAAAATACAGAGCCGAATTTCAAATACAACAGAAGTACAAAACACAGGATATCCTAAGTCCTACCATGTATGCAATGCAGTGCAGATGACTCTGGACTCCTGTGCAGATCTGATGCCTCACCCGGTCGTAGGTCTGCTAGGCTCCCTAGCTGTGTTTCCAATACCTACGCGTTACAAAAGTAACGCGCTAAGCAATTTTGCTTAGTGGTGCCAAATATAAAGAAATATATACTAAAATAAAGTAAATAAAGTGTTTACGAATTTTTGGTGGTGCTGTATGTCAGTAGACTGGATTTAGCTATTTGAATTTAGTAGTGCTTGAATTGTTGCCCGTGTAGCCTATATACTGACCAGACTGGACAAATGGATATACTGGCACTGGGTACCTAGTACCTTGGGCCGTCACACCATCGGTCACAAAGTGTCTCCTGGGGTGCAACAGTGTGGCTAAGAAGCCATATAGTTAATCTGGCGATAAGCCAAGAATAAATACACAATATGTATAGCTATAGGCTATTAAAGTCACAGTGCAGCATAATAAGCCGTAAAAATACAGTATGGCATGAAGCCACTTACAGAACAGCTATCAGAATCCTACTGGCATGCCTACCTATCCAAACTAGTCAAATAGGCAAACTAGGGCACATTATAAATTAGTTGTTTAATTCATCAATTTTTTTGAGTTTACTAGCTATTATGTAATTTATAAGTCAATGCATATGTTGACCTTTTTAGATATTATGGATAAGTTGTTTCTAGCATTAACATGTCACATATTATAAGTCAATATGCTGCCAATTTAGTGCAATTTACCATTTTTATAAGTTGGCATTCATTGCCAAATTGCTTCAAGCATCATTGTATATAAATGTCAAATTCTCAATTTTTGGTGTGCTAGATTGGTCTAGCTTAAAGTCCTATTTCTCTTGGTTTTTAGCTTCTGGTCAAAGAAGCAAAATTGTAGCTCTATGTCTTATTGCACGCAGGGCAAAATTTTAGATCATTCTAAGTTGTATAGACCAAGATATGGTCAATTTACTAAAGCTAGATAGATTGCACCTTTAGTGCAAAATTTGGTCAATTTTAGGTTAGTTTTAGTCCTGGCAGTTTTGGTACCTGAACTTGTGCAAGCTATTTGACTTGGTTCTGGTTATTTCTAGGCTTTGGTGTCTTCAAAAGAATTGTAGCTCTATATCTAAGCTATCCATGGTAAAAATTTCAGTTTAATTGGACCTGTTTTGAGTGATTTATGGTCATCCTAATGATTACTATTCATATGGTCAAAAATCTGGGTTGCAAGGTTGCTATTCCGGATTTAGTCATTTTTAAGGTCAGTTTCTAGGCAGAATTTTGGAAACATTTCTACATGGAAGTTGGCCTATTTGGTATCTAGTTTCACTCCCCATTGGCTTCATACCAATTGGGTTCAAGGTTTGGCACTTATGACCTAATTTAAGTACTGCCTTCAATACACAACCTGCACAAAGCACATACACTTCCAATTTGATATTCCTTCTCCTCCTCATTACTTCAACATTCAATCAATGACACTTCCATATATATATTGTACAAAATTCTAGCAACAATTTTGGGTAGAACATTAAAGTGCTCAATGAACACAATTCACCATTAAGTTCAGCATTCACTTCCACCCAAATTCAACATATCTCAATGTCAATATTACATATACACTTCAACATAATCATACTTCAATATCACTTACACATGCTGTCCACAATTTAACACTAGCATATTTCATTAATAAACTACATATTCACACACAAATTCATGATTTAATAGGCTACCAAACATGGCAGTTTGACCAAAGCATTAAGGTTCCATTTCACACCCTTAATTCAAGCACTACACGCACATACTTAGATTTTAACTTACTACATCCTCCATTTGAGTTAATCAACCATAATTTCCATCCATTAGAGGTAAGAAAAACTCAAATACAACACATAATCATGGCTGCCAAAAATGGACCATTTCATTTCTCACTATTCTCTTCATTTCTCTTCACCAAAATACTCACCTCAACCTAAACACAAGGTTTACTAAAGCAAGGGAGAGGTTTTGGACACTTACCACTTTTGAAGCTTGTCAAAACTTCACCAAATCTTGTTTTTCTTATTGCCAATATCTTCGCCAAGGTAAGTAGGCAAGCTTTAATGAAGGAACCAAGTGGAAATGGTGGCTTGATCATGCACCAAGGAAACCTGCATGTAGGGCAGCAATGGTGGTTTCCATGGTGAGAGTTTCGGCTGGTTTATGGAGTAAGGTTGAAGATGATGATTCAGCTGTCCCACGGCTTATATAGGTGTCCAAGTTTTTGAATTAGTGGAGCACTTAACAATAGTTTAATGGTTAATTATACTAAGTTCCATTATTTGCACATTTAGCTCAATTCTTTCACTATTTACATAATGTATCCCATTTTAATTTTTCATGACATTTTCTAAGTGTAATATCATTTATTTTTAATGGACATTGAGGTCAAAAGGCAACTCTAGGTGTCAAATGACCAAAATGCCCCACTTCGGGTTATATTCCCGATTTTTTGGTAACACCGATTTTTGTCTATTTCTCGATTTTTCATTTTTCTTTGTACTAATTTATTAATTTTTCTTTGATATTTCTAGTGTCAATTGTATTTCAATAAACCTTTATTTATGTCCCATAATTTAATTCTGAGGGTTCTCCGCGGTCTTGGGGTCGGCAACAGCCTTCCCAGTGCAGTCACCCATCGCTGCGGTGCCGGCTCGTTTAACTTAGCTTCATTTTCTCTCTTTTACTTTTCTTTGATTTTTCTTGTATTTTATTTTTTTTATTTGAATATTATATGTCTGTTCACTATCACTGAAGTGTAGTTCTAGACATCCTGACTTGCCTGGACTGATATTTGTTCACTGGAGCAACAGAACGTATAGAACACGTACAGTGGGGATGTTACAAACTTTCACTTTCCCGACCTTTTGGTCAAACTTTTTATCCTGGAGCACATTCCTCATCCAAAATCTCCCATCCATGAGAGCATCTTCCTCATACCCCAAACCGAAGCTGTCGATCTTCTGAATAGCCGGTATAGGTTTGTCAATTCCCTGTAATGCGGTGCCTAATCCCTTTCCCTTCTCGTAGCCACTTTTAAGCATCACTTTTGCACCGTAGTCGTAGCCCCTTCTTCCCTCAGGGTAGTTTCCTGTAACTCTAGTGCCTGGAAAGAACTTTCCAAAGACTTTTCAGTTGTTTCCACATAAGGAATTGATTGTGGCTTGGTGACCAGCATGGCTTCTTCTCCCCTTACTGTGATGATCCTGCCACCCATGATGTATTTAATTCTCTGATGCAAGGTCGACGGTACAGCATTTGCTGAATGGATCTAAGGTCTCCCTAGCAGCATGGTGTAGGCTGGTTCAATGTCCATCACTTGGAATGTGATGTTGAAAGTACATGCCCCGACTTGGAGTGGCAAATCGATGTCTCTGAGTACTTCCCTCCTTGTACCGTCAAAGGCTCTTACTGCCATGGCACTTTGGCGCATATTTGATCAGTCAACAAGTAGTCTTTCCAAGGTGGCATTGGGTAAGACATTAAGAGCAGATCCGTTGTCAATCAGAACCTTAGCAACTATGCATCCTTTGCATTTGACTGTCACGTGTAAAGTTTTGGTGTGCTTTAAGCCAGCCGGGTCTATCTCCTCTTTCGAAAAAGTGACAAAACTGGATGCCTATATTTGCCCAATTATTTTCTCAAATTGCCCCGGTGTGATATCGGGGTTCACAAAGGCCTGATCCAGAATCTTTTGCAGGGCTTGGCGATGCATTTCTGAGCTCAGAATCAGTGACAGCAATGAAATCCGAGCAGGCATCTTCTTCAGTTGCTAGACAACATCGTATTCACTCTGCTTCATTATTTGAAGCAACAATTCCTCTTCTCCCCTCGGTTCAGTAGGTTCTCCTTTCTCAATTTTCTTAACTCCCTCCTCCATGTTCTCTAGTAGCTCTCCCATTTTTACTTTCCCCTTCTTCTTTTCCCTCTCTTCATTCTCGTAACATCTCCCACTTCGGGTTATAAATTCTACCTCTTGCTCTGGTGAGGAGAAGTCACTGGTTGTTCTTGGGTTTGATTGGGGAGTAGCATCATTGGAGGTTCCGGCATAAGTCATTTTAAAGTGCTCGTGAAGAGCAAAGCATGGTTTGGGAGGAGTGACTGGTTGAACTTGGGCATGGTTGAGGGTGGGAGTTGGAGTGCTGTTGGAAGCACCTTGAGTAAATACCTGGAGATTGTAATTCCAAGGTACTGCATGGGTGTTGGTGACTGGGAGTTGAGGCGGGGTTCGGATGACAGTTATTGGTGGTGGTGGTGTTGGTGCACTGGGAGCAGAAAAGTTTAATCTGGGATGGGAAGTGGAGGCATTCTGCCCAAACCTGGTTGTGTTCACTTCGCCCTCTACCTTTGGCTTCTTTTGATACCTCAAAACTTTGAGGGACAGCATCCTCTGGACCACTTGCCTAAATCCCTCACATTTATGCAGCTCATGATCGACTGCTCCTCCATGGTAAGGGCATCCCATATCATTTTTTGATCCTGATGCCTGAGGGAAAAGGTAGCCTTCCCTTACTGCGATTGCAAAAATTTCTTCAAAGTAAGGACTTAGCTGGTCTACCTCCAAAGATGGCCCTTCATCCTCAGGTTCTATCATGTTCACACCACTGCCTGTACCATGATTGGGCAGGGGGTTTGAAGTGACATTGGCGAGAGAACCATTTTCTTCAATTTTCAATCACCCGTTTCTGATGAGGGCTTGTACTCTTCCCCTGAGAGCTCCACAGTTGTCAGTTGAGTGCCCGAGTGCCCCTCCATGATATTCACATCCGGCATTGGCATCATACCACCTAGGATATGGTGGCTAAATCGGGTCCAGGGGAATAGGCACTATCTGATTTATACCAAGGAGGTATCGGTATATTTCACTAAGTGGAAGGGGGAGAGGTGGATCAGGGTTTCTCTGTGGTCTAGGATTATTTTGAGGAGGAGGTGGTCTTGGTTGAACAGGTTGAGCAGGCAGTCTGGGTTGGTATGCTACTTGCGGTGGATATTGTGGGCGAGGGTGAGGATAATTTGGAAAAAGGGATGGAATGTTAGCTATTGTTGGTCCTTGAGTATGAGGGTATGGCCGAAAGTTATTCTGAGGGAATGGGGGTTGGGTTTGTCGAGTGATGGAGTGCACATCACCTTCTTTCTTCTTACCAAATCTGGCGGTCTTCTTTGCAGGATTCTCAGTCAACTCCTGCAACTGTCCTAACCTTAAGTTAGCCTCAATTCTTTCACCAGCTTGGATGATGTCTGAGAAGCTGTTGGAGGTGTTTCCAATCATCAGATTGAAATACAAAGCTTTTAACGTCTCAATGAACAGAGAGCAGAGTTCATTGTCGGTAATTGGAGGGTATACCTCTGCTGCTTTCTCTCTCCATCTCTGGGTCTCTGCACTAGGTTTTGGAGGTCTCTCCTTGTGGGGGTGACGTTACAGTTAAATTTGTACTATTTCACGAAAGCGTCGGCCAAATCTTTCTTAGAGCGCAATTTGCTCCGATCCAGTGGAATGCACCATCTCAGGGCTGCCCCGGAGAGACTCTCATGGAAGAAGTGGACCAAAAGTCTGTCATCTTCTGTAAGGGTTGACATCTTGGCGATGTAAGCTGCCAGATGGATGCGAGGACCTGAATTTCCTGTATATTTGTCGAAATCCGGAACTTTGAACTTTGGTGGCACCACCACATCTGGTACCAATCTCAGCGACGATACATCTACTGAGCTGTACATATTCAGTCCCTCAATCGCTCTTAATCTCTCTTCTAGAACGGATAACTTCTCATTCTCTCTTGTTTTACTTTCCCCTCCTACTGCATGAGCTATTCCCCAAGTTGGGAAATAAGGGGCAGGGTGGACTGGAGGGATTGGGATAGAAGGGTGTAACTCGGCATTTGAGACAGCCGGGTAATAGGGAAAAGGTGAGTCATTATTTGGGCGAGTCGGATTGACAGTGATTGTCGGATCCGAAATGGGTGGTTGAAAAGTGAAAGAGGTTGAAGCTTGGTGTGAATCAACCGTTGTAGGAAGTGATGGAGGTAATGGCAAATTCAATTCAGATGGAGGCTTGTTTTGGGATATCTCCTTCATTAGTTTCATGAGCTCTGAGACTTGATCTCTTAATTTGAAGACTTGTCCCTGTAGGTTTTGGACTTGTTCCTGATCTTCCATTATCTTCTTCGTTCATGATCTTGTTAAGTACACTCGCCTTGGTCGAACTGCTTACTCTATCAGGCTTGCTTTGCTTGAAGCAATGTTGATTTCCTGTGAGAAAAATTATTAAATGAATTTCAAATTTTGTTAAAAATTAAAGGTCCTGACTTGAACAAAGGATACGGTGGTGTATGAAAGCCAAAAATGGAATCTGTAGAAGGATAATTGCATTAATTTTATCATGGCATCGCTTGATAGTCTAACGGTGAATGACTGGATCGAATGCGTGTCTATGATACTTTTCCATATGGCACATTCGTCTTTTCATATAACCCTAGCGAGGATAGTTCCTACGGGAGTCATACTATTCATTCATACTTTGCTAAACAATGGTCTAGAGCAATTCATTAATCAAATAGTTCATACATAGCATTCTTTACAATTGTCTAGGCTCAAGGAGACTTTTCAGAATGCAATGGCATCTTTTAAGGTACTCGTAGAGTCTTTCTTCTTATCGGGCAAGGTTGAATGTTTTCAAGGCGTATTCAGATTCTGGCAGGAGCTCTTGTTTTCCTTGCGCAATCATTCTTTCTAGCAGGTCAACATTTTCTCTCAGCTCTTGATGGAGGGTAGTTTATCTTTCTTTTTCTTTTCTTTCTTTAGCACACTCCTTCAAAATGTCATTGATAAGCTGCACTTGCTCCTTTAGTTCAAGCTTCTTCTTTTTGCTTTCTTGCTTATACTCTTCCATGAGTATCTCCTGGTATTCCATTATTTCTTGCAACTTGTCATTCCGAACTCCTGCCTCTCTTATTGCACCTTGGAGGGAGATCTTTTCTTTTTACTGCAGTGTTTTTTGTTCCTCAAATTTCGCCTTTTCTGTCATTGCCTCTTCCCTGAGCCTTTTCATGTCCTTTTTCAGGATTTGCTGTTGGTCTTCCAATTTCCTTATCCGCTCTAGCAATCGCTGGTTCTTGGCATCCGATCTCTGTAGAAAGCTGACCAACTGAGCATTAGCTTCTTCTGGAAGAATTTTCTGATGAGGAGTGCTACCTTTAGGTTCTGTTGGTTCGGCAATCGAGTATCCCTGGTCTCTATTGGCCCTCCATCTGAGGTAATCTTCCGTGGTGCTTGGCCCTTTGGGTGACCGTTCAATCATAGTAACACTCTCCCAGGATTTGCGGAATACTCTCAATTCTTCCTCGTTGCCGAGCTCATGATAGAAATGAACTTGATGGTATTCTTCAACACTGAGCGTGGATTGGGTTGAACCGAACTGCCTCATTACCAAAGCCGAGGCGTAACTCGTGTATCCGGTCACTCCGATCAAAGATACCGAATGATTATTCCCCGTACTGAACAACATAGGTTGACCTAGCGTCATAGTTTCCTCCAGCAGTAGTTGTGACTGTTGAAGCTTAGAATCTGCTCTTGCCATTGCCGCTCGTTCTTTGGAATGATTGCTAATCTAGCCATTTTCTCTATAAGCGGCTAGTCGGGATACCAAGTTATCCCCTTGGTCTCCAGAGGACACATGTGACTAAGGATCCAAAGGTTTAGCAATTGAGAACAGCACTTAACAGATCCCTTGCCTTGTCGTCGATAATAAGTAAGAGTTAACAGGGTCTCTGCAAGGATTGCCGGTATTGGATTGACCTTTTGCTTTTCTACTGCCCAGAACATCTTCGTGACACTACAGGTTATAATTCCCAAAGGCCCAGGGAATAAGATCAGACTGTAGATCCCCAGAGCCAGTGCCAACGAAGCTTGCTCCCATTGTTTGTTCTGGATGTACAGATCCAACTGCTTCTTAAGGTAGGTCCAATACCACCCATGTGTGTTTCCTTTGACAGTTTCTCTTGCCTTTGCTTTCTCTGGGGGGATCCCCAACATATGCGCGAACCGTTTCCAAGTCTACCTATGCTCGAGGTGTAGGTAGATACGATTCTGTGCCACATAAGGAATCTCTAGCAGCGCCTGATATTCTTCCATAGTGGGGGTCGTATCGATGTCATTGAAGGAGAACACCCCCCCCCCATACATGGGATTCCAAATTGACAGCATTGCTTTTAGTGTCGAAACTTGGACTCTAACCCGTATCAAGGTCGCAATCCTTCCATATTTTTCCTCGAACTTTGCCTTGACGTGATCGGGAAGCGATTTCCAACTACTGGATAGACCCTCAAGACCGGTCATTCTGACTTCAACCTTGCTTGGGTCTAATGGAGGTAACATGCCAGTATCTGCCTTGGTGATATCACTTTGTGGGGACTCTAAACTATGAGGCAGTCTGGACCACAATCTAGCATTATGTTCTTATCTAGGAGCTTCTTCTGTCGACTGACTCGAGGATGCCATGTTAAAATTGATGTTTACTCTTTTACAGACCCTAATTGTGTAATGCCTGTGGGAGAGAACTCGTTAGCAGGACAAATTCAGGTAATTTTGAATTATACCATTGGCAGGGCGATACCTACACATCTATCAAAGTAGGAAGATGTGTAGATTATCCTAACAGTATGATTCAAAATTACCCTCAAAATTAAAAAAGAAAAACACAAGAAAACACAAACAGAGTAGGGTGGAGTAAGTATGTCCCTTTTTATCCTAAAATAGGGAGAATCCTAGTACCGGGTAAGTGCTATCTAATTGAATAGCTCTATCTTATGAGGTAGTTTGCTACGGCTTCCAGTTACTGTGATAGTTTAGCTCAAGGTCTAATTTTCTAAAAGCCACAGGTTCCCAAATTGCCCCTACTGTAAACAGTAGAGCCCCATTCCATCACCATGATACTAACGGGAGAATTCCACAGGTATCGCAGTAGATGGAACAAGTTTCAATCTGAGCAGAAGCCTTCACGGATACTAACGGCGTAAAACCCACGAGTACCGCTACATGACTCCCTCCCACTTCCCTAAAGGGTAAGAAAGCCTGGGTATAGGGCTGAAGTGTGTGAGGACATTGTGTAAGTAATTGGTGTGTGAAGGGACATATTTACCTCTTCCCTTCATGGGGGACTTTTTTTTTACAATTTTTTTTTACGAAAATTTGCTGTGAGAAATAAGACAATCAAAATAAGCAAAAAAAAAAAAAAAACGGTTAGAAATAACAAATCAATATATCAAGATTTTTTAATTTTGCAAATTAAACCACCCCCCCCTATAATCATGGTTTTAATCTATATAAACATAAAATTAAATATGTTTTTAGACCTCTAAACCAGGGTTAAGGTGATAAGTCCCCAGTGGAGTCGCTAAGCTATCACAATGGTTTTTGTGGTCGCCTGGACGAGGCTCTTCACTGAAGTGGGAAAAGCGAGGAGTCGCCACTTTAATTTTGAGGGAAATTAAAGAAAACCATTAGTGAAAATAAATTAAAAGGGAACCACTTCGAAAATAGAGATTCTAGGTTCGAGGTCCGTATACGGACGGGGAAGGTGTTAGGCACCCCGCCTCGTCCCTCAACGAGGGTAAACAGATTTAATGTTATGCACTTCATAATTTAAAAAGATAATTAGAGGGTTGGGATAGTGATGTTGTTAATCCTTTGTGAAAAACTAAAGGAGTACTTGATATTTCACTTATTTTAGATTGCCCCAAGAACACAAGTTCATGAGATGACCCTTTAGTGAGTAGGCGTTGTATAGAGTTATTTTGTATATTTTGTTATTTTAATTTGGGTTTTTGTTAAGAGAGCTTGGGTGAGAAGCTTTTTCCGATCTCTAGATATGTTTTATTAAGAGTTTTAAGTAGGAGATTTCAGATAAGAACTCTCCTCCGATCTCCATGTTTTTTTTTTAATTTTAAATGAGAATCAGGTAAGAACTCTCCCCCGATCTCTTAAAGTATTTGGTTTAGCGTATTTTAAGTGGAGGATCTCGGATAAGAACTCTCTTCCGATCTCCGTGTTTTTTAAATGAGAATTAGGTAAGAACTCTCCCCTGATTTCTTAAAGTATTTGGTTTAGATTTCTTAAGTGGAGGATCTCGGATAAGAACTCTCCTCCGATCTCCGTATTTTATTTAAATGAGAATCAGGTAAGAACTCTCCCCCGATCTCTTAAAGTATTTGGTTTAGATTTCTTAAGTGGAGGATCTCGGATAAGAACTCTCCTCCGATCTTCGTATTTTATTTGAATGAGAATTAGGTAAGAACTCTCCCCCGATCTCTTAAAGTATTTGTTATGATCGCATATCGCAAGGGCCTTGAACCAAGAATTATGGCACCTGAAGGCGCTAGAAACCTGCGCAAAGCTTCTTTTAACCCACTGATGCCTTATAACCAGAGGGTGGATACAAGGCCGAACTCTTCGCTGATCTCTTATGCGATCGCCTTATCAGAGCTCTTTGGCTGGTGATATCTGATATTTTTTAGTTATTAGTCTGGGATCCGATCTCATCTCGATTCTCGCTCTATTATGTTATCTCCTGGGCTCGTTTCGTAGCCTGACTGTCACATCCTACCCCTCCGTAAGGCATAACATGATCCCGTAGTATACCTAATGAATTACCAACTTCGTCTACTGATAACCCATTAAATACACTACAAGGGATTTTGAAACTTTTCTTACTTCTTTTTACAGTGGTGAGCACAATTTACAGGTGTTAAAAAAAACTTTTTGAACTGAAGTGAAACAGCTAACTCATTTGGACTATTAGTAATTTCTGTAAAAATTTTGGCAGAGTGCCATCTGTATTTTGGATAAAATAGTTCTTCAGAAAACCTGTAAAAAGCACTTCAATATATTTCCAAATCTCAACTCCAACATAACTCAACACAACATATTTCTCAACTCAAATCCACAGTAATTTTTCAAAGACTGAGATAAAGAAATATAGTACAATTTTTACAAGCCAAAATATCTCATAATTTACTTTACAACTTCAATGTACAATTTTAATTTACAACTGCTCAAAACCAAGAACACTATATACATACAGTGAACATACATTACAATATAAAATGCAAACTATGGTATACTCAATATACCCGATGATCTCTCAGTGTATTACTAACAACCTAGTCTGCTGCCTTGTCAGCCTGTCTACCTGCGACAGCAATGAAAAGCTATCGCTGAGTAAAGTTTACTCAGTGGTGCATAATAACAATTTGAAATGCGATACATAAATCTTTTATTGACAATTCACAAATCAAATAGTTCACAATTCCATTTCACAATTTACAAAGTTCATATAACATAAATTTGATCAAATAACTGAGTAACACAGTTTTGCAAACCAATAACACAATTTGATCAAATAACTGAATAACACGGTTTTGCCAATCCATAACACAATTTGATCAAATAACTGAATAATACAGTTTTGCCAATCAATAACACCATTTGATCAAATAACTGAAGAATACAGTGTTGCCAATCAATATCACAATTTAGTCCATGACACAATTTTTCCGCACATGCCGTGTTGTACACCACGACAAGACACACTCACCCCAATAATCGAAATCAATGAGGGAAGCTAGCTGAATAATGAGTACTCATCCACACTCACCTCAGACTGGGAAGTTAAAGAGGGAGGAACATAATCACACTCACCCCAGACTGATAAGTCAAAGAGGGAGGAATATATCACACTCACCCCATAAATGGAGGAGGAACATAGTAACAGTGTCATGCCAAGTGTGAATCAAAACAATTTGAAATCACAATATTTCATACAAATCATAAATCACATTTAAAACAATAAGTTTTATCTCAAAGTTTCCATTTGCAAAGTTGGCAACACAATAAGTTCCAAATAATATTCCCAAAACCAAAGCAATAAAAAATTATTCATAACTCATTTCTCCAAATAAATTTGCCAGTAAAAGCAGTGAATATAAAAGAATTGTGCACGGACACAATTTAAAACTATAATGTTGAATTAAATTTTTAAGTAGAAAATGAGAAGTCAAAATTATTGTGCACAAACACAATTTAAAACAATAACATATAAATAATCCTAATTTATTTCAATTGAAAAATTCAAAAGAAATACTTATTGTGCACAAACCTCTGATAACTATCTCCTGGCCTTGACTCAGTGTTTCCTTCCCTTTCCCTGAGTCTTTGCTAACTGAGAAACACAATTTGAAGTGTTTCAGTACTCATTTAAACTGTCTCTAACGATAATGCTTGATAATTAATTCACTGAATTCTATTATTTGCTTAGTCAACCTAATATGTCGACCCTCGATGCATTCTAAGTCAATTAGGTTTTAATGTTACTAATATGTCACATTCGATAGTCTTTTAGGGTTGGTACATGTTACCAAATTCATTTCCATGTATCTTGCATTTTCTTGCAATTTGCTGGATTCCGGGATACTAGTTTGACCTAGCCGGACGACCTAGTTCCCTCGGTTTTTGGGTTTCGGTCAAAACTACAAACTTATAGACCTATGTCTTATTGCACGCGGGGCGAAATTTCAAGTCATTCTGAGTTATGTAGACCAAGTTATGGTCATTTTACTATTGCTGGTCAAAATGCATCAAAATTGGTCACTTTAGGTCATTTTAGGTCAATTTTGGTTCGGCCAGTTTTTGGACCCGAATTTGTGCAAGCTGTTTGACTTGCTTATGGTCATTTCTGGGCTTTGGTGTCTTCATAAGACTTGTAGATATGGGTCTTAACTATTCATGGTCAAAATTTCAGGTCAATTGGACCTGTTTTGAGTGAGTTATGGCCTAAGCACTAACTGCTGCCCAAATGGTCAATTTTCAGGCCTTATTTGCACTTAATCCGGATTTGGTCATTTTTCAAGCTACCTTGCAAGCAGAATTTTGGCAAGTTTCCTTCATGAAAGTTGGCACATTTTGTGCCTAGTTTCACCTCCAATTGGTCTCATACCAATTGGAGCCACACACTTAAGGTTCTAAGCCCAAAACACAAACTGCCTTATTGCATTTCTTTCATACACATCAAGGATCACTTTTAACACTTACCAAACTCAACATTCAAGCCAATTCTGGTTGTACCATAACCTAAACATAATTCACAACATATTATTGGTCATTTTGGCAGCTTACAATCACATTTAACATACACCATAAAGTGCAGAATTTGTCAAACTCATTTACAACAACTTAATCACCTAACCATAACATATAACTTCTCCACTATCCTAACATACAACTTCGCCACTAACTTACATACACATTTGGAAAATTTTAGGACCATAATTCATTAAACATCTTCATGAATTCCAGCATCCTTCAAGGAGTTAACAAGCTGCCGCATTGTAAAGTCTCCATAATTGTTTTCAAGCTCAATTCTCCATTTGGTTCAACATCACATATACATGAAGTTAACTTACCAAAACTTTAATTCACATTAGTCAATCATTAATTCTTCACAATACATGTAATAATATTTCATTTAGTGTACAATTTCATGGCTGTCCGTTTAATCATTTACGCATAGAATTCAAACTTAATATAATTTCCAATTCAAGTGCACAACTTTAACATACACTAACAATTAACCTACTAAACTTCTATTCACTTTAATCAACATCAATACCCATAAATTTCATGTGAAAATAATTCAAATTCTTTAATTACCATGGCTGCCTAAACTAGTGCATAATAACAATTCACCAAAACCTCAAAATTTCTTCATCAATTCATTCAACTCAAGCTTCCCACAAACTTTACATAAGAACTAAATCAATTTAAACACTTACCTATTATTGGGACTTGTTAAATCTTCACTAAACTCCCTTGATTTTGGTATCTACTTCTTCCTTGTGAGGTGGGGATCAGAATTAATGAAGACAAGTAAACAAAATTTAGCTTGAAAATGGGTATAATGAGCCATGCATTTGGGCGGCCATGGGAGGGTTCTCAAGCTTTTGATTTCGGCATGGTGAGTGAATTGAAGAAGATGAAGATGTTAGTGGAGATACACCTGCCCAATTAATGGTTATTCAATCCCATAGTGCTCCACTCATGCTAGGATAATAATTTAATAAGTTTTAAGTGATAATTACTCTATTTACACTCCATTTTTGCTATTTACATTAGGTACCACTAAATTAATTTTTCATTATATTTTCCAAGTGTAATATCATGTGTTTTTAATGGAAATTTAGGTCAAAAGACAACTCAGGGTGTCAAATGACTTCAATGCCCCTGTTCGGGTTGCATTCCCGATTTTTCGGTAACACCGGGTTTTGTTCGTTTTTCGATTTCTCACTTTTCTTTGTACTAATTATTTAATTTTCATTTAATATTTCTAATGGTATTTGTCTTTCAATAGGTGTCTATTTAAGTCCTAAAAATATTTTCCAGGCTTCCCCGCAGTCCAGGGCTAGTCAACGGTCCACGCCGTGACTTCCCAGTGCAGTCACCCATTGCTAGGATTCTCGGCTCGCTTAACTTGGTAACATTTCTTTGCTATTATTTTTCCTTTGTTTTTCTTGTATTCTCTTTTCTTGTATTTCATTATTTTATGTCTCCTCACTCATAACGAAATGTAGTTCTAGGCATCCTAGCTGTCCGGACAACACTGGTCACTGGAACAGTAGAACACACTACCGAACATAGGGGTGTTACAATTCTCCCCCCTTTAAATAAATTTTGTCCATGAAATTTTACCCAATAGCCATCTTACAATAGTCATACGTTTATTTTCTCCTTTCTACATGATCGTATAATCTGCTTTCTCTCGAATTTGTATAAGACTTTTAACAATCTAATACAATATTTAAATTGTTTGTATAACACCAATCTTCTCTTACTATTGTGCTGTCTAATATTTCAGTTCATGTTCCTTCTTAAATGACCCTTTGAGGTCATGTTAGAATGATTTATCTAGTCATTGGTCCTCTGACCATTCTAGTCAATAGTCTTCCTCACATTCGTAACATTTCTTTGTTATATCTGAACCAACTGTTCAAATTTTTACTTCCCCAATTCTTTTTATTTATTAATATTCTATAACTTACTTCCTTTTGTATTAAACTATAACCTTTCGATATTCTAACTTTTGAGTTTAAACTCCCTAAGTAGGATTTTCAAACTTATTTCCAACAATTAAATTCTGTTCTGGCATAACTATACGAAAACATATGCCATTGGCAACTATTCTCCTCTTGGTGTATTATCGAGTAGTACGTAGCTCTATACAATAATCTCAAGTCAGTACTGTAATCTGTAGCTTACAGTATAAACATCAAGAACATTGCATAGTTACTACGATACATCCCAATATATCAAATTTTCTAATATTTTATCCTTTTCGAATTTACTGATATTCGAATCTTATTCTGATTACAATATCCATTAGCAATTACTAACAGTAACATCCTTACCCTCATCTAGAGCAATTCCATTACTGCATCTTACTTTTACGTCCTCTTGCCTTACATTAAGTAGGCTCGCCAATTAGCTTTATAATTTATGGTGTGTAAAAAAATACTTTTCACCTATAAACTCTTTCAAAACTAATTTCACTTATTATCACAATCCTTATCTTAAAGGACTAATCACTAATGCATCAAAGTTTATTCCCCTGTAAAGGAATAACAACAGAACATATAGTTCTATCACTAACATAAAAGTATGCAGACTCCAGGTCAAACAATACATATATATATCTTAGTTACTAATTGTGAAAGTACCAGAACCAATGTCAAAAGTCTAAGCCTCTTCTCTCTGCCGTATAGCGTATACTCTAGCTGAAGCATCACCCTGTTCTGGCTGATTCACAGTACTCTGACTTCTAGGTGTACTGCCCCTACCTCTACCTCTGCCTCTACTAACTGATGGTGAACTCTTTAGGGTAGAAACTTGGGTTGATCCCTTTGGTGTAGTAAATGATCCAGAACGACATGGATTTACACAATCCCTAGCAAAATGACCAATCTCTCCACAATTAAAACATGCTCGTACGGCTCTATAACATACCCCACTATGTGGTTTACCACAAGTTTCACAAAGTCGATCTGATAGCGCATTTCTAGGTTTCTGTTGAGTTTGCTGATCGGATCGAGGTGGTTTCTGTCCAGAAGATCTATCTCTACCGGACTTCTTACTACCTCGGTTGTATCCCCCAAAGTTTTTCCTCTTTCCAGTAGGACCACTAGAACTCTATTCTACTGACTTTCCCTCTTTTTCTGTCTTCTCTGATTTCTTTTTCTCAGGAGCCGCTTCAGATTCAATTCTTTCTAATTCTAGTGCTTGAGAAATAAGTTCAGAGAAGTTGTTATGTTTGAATCTGACCACTTGTAATCTGATACTAGGCTTTAAGTTGGTTTCAAACCTCTTACATCTCTCCCTACTGGTAGAAAGTAGACTTACTGCATAATGGCTTAGGCAGGAAAATTCTCTTTCATACTCAGCCACCGATCTACTCCCCTGTTTCAGACTTAGGAACTCTTGCAGCTTCTAGTCTACATAAGCATCGGGGACATATTTTTGTCTAAATTCCCTGAGAAAGTCATTCCATGTTAACACTACAAGTTCTACCAGACTGTGGGGAATGGTTTTCCACTAGTCATAAGCATTTCCCTGTAGCAAAGATACTGAGTATTCAAATCTGAGCTCCTCCGTGCAATGCAGTTTCTTGAATACCCTATCCATCCTCTCTAACCATTGTTCTGCCTCTAGAGGATCTACTGTCCACTTAAACTCTGTAGCCCCATATTTCATCAATTTGTCATATTGTTTAGCAAAAGACTGTGGTTGTACCACTGGTGTCTATATTGGGACTTGAGTAGGCACATTACCAACCATTTGTTAGAACATCGCAGCCATCTGTGGCTGACGAGCGAGCAGAAACTAGCGATCACGGGCTGGTGCTACTGAACCACTGACATTGTGTAGGGCTGGGGCATCCCCTTGCACCTCAGCCTCTATAGATTGATCGACTGAACGATCACCCTCTTCCATAGTCAATTCGAGGATCTTAGACCTCTTGAACAAATAACACAAGGAGATTTCCTCCCGTTAGTGCATATTTATAATGTAATGTACTGTATGTATCAAACAATGATATTGAGCAGTTGTACTATGAAGAAAGAATATTCAAATAACATGTGAAAACAGAATTTAAAAACTTTGCTCTGATACCACTAAAACATGTCACACCCTACCTCTCTGTAAGGCATAACATGATCCTGTAGTATACCTAATGAATTACCAACTTCGTCTACTGATAACCCATTAAATACACTACAAGGGATTTTGAAACTTTTCTTACTTCTTTTTACAGTGGTGAGCACAATTTACAGGTGTTAAAAAAAACTTTTTGAACTGAAGTGAAACAGCTAACTCATTTGGACTATTAGTAATTTCTGTAAAAATTTTGGCAGAGTGCCATCAGTATTTTGGATAAAACAGTTCTTCAGAAAACCTGTAAAAAGAACTTTAATATATTTCCAAATCTCAACTCCAACATAACTCAACACAACATATTTCTCAACTCAAATCCACAGTAATTTTTCAAATACTGAGATAAAGAAATATAGTACAATTTTTACACGCCAAAATATCTCATAATTTACTTTACAACTTCAATGTACAATTTTAATTTACAACTGCTTAAAACCAAGAACACTATATACATACAGTGAACATACATTACAATATAAAATGCAAACTATGGTATACTCAATATACCCGATGATCTCTCAGTGTAGTACTAGCAGCCTAGTCTGCTGCCTTATCAGTCTGTCTACCTGCGACAGCAATGAAAAGCTATCGCTGAGTAAAGTTTACTCTGTGGTGCACAATAACAATTTGAAATGCGATACATAAATCTTTTATTGACAATTCACAAATCAAATAGTTCACAATTCCATTTCACAATTTACAAAGTTCATATAACATAAATTTGATCAAATAACTGAGTAACACAGTTTTGCCAACCAATAACACAATTTGATCAAATAACTGAATAACACGGTTTTGCCAATCCATAACACAATTTGATCAAATAACTGAATAATACAGTTTTGCCAATCAATAACACCATTTGATCAAATAACTGAAGAATACAGTGTTGCCAATCAATATCACAATTTAGTCCATGACACAATTTTTCCGCACATGCCGTGTTGTACACCACGACAAGACACACTCACCCCAATAATCGAAATCAATGAGGGAGGAAGCTAGCTGAATAATGAGTACTCATCCACACTCACCTCAGACTGGGAAGTCAAAGAGGGAGGAACATAATCACACTCACCTCAGACTGATAAGTCAAAGAGGGAGGAATATATCACACTCACCCCATAAATGGAGGAGGAACATAGTAACAGTGTCATGCCAAGTGTGAATCAAAACAATTTGAAATCACAATATTTCATACAAATCATAAATCACATTTAAAACAATAAGTTTTATCTCAAAGTTTCCATTTGCAAAGTTGGCAACACAATAAGTTCCAAATAATATTCCCAAAACCAAAGCAATCAAAAATTATTCATAACTCATTTCTCCAAATAAATTTGCTAGTAAAAGCAGTGAATATAAAAGAATTGTGCACGGACACAATTTAAAACTATAATGTTGAATTAAATTTTTAAGTAGAAAATGAGAAGTCAAAATTATTGTGCACAAACACAATTTAAAACAATAACATATAAATAATCCTAATTTATTTCAATTGAAAAATTCAAAAGAAATACTTATTGTGCACAAACCTCTGATAACTATCTCCTGGCCTTGACTCAGTATTTCCTTCCCTTTCCCTAAGTCTTTGCTAACTGAAAAACACAATTTGAAGTGTTTCAGTACTCATTTAAACTGTCTCTAACGATAATGCTTGATAATTAATTCACTGAATTCTATTATTTGCTTAGTCAACCTAATATGTCGACCCTCGATGCATTCTAAGTCAATTAGGTTTTAATGTTACTAATATGTCACATTCGATAGTCTTTTAGGGTAGGTACATGTTACCAAATTCATTTCCATGTATCTTGCATTTTCTTGCAATTTGCTGGATTCCGGGATACTAGTTTGACCTAGCCGGACGACCTAGTTCCCTCAGTTTTCGGGTTTTGGTCAAAACTACAAACTTATAGACCTATGTCTTATTGCACGCGGGGTGAAAGTTCAGGTCATTCTGAGTTATGTAGACCAAGTTATTGTCATTTTACTATTGTTGGTCAAAATGCATCAAAATTGGTCACTTTAGGTCATTTTAGGTCAATTTTGGTTCGGCCAATTTTTGGACCCGAACTTATGCAAGCTATTTGACTTGCTTATGGTCATTTCTGGGCTTTGGTGTCTTCATAAGACTTGTATATATGGGTCTTAACTATTCATGGTCAAAATTTGAGGTCAATTGGACCTGTTTTGAGTGAGTTATGGCCTAAGCACTAACTGCTGCCCAAATAGTCAATTTTCAGGCCTTATTTGCACTTAATCCGGATTTGGTCATTTTTCAAGCTACCTTGCAAGCAGAATTTTGGCAAGCTTCCTTCATGAAAGTTGGCACATTTTGTGCCTAGTTTCACCTCCAATTGATCTCATACCAATTGGAGCCACACACTTAAGGTTCTAAGCCCAAAACACAAACTGCCTTATTGCATTTCTTTCATACACATCAAGGATCACTTTTAACACTTACCAAACTCAACATTCAAGCCAATTCTGGTTGTACCATAACCTAAACATAATTCACAACATATTATTGGTCATTTTGGCAGCTTATAATCACATTCAACATATACCATAAAGTGCAGAATTTGTCAAACTCATTTACAACAACTTAATCACCTAACCATAACACATAACTTCTCCACTATCCTAACATACAACTTCGCCACTAACTTACATACACATTTGGCAAATTTTAGGACCATAATTCATTAAACATCTTCATGAATTCCAGCATCCTTCAAGGAGTTAACAAGCTGCCGCATTGTAAAGTCTCCATAATTGTTTTCAAGCTCAATTCTCCATTTGGTTCAACATCACATATACATGAAGTTAACTTACCAAAACTTTAATTCACATTAGTCAATCATTAATTCTTCACAATACATGTAATAATATTTCATTTAGTGTACAATTTCATGGCTGTCCATTTAATCATTTACGCATAGAATTCAAACTTAATATAATTTCCAATTCAAGTGCACAACTTTAACATACACTAACAATTAACCTACTAAACTTCTATTCACTTTAATCAACATCAATACCCATAAATTTCATGTGAAAATAATTCAAATTCTTTAATTACCATGGCTGCCTAAACTAGTGCATAATAACAATTCACCAAAACCTCAAAATTTCTTCATCAATTCATTCAACTCAAGCTTCCCACAAACTTTACATAAGAACTAAATCAATTTAAACACTTACCTATTGTTGGGACTTGTTAAATCTTCACTAAACTCCCTTGATTTTGGTATCTACTTCTTCCTTGTGAGGTGGGGATCAGAATTAATGAAGACAAGTAAACAAAATTTAGCTTGAAAATGGGTATAATGAGCCATGCATTTGGGCGGCCATGGGAGGGTTCTCAAGCTTTTGATTTCGGCATGGTGAGTGAATTGAAGAAAATGAAGATGTTAGTGGAGATACACCTGCCCAATTAATGGTTATTCAATCCCATAGTGCTCCACTCATGCTAGGATAATAATTTAATAAGTTTTAAGTGATAATTACTCTATTTACACTCCATTTTTGCTATTTACATTAGGTACCACTAAATTAATTTTTCATTATATTTTCCAAGTGTAATATCATGTGTTTTTAATAGAAATTTAGGTCAAAAGACAACTCGGGGTGTCAAATGACTACAATGCCCCTGTTCGGGTTGCATTCCTGATTTTTCGGTAACACCGGGTTTTGTCCGTTTTTCGATTTCTCACTTTTCTTTGTACTAATTATTTAATTTTCATTTAATATTTCTAATGGTATTTGTATTTCAATAGGTGTCTATTTAAGTCCTAAAAATATTTTCCAGGGTTCCCCGCGGTCCACGGCTAGTCAACGGTCCACGCCGTGACTTTCCGGTGCAGTCACCCATCGCTAGGGTTCTCAGCTCGCTTAACTTGGTTACATTTCTTTACTATTATTTTTCCTTTGTTTTTCTTGTATTCTCTTTTCTTGTATTTCATTGTTTTATGTCTCCTCACTCATAACGAAGTGTAGTTCTAGGCATCCTAGCTGTCCGGACAACACTGGTCACTGGAACAGTAGAACACACTACCGAACATAGGGGTGTTACACTGACCTTATAACTTATTCCTCTGACCTACTATTCGACCTTTTATTATTTTTATTTGTTCGAAAACTTTCACGTTAAGATACTTCTACCAATATCTTTTAAGTTACCTATGAGTTGCTCACAACCAGGACACCTATTTTTGAAGGAAATAAAACTAAGAAGAAATAAATAAAGTTTACGAATGAATAGAAGAAGAAGACTTATGGACCTGGATGATCTACGTTGGGATTTTAGTGCGATTGAACATAACAAAATTTTCAAGAACCAGAATAGATAATGTTAGTAGTATGCCCTAGAGCATATCATTTAGTATGTATCTTGTATATGTTTTTATTAATAAAAGGCATTTCCACTTTTCCGTTTACATAAAATATTTATGTGTAATAGAAAAGGTCCATTGATATTTTGTTAGAAATTCTATTCTTAAGTTGTTAAGAATATGAGTGACAGTATTTCTAGTACAAAGTATCATAAATAGGTTCACAATCGAGGATACTTCATAATAAGAACATGACTTATCCAGAAAGATTGTATTCATGTTTGTTCCCAAGTTATTTATATGAGATATAAATAAGATGGAATGGTGAGTCTCATGCCATATGAGAAACATGATAGGCACTTATAAATGATAAGTAGGCCAAACCAGTGACACTTATGACAAGCACATGGAGTTTACTCTTGTCAATGTTTTGTCATAAATCATATCGGTGCATATAATCTTTAGACCTGAGATAGCACAGTTATCTTGTAAATAGGTAGTTTGAGTTTGATACTGCTTTCATACTTGTACTGTGTATGGGTATATGGGCATGTGTTGGCTCCTACTAGTTATATATGGAGATAGGTGTTGATCAAGATGGAATCTGTTCCTCTAAGTAAATAGAGATAAAATCCTATGTTCATTTAATTGTTCTTGATGTTTCAAGTTCCTGGCCAAGACAGATAGATTTAATCAGAAAAGAGTTTCAGATAAGAAAATCTTTTTAATCAAGAACTGGAATTAAAAGAGAACATAATATTCATAGCAAATGGAGTTTGACATAAACCATGACTCCAGCTTGAGTTGGGATTTTGTAACAGAGAGATTCTAGTGCATGGTAATATATGATTATAGGTTCATTTAAGGTAAACCTTATTTCTAATTGGGTGGCCATGGCATGCTATGCTAGGTGTTAACCATTGTCTATGAGGTACATAAAATGATTTAGAGAAATCATTTATGGTAAGAAAGAGTTCTGATGATATTAAGAGTTGATTTCATGTCTCATTGCCAATTAGTGATGAGCCTAGTAAGTCACACACATACACAAGTTATCACCTAGTTAAATATGATTTAATTAATTAATTAAAGAGCTTAATTGATTAATTAAATAGGTTTGGTTTGCAATTAGATTGCAAAGTCCCTAGCATGACTTGAAACAAAATCTAGATTATTGGATGTAAAGTATAAGTTAAATTTATATTTAAAGTGTTTAAATATGAATTTAATTAATGAGAAATAAATTAATAGAGATTAATTAATTAATTTATATTTGATAAAATTGATTAGAAGAAGAGAAATAATTATTTTGGGTTAAGAACTCAAAATTAAGACATAGGGGCATTTTGGTCATTTCACAGGGTGACATGTGGCACCATGAGATGGTGACACATGGCATTACACATAAGCTTGCCAAATGTCTTTTAATCATGTAAGATGATTAAAATTAAGATTAAATATAGGTTTGACACTTGGCACAATTTGATTGGGTCAATTAAACCTAGAACCAATCAAAGGGTGACATGTGACAAGGGTTTAAGTGGTGACCTAACTATATAAGTGTTATTATGAAAAAATAAAAAGACAAGCTGCTGCCTCCCATTGTGTGCCGCCACCCTTGAGACTCATATTCTCTCTTCCTCTTCATCTCTCATCTATTCTAAGAGATTAGCAAACAATCTCTTGAATTAAAAATACTAGAAATCGTTTCTAGTGTCCTGTTTACATCTTTAATCTCTTAAAAGGTAGAACTTGATTTTTTAAATAATAGAAAAAGCTTTAGAAGCTATTCAAGGGCTATCATAGGTGTTCTTGGTGTGGACAAGCTAGAGGGACAACATCTGGTGTCCTGAAGACGAATATCAAAGGCGCAAATGCACTGCAGTGCATCAAGAGGTTAGTATATTTGTTCTTGATTTAATCTACGGTTCTAAAATTAATCTAATTAATCTTAAAATCTTAAATGGTAAATACAGATCCAAAAACATATTAAAAGAGTTTTAATATGCTGTTTATCATTGAAATCAAATAGATAAAAATAAATCTTGCATGATGCATGTGACCCTAGGTGAAAATTTTTTAATTCAATGGTATAAACTTGTGTTTTTCACACTTTCGCTCCTTCAGATAAAAAGTGAGCATTAGGCAAATTGACAGTATAGACGCTTACCTATGAGAAGTTGAGGCTATTGAATGAACTCTGGAACCACAAATGTTGTAGAGTTGAAAGTTGATGGTCGAAGGACTAGCGCTTACTTGGAAGTAACGAGAACTGGGTCAGAATGAAGTCAATCCGAAATGACTGTAACTGGGTCAGAATGAAGTCAAGCTTGGAGAATGATATGTTTGGACGAGGAAGACGAAACTGAACAAAAAAATGGTCTCGCAGAGTGATGAACCGACACTGAAAATGAAGAATTTCAAGGCCCAAAACTCCTTAAATGGAGATACTTAAGAAAACTGGTTTCTGAAGTTTCTCGATTCTATGAAAGCTTAGAATGGCAAAGTAGCAAGACTGAATCAAATTTCAGAGCCTTTCTACTATAATTACCACCACCTTTTTTGTTCGTCCCTTCTACAGAATTGCATGCAGGTATTTATAGGGAACGGGTGCTTCTTATGAAGGTTCAGGATCTCATCATGGGAGACGGAGGGTTCAGATTCAAAAGGACACAATCCGATGTCTGAGAATTAAAGAGAATCAAAATGGAGGGTTGAGATTTCATTCAGAACATCCATCCTTTCTTCTCTTAATCCAACGGCTCAGGGTCTTGCCTTACAAGATGGATCCAAGTGCTGGGAATGAAAAGCGTCGATCCTGTCTTCTACTTTTTGATCCAAGGGCTTCGGGTTCGTCCTTACAAGTATGATCAACGGTGGAGATCGAGGTGTATAGAACTGCCATAACTATTTTGGCATCTGTCAGCTAGGTAGGCATTTCTGCAACTGAGGCATGTGGTGAAGATTTGATCTGCCTGCAATGCTTTAACTAACTCAGCTCTGATTATGAAGAGAGTAGATTAGAAGTTATTTTAATCCCTCCATGCTTTCTGATCTCTATTTCTTCAGATCTCCCTATTATGACCCTCTCCTTTTCCGATCCCTCTAATATTAGGTCCCTTCTCATTCCCCGATCTCTCCCATTCTAGATCTTTCTTCCTTATCTACTTGCCTTGGTCAACGCCATTAATTCTTCTGTTACCGATGAATCCACTTCGGTTTCTGCATGCAATAAATGCTCAAGCCCTATATATATACACCAACAAGAAATCCCCTCCACACTTCACCTTTCCTCCTTCAGTTTCTCCATTTCTCTAATTCTAGTTTTTCCGGCAATATTTCTGATTATGGTGATTGCTTTTGATCTTTTTCCGTCTGTTTTCTTTGCCCATCGCCTGAAAATTTATGACCCCGGCGATCGGAGAACCATGAGGACAACATCTAATGACAGTGAGGGAACTAGACTAATTTACTGATCAAGATCGAAAGTGACGATCGTGTCGATCTCGAATCGGTCTACCGATATAATCGGTGAACCGATCTCAGGCAAGAGGACTGCTAATTTCAATCTTAATGTCAGTGACCACCTCTTGAAGTTCATTTGGCTCCTCACCATATCGGGCGTCCCGACTGCAGCTCGGTTCTGGTCGATGACATCGACGATGACTCCGCTCACCATCATGAGAGTCATAGTTACCCTATCTGAGCTGCACATCTATCTGATACTTGTGGCTGGCTTTCTGATCAAACACATCTTTTGATTCAGCCACAAGACTAGGCTTTGACATAGGCCCTTACTGGGTAAGATGTAGTGTTAATCCTTAGAGATCGCCTAAATGATGTAATCTGATCTTTAAAGATCCCCTTAATGATGTAATCCGATCTCTTGAGATCGCCCAAATGCTGTAATCTGACCTTTTGGAAATGAAATGAAATTTTATTTGAAGTTATTATTTAATTAATGCATTAGTTATTTTCTGATCTCTGATGTGCATATCCGATCTGATCTCTAACTAAATCATCATTAGCCGATTCGTGGCTTTGAAAGTTTGCCCAATCCGATAGCCCTAGCTAACCGTTCTCATTTGTTCGATTTTATTATTGTGTTTCTGGAACCTTCCCGCGACGTGTCAGAAAAGTGAGTTGATTCCGCTAACCGATGCACCGCTTGGGACTTTGTGAGCATTAAATGCTTATATGGGTATAAATAGGGGGGGGGTCAATCAGTTGCTCCCTTATGTCATTTTCAGAACTTTGCTAACAATCTCAGCATTCTCTCATTTCTTCAAGTATTTCTGGCACCGATCACATTCCGGTAAGGATTTTGATTCTTTTCTTAGTTAAACTTCTTTTGTTTTCTTGAAAATGAATGGCGTCGAGGGTCAGAGGGCTGCGAGCCCGCCTTTCGTTCACATCTCATGGACATCGGACAAAGTTAAGGTACTTAGGCCAAGTTGGCGACCTGAACCTTCTGCAACCTCCGTCCCAGCTCGTGGTCGGGTGGCTTAATCCAAACGGGCCTCTACTTTGGGGAAAGAAAATCTCCCCCTGGATGAATTGCCATTGATCCTTAAAGAAAGTGACCTACAGTCTATTAGTCAAGATTATAACCTCCGAACCGACTCTTTTGAGCTCATACGATGCCATAGCGATCTCTGAGCCGATTATTGCTTCGAAGAAAATGATGTGATAATGGTGTATGAGGAACAATTGAAGGCCGGACTTCGGTTTCCCTTGGACGATGTCTTTAAGGTTGTTCTGAAACTCCATCATGTAAGCGTAGCCCAAGTGCACCCTAATTCATGGTGGATCCTAGTGGCTTTCAGAGGATTATGCTGAGCCAAAAAGCTCGAGCTTACAGCAAAGGTTTTTGCTGAGTCGCATAGGCTTACTCACCGGAAGGACGATGAGTACTGGTTCTTCCAAGCCAAACCGCACTGTGGGCTTTTTACTGACCTCCCCTCTTCGCTGAAGAACTGGAAGAACCGGTTCTTTATATTGAGGAGCAAGATTCCAAATGACTTCAAGGGTTTTCCATGCAGTTGGTAGTACCTGGTCCCCTCAGCTCCAAAAAATATTACTTTGAATAGAGACGAGGAGGCCATGGTAAAGGAATTAAAGGAGCAGGCGGCCACCCATAAGTATTCTTGCCCATATGCCATAATGGCCGAACTGAGGTGGTGGCTGATGCAGATGATCGCCAATGAGGACTACGAACTGTAGCTCTCTAACCTCGGACCAAGGATCGGTATAACCTAAATCTTTAGCCTCCTGACTTAGGTGATCTCACTAACTATTTTTTCCATGCAAAAATGGCTGGAGGCAAAGGCGCAAAGGAGAGCCACAAGCAAAAAAGAGAGGTTTCCGAGAAGGTACGAGAAATGAAGATCGCCGCAGCATCCTAGACGCCAAGGCAAGATTCGAGAGAAGTGCTGGGCTCGTCATCTTGTCCTTCAGAACAACTGGTCCCAGAGGTGGAGATCGCTCCTTCCCCTCCTTGACAGGAAGAACCGCCACCTCCGCCTATTCCCTCAAGTGCTGAGGGAGGATCTTCCCAACCTGCTATAAGGACCCATTCCCGTGATGCCCAAGTCCTCATTCACTCTCTAAAGAAGAACCGATCAGTTCGGGGGAATCCGGGCTTGGCCAAAGTTCTGGGTGCCACCATATGCCTCCAGGATGACCGGAACAGGCTGACCCCGGATAGCCTTGATAATCTCTTGGCTCAGACGATGAGCTTGACCATAAAGAGCCTGGTGAACCAACACATAATCAGGGAAAAGACTCATCTCCTGAGGCATGAAATTCTAAAGGCGGTCCTGGATGCTGCTTCCGCCCAAGCCCAACTTTCGTCCACCCAGGACTATATCACTGAGATTGAGGGTCGGATGAAATCCTATGAGGACAAGATAGCCGAACTGGAGCAAGAATTAGAAGAAGCTCGGGCCCTCCAAACTACAGATGTCACTCGCCTTACCGAAGAGATCAGAGTGAAAGAAAAAGAAGCTGTGACGAGGGAAGTTGGCGCCTATGTGAATGCACATGGCGATCTGCTGGCCGAGCTCGAAAAGCATTATCCTGGGGAAGACTTCTCCTGGATGGTGGATCTTGCTCCTAAAGATAATGAGGAGAGCGAGGAGGAGCTCGAGAGAGAGGGAAGGGATGAGAGAATTGACAATGTATCTGAGGAACAGGCAGGGGGAGACCCTCCAGCCGAATGACTTGTAAATTTTATTTTGAAATGAATTGAAGTCCTTTTTCTATTCAAATTCTTGATGAGATCAGAAAGAGTGCAAATTGTATGAGTACTTAATTGTTTGGACGTGAAAGCCACCATTAACCTAAGTATAAGAGATCGAAAAACATTGTAAGCCTGAGACCGGACTTAGCCATGACCAAACATCGGATAAATCTTTAGAATATTGGAAAGACTTAATTTGAATTCTTAAGATCGGGATCGTCAGTAGACCGGACAGAAACCTTTAACTTTATTTGAAGAAATATCTGGGACACATAAGTGAGAAACCCGATTCTAGCATTAGCAAAATGACTTTCCACAGTATTCGTAAAGAGGGATTAGAGGCGAGACTGGGTGATCCGGAGACCCATCATTGATTCGAACCCCTCTGATAAGAGATCGGAAAACAATTAACTAAGTGTGGGACCGGTTTATTTCATGATCAAGCAATAGATGTGTTTGGAAAAGTCATTGGTGATCGAAGGACGTAGGCTGGGAGTCAATTTTAAAGTCCCTTGACTTCGGTGATCGGCCAAAATATGGTATCGACAATACCATTAAGGGTTCATAAGTATCATTATTTCATTATTTGTTCCAATTATAATTTATTACATTTTAAATTTTATTCCTAGCAGAAGTGTAAATGTCTAAAATATAATTCTACCTAAATTATGCATTCATCATTTTATTCATTCATTATGTCATTCGTATTGATCACACTTTATAACAATTATTTTCATGTGTAATTGTACTCAAAGCATTTTTCCTTATCCTTTCTCCAATAATGAGAACTAAAGTCTCATTCATATATTCATTTATTCATTACACTATGTATATAAATTATCATTCATATTCATCACAATTCACAATAATGGTTTTAATAAACCATTATACTCAAAACATTCTTCTTGTTTCTCATATGCCATTAATTATGCAAAGTATTAATTTCTCTTATTATTTTTTATGTCTTTTGAATTACTATTTACTTGACCATTTACCTTCAAAGGTTGACTTTTTAATTCATAATAGATTTATTGAGCCTAAGTTCACTAAGATACCACATTTTGCATTTTATTTTTGTTGGCATTGATTGCCAAACTCAATTCCTAGCCTCCTAGATTTTATTTCAAATTTTCAGAATTTGATGTCCAAATTTACTGTTTCATTGGACCTGGTTACAGTAAAAATTTGACAAAACTTTCTTCATGAAAGTTGTTCCTTATTGTGCCTTCTTTAATTCCCTTTTTGAATCACTCCTTTTGGGGTTTTGTAGCTCATGTTATGGCCATTTTACCATAACTAGACGGATTGACTTGTACCCAGAATTTCTGGGCAATCCTGGTTCTTCCATATTTGGTGTCCTGACTTTGGTGGACAATTCCATTAGGTTAAGTCTAGAATTTGAGTTTGTGTTCTACATGAAGGTTGTTATAAATTGTATAAGCTTTCCATTGATATAAAATTCAGGTCAATTGGATATTTCTACACTGAGTTATGGCCAAATAAATAAACACTGTTCATTTAGTCACTTTTACCAGGTCCATAATTGGTTACCCGGATTTGGTCAATTTTTAGGGTATTCTAAGTTTGTTTTCTGGGCAAGGTTTCTTCATCAAAGTTGTGCCATTATGTGTCTAGTTTCATGTCCAATTGGCCTTGCACCAATTGAACCTGCACCTCTCAAGTTACAGCTACCCAAACTTGCTAGACTCACATTCAGCCCTACAGGTCACCTAAGGCAGCATAACAATTCAATTCTTAATGCCACAACTCATTCCAATTTAAGTTCAATTCACCATAAATGGTGACTAATTGACCATTAAAACACTAATTCACCCTCAAAGCACAAATCTCACAATTTAGCTCAAGAACCCTAATTCTCAAATTTCAATTCATGCACATACATCAATTCAACATACTTAATGATGTTATAAGTCTCATACTCATGTTCAAGACCACCCATATATAACTTAAATTCTTTCAAAACTCATCAACACTTCCATCACTAAGGCTGCCGAAAATTTTAGTTGGTCCATACATGGATATGTTCTTTTAATTTCATGAATTTCTAACTAAATCCATACACCTAACTTCAAATTTAAAGAGAAGGATGGAGAGATATAGCACTAACCTTTTGATGAGCTAACTTGAGCTTGTAATTCTTCTCAATTTCTTCTTCAAATTGCTGCCTCAAGCTTGCTCTAGTGGTAAGGAGCAATTTTAGTGAAGATAGGAAGGGGTTTTATGGTGTGAAATTAAGGTTATGAAGAGAGAGAAATGAGAAAACTCTAATGGAGGTTGAGAGGAATAGGGCTGCCGAAATTGGAGGGGAATGTCACACCTTACCCCTCTGTAAGGAATAACATAATCCTGTAGAATACCTAATGAACTACCGAACTTCACCTACCGATAACTCATTAAGTACCCTACAAGGGATTTTAAAACCATTTTCTTACATTTTGAAAGTGGTGAGCATTTTCTTACATTTAGTAGAAGTTTAAAAGCTAGCTAAAATTTTTGTCTGTAACACCCCGAACCTCCAAGTTATAAATAGTACCATTTTTAGTCCGTGACTAGTACTATTCAAAGACACCTTGAGGACCAAAAATAAATAAAAAAATTAATTGAGATAGACACAATAAAAATTCAAGTGAACCAAAGGCCTAAGGATTTAACGGGTATCAAAAAAAAAAGAAGGATTATGACCAAATGAGGGGCATTTTGGTCAATTCACTTCAAGAGTTGACTTTTGACTAAAATGTAAATTAAATTAAATGAAAATAAAATATTGAATTATGAAGAAATATTGAGGGAAAAATTAGAGTAAAAGTGAAAAGAAAATAAAAGAGGCAAAAATCTAGAATTTTAAATTACATTTTTGACCTAATAAAAAAGTTAAGGGACCAATGGGCTTTTGACAATTAAACTTAATTAACTAATTAAAAGAAATAAAATGGGTATGAAAGAAGACAAACCCCTCCCTTTTATTCCCTATGTGCCTCCACCCATCTTCACTCTCCCTTTCTCTTCTTTTCTCTTCTTCTCCAATCTTCTTCCACCATTGTTTTCCCTTCCAAGTCTTGATTCACTTGAATTCCCTTCATAAATCCCATAACCCACTAAAAGAACAGATCAAAGAGAACTTGAGTGAAGCATTGGAGCAAGTAGAGCAAGAGAAATTGAAAGAAAAATTGAAGTTGGAAAGAAATCACTTGAGGTAAGTTTCTTTTCATGTTAGATTAGTTATATAAGCTTTGTAATGAAGTTAACTTGTGATGAAATTTCATGAGAAATTGAAAGGAAACATGCATGGAACCTAAACTAGGGTTTTGGCCAAATTGGAGGAAAGTTAGGGTTTTGATGTATTTTAGTTAAATTGATGATAAATCTAAGTTAAATTGAGGAAGTATGCATGATTGGGAGTAGTAGGATTTCATGGGATTGCATAAATTGAATTATGGAAGATTAGGATTCATGGGAAAATTGGGTTTTGGTGCTAGAGAGTGAAATTGGTGTGTGTAGTATTAAATTATGATCATTTGAGGTTTATTTAGTTTGAATTGACATTGGGTTGATGAATGGAAGTAACGAAATGGTAGGATTAGGAAAAATTGTAAACTTTGGTGTTTGAAAATTGTGGGTTTTGTGCTAGGAAGTGCCATTGATGTGTCAGTGCTAAATTATAGTCATTTTGGGTGAATTAAATGTGAATTGAGGTTGGTTAGAGGGAACAATTGAAGAAATGAAAAATTGAACTTAGGGTAGAATTTTGCACACTGAATTCAGTGTGTTTGGAAACCCATAACTTGAGCTACACAACTCCAATTGATGTGAAACCAATTGGAAACGAAACTTAAGACATAGGGCTAGAATTTTCGTGAAGATACCCTACCCCGAAAATGACCTTAAGCTATCCGAAATAAGCCTTGAACTTGAAGACAGAAATCTGGAACCTGTAGAATTTGACCATATAAACAGTAAATTTTGCATGGCCATAACTCTCTCTAGAAAAGTCCAATTTAGACAATTCTTGAACCGATGGAAACCTAAGACATAGTAGAACATTTCATATGAAGGACGTGAGGCCAGATTATGGACTTAACCCAATCAAATTACTGAGCAAATTTGAATTACTGAATCTGTAGAATTGCAGATTTACCATATGAACAGTAAACTTTGCATGGCCATAACTCTCTCTATAAAACTCCAATTTAGGCGATTCTTAAATCGATGGAAACCTAAGACATAGTAGAACATTTTGTATGAAGAACATTAGACCAAATTATGGACTTAACTTGATCAAATTGCTGAACGAAGTTGGATCGATAAATCTGCCAGAACTAAATCTGCAGCATGAATAGTGACGTGAACAGTATTTATGTTTTGGGCATAACTTGAGCTACACAGCTCCGAATTAGGCGATTCAAAAAGGAAAATAAAGCTAAGACCTAGATGAACAATTTTCATGAAGAACACCTCACCAAATTATGATCGAAACTAGGTAAAAATTGGGTTCAAAGATTGGGGCACCAAGCTGTCCAAAACCAAAATTTTCTAAAATTTGCAAAGCTAACTTGGGATGCATTAGACATGCATGTAATGAGTTTTTGGCAGCAATTGAGATTGGTATTGAGGTATTCTATTTGTGTATTTTTAGTAGAAAAAGAAGTTGGAATGGACAAGGAGTAGTGAGTAAAGAGAAAGGAGAGCATTGTAGGTTTGTGCACAACTAACCTTTTCTTCATTTTTAAACTTGTAAATTGTTTGGAATGTGTTTATTGTAATGAGTTTACTTTGAACAAGTTTACTTTGACTGAAATATGATTTTTCTCTTGCATTTGAGAAATTTGGGTATTGCCACCTTTATATGGATATTATGATGAATTTGAATGTGTTTATTAGTTTATAAATGTAATTGTTGAGTGGAAAATTTTTGGAAACTGTTTTGAAACCACAGTTAGCATGACAGTCCCTTTCGGAACTCCCCAGTAGTAACAGCTACTTGGGGTTGATAATTGATATTGATTATGTCTCCCATTAATAATGGTTAGTGGGGTAAGACTACATGAGTACTCATTAGCTAGCTAGCCCTTCCCTCATTAATAACGGTTAGTGAGGTTGAGATTGCTTTGTCGTGGTGTACAACACGGCACTGATTGTGAAATTTTGTGTCAAGGCCTAAATTGTGTGTTGATGTTGGCAACACTAATGCTTTGTGAATTGTGATTTATGAAGTGTGATTTCTCATTTGAAATGTTATTCCAATAAATGGCTCTTATGAATTAGAACTATTGTGAAGTTTTCATGCTTAAGAAAAATGTGATTTATTATGCTTTGACAAATTGTGTTTTACCTTAAGTTTTAAAGTTATTAGCTGTGCACCACTGAGTGATATACTCAGCGATAGCTTCTTTATGCTGTTGCAGGTAAGGGAAAGGAGAAGGCTGCCGAGTGAGAGACTTGGAAGCAGCGTTTTAGTATTGTTTGTGGGTATATATTGTAGGTATACCCCCGTAATTTCCTTTTGATGTATTTGGTACCTATATGTATGGATGTACGGACATTGAGCAGTTTGTATTTAAAAGCATTGCGTTGCTATCACATTTTGAGTTTGTAACTATTTTGTATTTTACTTTGAGACTTATGAAAATGTAACTTTTGCAGTATTTAGTCTATCATTATTTCCAATTAATGTTTACATGGAATTTTAACTATTCTCATGCAGTTTTCCGCAAAAGAATTGATAAGATAAAAAGTTATGGTTTGTTTTAAAATCCTTTGTAGCATAACTAATGGGTTATCTGTAGGTGGAGTTCGGTAATTCATTAGGTATGCTACGGGAATATGTCGTGCCTTACAAGGGATAGGGTGTGACATGTTAAGTGGTATCAGAGCTTTGGTTTTCATACAAGTTTTGAAATTGCATTTTTGAAAAATTTTGATAAGTATAACTGCTCAATTGTCATTATTGATGCATATAGTGCATTACATCATAAATATGGACTAATGGAGGGAAATCTCCTTGTGTTGGTTGTTCAGGGAGTAGAATTCCCTGTGTGAAATTAGATTATGATGTGCTACTAACTAGTCCTTTAGGGCAAGAGGTTAGGGTAAACAAATTGTATGAAGATTGTCCTTTGGTGATCCAAGGACATACATTCCTGTCAGACTTAATTGAAATGTCCTTCCGAGATTATGATATCATCTTGGGCATGGATTGGTTAGCCAGGCACACGCCATGATCGACTATAGACTGAAGACAATCACTTTTGGTCTTCTCGAGTATGCAGACGTAGTGATACACAGGGAGAGGCAGTTATTGCCATCCAACATCATTTCAGCTACACTTGCTAGAAAGATGATTAGAAAGGGATGTGAAGCTTATCTAGCTCATGTGATAGACACCCAGGTGGGGAGTCCAGATCTTAAAGATATTCCTACGGTATGGGATTTTCCGAATGTCTTTCTGGAAGAATTGCCGGGATTGCCTCCGGAAAGAGAGGTGCAATTTGAAATTGAGACTATGCCTAGTGTGGAGCCAATCTTCGTCACTCCTTATAGGATAGCACCTGCTGAGTTGAAAGAGTTGAAGGTGTAATTGTAGGAATTGTTAGATAAAGGTTTCATCCGCCCTAGCATGTCACCTTGGGGAGCACTAGTATTATTTGTGAAGAAGAAGGATGGTACTCTCCGCCTATGCATAGACTACAGGCAGTTGAATAAGGTGACCATAAAGAATAGATATCCTCTGCCATGAATCGATGATTTGTTTGATCAGTTGAAGGATGCAACTGTATTCTCCAAAATTGACTTGAGATCGGGCTACTACCAGTTGAGGGTGCAGGAGCAAAGTATTCCTAAAACTGCCTTTAGGACTCGGTATGGCCATTATGAGTTATTGGTAATGCCATTCGGGTTGACTAATGCTCCAGCTGCTTTTATGGGCCTGATGAACACTATCTTCAAGTCATATTTAGACCAGTTTGTTGTGGTGTTCATTGATGATATTTTGGTGTACTCAAAGAATGTAGAGGAACACGACAAGCACTTGAGGATAGTATTACAGACTTTGAGGGAGAAGTAGTTGTATGCCAAACTGTCGAAATGTGAGTTTTGGCTAAAGGAGATTACATTTTTGGGGCATATTGTATTTGCAGAGGGTATCCAGGTGGATCCTAGCAAAATAGAAGCCATTCTTAATTGGAAGCCACCTACAAATGTCACAGAAGTTCGAAGTTTCCTTGGTTTAGCCGAGTATTACCGAAGGTTTGTGAAGGGATTCTGCATGCTAGCATCTCCACTGACCAAGCTACTTAGGAAGGATATAAAATTTCAGTGGACTGATCGGTGCCAGGAAAGTTTTGATGAGTTGAAGAGGTGTTTAACTGAAGCTCCAGTCTTAACCTTGCCCACTTTGGGTAAAGAGTACACCATATATAGTAATGCTTCTCATAACGGATTAGGCTGTGTGTTGATGTAAGATAGAAATGTCATTGCCTATGCTTCACGCCAGCTTAAACCGCATGAGAGGAATTATCCTACGCATGACTTGGAGCTGGCAGCCATTGTCTTTGCCTTGAAGATCTGGAGACATTACTTGTATGGGGAGAGATGTTATATATACACATATCATAAAAGTTTGAAGTACATGGGCACATAGAAGGAGTTAAATTTGAGGCAGAGGAGATGGTTAGAGCTAATAAAAGATTATGATTACTTGATAGACTATCAGCCTAGAAAGGCAAATGTTGTGGCTGATGCTTTAAGTAGCAAGACTATGGCTGGTTTGAGGGTTTCTCCTTTGTCCATGGTGCATGAATTAAGGGCATTGCATGCTAATTTGGAGATTAATGAAGATGGGCAGATGGTAGCTACTTGGCAAGTGAAGCCAATGCTGGCAGAACAAATTAAAGCACTTGCACAGAAGGATGATAAGTATGTGAAGTTGATGGAAGAGGCTAAGGATGGCAAGAAACCAGAATTATCAGTAAATGATGAGAGCTTGTTGTTATATAAGGGCAGAATGTGCATTCCTGAGAATGTTGAACTGAGGCAGACCATTTTGAAGGAAGCACATGATTCACCTTTTATAATGTACCCTGGTGGAACCAAAATGTACATAAGTGTGAAAGAGCACTATTGGTGGAGAGGAATGAAGAAAGACATTGCAGAAAATGTTGCCAAATGCCTTACTTGTTAACAAGTAAAGGCAGAACATCAAGTGCCTACAGGGTTGCTATAGCCATTGCAAATTCCCGAGTGGAAATGGGAAAGAATCACTATGGATTTCGTGACAGGACTTCCACGTACACAAAAGAATCATGATGCAGTTTGGGTTATTGTTGATAGATTGACCAAGTCTGCACACTTTTTGCCAGTGAGGATGGATTACAGGATGGAAAGATTGGCCAAACTGTACATTGATGATATTGTGAGGTTACATGGAGTGCCAGTGTCTATTGTGTTGGACAGAGACCCAAGGTTCACTTCTAGATTCTGGGGTAGTCTCCAAAAAGCCCTAGGAACTAGATTGAACTTCAGTACAGTATTCCATCCACAGACAGACGGCCAATCTGAAAGGATCATTCAGATTTTGGACGATATGCTTCGGGCCTGTGTGATTGAGTTTGAAGGGAGTTGGGACACACACTTGCCTTTAATTGAATTTGCCTATAATAATAGTTATCAGTCAAGCATCGGGATGCCTCCATACGAAGCACTTTATGGCAGGAAGTTTAGAACTCCCTTGTGTTGGGATGAAGTGGGTGAGAGGAAGTTGATTGGTCCAGAATTAGTGCAACAGACAGAAGAAAAGGTTAAGCTCATTAGAGACAGACTCAAAGTTGCAACGGATAGACAGAAGTCCTACATTGACCTAAAGAGAAGAGATATTTAGTATAGTGTGGGTGACAAGGTGTTCCTGAAAGTTTCCCCATGGAAGAGGATCATGAGGTTTGGTAGAAAGGGGAAACTAAGTCCTCGCTTCATTGGGCTGTATGAGGTTCTAGAAAGAGTGGGTCCATTGGCATATAGACTTGCATTGCCTCCGGAGTTGGAAAAGATTCACAATGTCTTCCATGTCTCCATGTTGAGGAGGTACAGATCAGACCCCTCTCACATTTTACTAGTATAGAAGATCGAAGTGAATCCAGACCTGACATATGATGAAGAGCCCATAAAGATCTTGGCATATGAGGTAAAACAGCTGAGGAACAAATAGATACCTCTAGTCAAAGTGCTGTTGAACCATCATTCAGGCCAGGAGGCTACATGGGAGCATGAGGAAGACATGAGGAGACAACACCCACAACTATTCAGAGACAGAGACCAGGTAAATTTCGAGGACGAAATTTATTTTTAAAGAGGGGAGAATTGTAACACCCCGAACCTTCAAGTTATGAATAGTACCTTTTTTAGTCCGTGACTAGTACTATTCAAAGACACCTTGAGGACCAAAAATAAATAAAAAATTAATTGAGATAGACACAATAAAAATTCAAGTGAACCAAAGACCTAAGGATTTAACGGGTATCAAAAAAAAAAAGAAGGATTATGACCAGATGAGGGGCATTTTGGTTAATTCACTTCAAGAGTTGACTTTTGACCAAAATGTAAATTAAATTAAATGCAAATAAAATATTGAATTATGAAGAAATATTGA
Source organism: Hevea brasiliensis (assembly GCF_030052815.1). Classification (NCBI taxonomy): domain Eukaryota; kingdom Viridiplantae; phylum Streptophyta; class Magnoliopsida; order Malpighiales; family Euphorbiaceae; genus Hevea; species Hevea brasiliensis. Next base: position 45,164,715 of record NC_079505.1, read on the forward strand.
GGGAAAAATTAGAGTAAAAGTGAAAAGAAAATAAAAGATTCAAAAATCTAGAATTTTAAATTACATTTTTGACCTAATAAAAAAGTTAAAGGACCAATGGACTTTATACAATTAAACTTAATTAACTAATTAAAAGAAATAAAATAGGTATGAAAGAAGACAAACCCCTCCCTTTTATTCCCTATGTGCCTCCACCCTTCTTCACTCTCCCTTTCTCTTCTTTTCTCTTCTTCTCCTATCTTCTTCCACCATTGTTTTCTCTTCCAAGTCTTGATTCACTTGAATTCCCTTCATAAATCCCATAACTCACTAAAAGAAAAGATCAAAGAGAACTTGAGTGAACCATTGGAGCAAGTAGAGCAAGAGAAATTGAAAGAAAAATTGAAGTTGGAAAGAAATCACTTGAGGTAAGTTTCTTTTCATGTTAGATTAGTTATATAAGCTTTGAATTAAGTTAACTTATGATGAAATTTCATGAGAAATTGAAAGGAAACATGCATGGAACCTAAACTAGGGTTTTAGCCAAATTAGAGAAAAATTAGGGTTTTGATGTATTTTAGTTAAATTGATGATAAATCTAAGTTAAATTGAGGTAATATGCATGATTGGGAGTAGTAGGATTTCATGGGATTGCATAAATTGAATTATGAAAGATTAGGGTTCATGGGAAAATTGAGTTTTGGTGCTAGAGAGTGAAATTGGTGTGTGTAGTGTTAAATTATGATCATTTGAGGTTTATTTAGTTTAAATTGATATTGGGTTGATGAATGGAAGTAACAAAAAGGTAGGATTAGGGAAAATTGCAAACTTTGGTGCTTGAAAATTGTGGGTTTTGTGCTAGGAAGTGCCATTGATGTGTCAATGCTAAATTATAGTCATTTTGGGTGAATTAAATGTGAATTGAGGTTGGTTAGAGGCAACAATTGAAGAAATGAAAAATTGAACTTAGGGCAGAATTTTGCACACTGAATTCAATGTGTTTGGAAGCCCATAACTTGAGTTACACAACTCCAATTGATGTGAAACCAATTGGACACAAAACTTAAGACATAGGGCTAGAATTTTCGTGAGGATACCCTGCCCCGAAAATGATCTTAAGCTATCTGAAATGAGCCTTGAACTTGGAGACAGAAATCTGGAACCTGCAGAATTTGACCATGTGAACAGTAAAATTTGCATGGCCATAACTCTCTCTAGAAAACTCCGATTTAGGAAATTCTTGAACCGATGGAAACCTAAGACATAGTAGAACATTTCATATGAAGAACGTGAGGCCAAATTATGGACTTAACCCAATCAAATTGCTGAGTAAAATTGAATTACTGAATCTGCAAAATTGCAAATTCTGCAGATTTACCATATGAATAGTAAAATTTGCATGGCCATAACTCTCTATAGAAAACTCCAATTTAGGTGATTCTTAAACCGATGGAAACCTAATACATATTAGAACATTTCGTATGAAGAACATTAGACCAAATTATGGACTTAACTTGATCAAGTTGCTGAACGAAGTTAGATCGATAAATCTGCCAGAACTAAATCTGCAGCATGAATAGTGACATAAATAGTAATCGTGTTTTGGGCATAACTTGAGCTACACAGCTCCGAATTAGGCGATTCAAAAAGGAAAATAAAGTTAAGACCTAGATGAAAAATTTTCATGAAGAACACCTCACCAAATTATGATCGAAACTAGGTAAAAATTGGGTTCAAATATTGGGGCACCAAGCTGTCCAAAACCAAAATTTTCTAAAATTTGTAAAGCTAACTTGGGATGCATTAGACATGTATATAATGAGTTTTTGGCAGCAATTGAGATTGGTATTGAGGTATTCTATTTGTGTATTTTCAGTAGAAAAAGAAGTTGGAATGGACAAGGAATAGTGAGTAAAGAGAAAGGAGAGCATTGAAGGTTTGTGCACAACTAACCTTTTCTTCATTTTTAAACTTGTAAATTGTTTGGAATGTGTTTATTTGAATGAGTTTGCTTTGAACAAGTTTACTTTAACTAAAATATGATTTTTCTCTTGCATTTGAGAAATTTGGGTGTTGCCACCTTTTTATAGATATTATGATGAATTTGAATATGTTTATTGGTTTATAAACGTAATTATTGAGTGGAAAATTTTTGGAAACTGTTTTGAAACCACAGTTAGCATGACAGTCCCTTTCGGAACTCCCGAGAAGTAACGGCTACTTGGGATTGATAATTGATATTGATTATGTCTCCCATTAATAATGGTTAGTGGGGTAAGACTACATGAGTACTCATTAGCTAGCTAGCCCTTCCCTCATTAATAACAGTTAGTGAGGTTGAGATTGCTTTGTCGTGGTGTACAACACGGTACTGATCGTGAAATTTTGTGTCATGGCCTAAACTGTGTGTTGATGTTGGCAACACTAATGCTTTGTGAATTGTGATTTATGAAGTGTGATTTCTCATTTGAAATGTTATTCCAATAAATGGCTCTTAAGAACTTAGAACTATTGTGAAGTTTTCATGCTTAAGAAAAATGTGATTTATTATGCTTTGACAAATTGTGTTTTACCTTAAGTTTTAAAGTTATTAGTTGTGCACCACTGAGTGATATACTCAGTGATAGCTTCTTTATGCTGTCGTAGGTAAGGGAAAGGAGAAGGCTGCCGAGTGAGAGAGTTGGAAGGAGCATTTTAGTATTGTTTGTGTGTATATATTGTAGGTATACCCCTGTAATTTCTTTTTGATGTATTTTGTACCTATGTATGGATGTACAGACATTGAGCAGTTTGTATTTAAAAGCATTGTATTGCTATCACATTTTGAGTTTGTAATTATTTTTTATTTTACTTTGAGACTTATGAAAATGTAACTTTTGCAGTATTCAGTCTATCATTATTTTCAATGAATGTTTACATGGAATTTTAACTATTCTCATGCAGTTTTCTGCAAAAGAATTGAAAAGATAAAAAGTTATGGTTTGTTTTAAAATCCTTTGTAGCATAACTAATGGGTTATCTATAGGTAGAGTTCGATAATTTATTAGGAATGCTACGGGAACATGTCGTGCCTTACAAGAGATAGGATGTGACATTGTCCATTTTTATTTGTTTGCAAATTTTGAAAAAATTTCAGTTCTGTCTGTATTTTAAGAAAATAGTTCTTCAAAAACCTGTAAAAACACTTCCTATAATTCTTTTCATCACAATCCATCACTACTACAACACAATCAACACAATTTTTCCCAAACTCCAAAGTTCAAAACAATTCTAAATTCAATTGTATTTAAAATAATACTAAATAATTTCATTCATATTTCATTAAAGTAAAATCAATTCATATTCATCAACCCAAAATTTATATGAGAAAATCCAAACTAATATTATTACAAAATCTATACAACTACTCATGACCAGTTTATACATGTACATACATTTACATACACAAATATAAACATTACAATCAGGGTATAAAATTATACCCGACAAAAGATGTAGCTCCAAGATCCTCAGCAGTTCACTCTGCTGCTCCTCTAGTCTCTATATCTGCGACAGCAATAACAGCCATCGCTGAGTACTATGACTTAGTGGTGCACAACATACTAAAATAACATTTTATGTATAATTCAAATCACATTTATTCAAATATAGTGCTGAAAATGAAAGACAAATACAAAACATGATTTATAAACTTTTAGTCCAAACAATCTCATTTAGGAAGTCTCAAAACGAATTTCATAAAAACACACAGTTATATCATGCCATTCAGAGCAATATTCATCTCAGTAGCCGGAGGCTTATGAGAAATCACAAGGCTAGCTAGCTCAAACTATGGGTACCCATTCAATTTCTTCCTCTACTGGCACACACCTCAACACTTCAGCTAGAGAGGAAATCAAAATTCAAAACTAATTTCTCCCACTAGTCATGCTAGTGAGGCATTCAAATATATGGTCATGACACTGTGGTTTCAAAACTATCTTAACAATTTACCAAACATTTATTGCCATTTCAAACACATACAAGTAAACTTTCAACAATTAAAGTCAAAAGCATAACATACATTTCAATCACCATTTTGCAATATAAGTAAATCACAATTCATTTCATGCACTTTGCAAACAAATTTTAAAGAATATTTATGTTGTGCACAAACCTTATGCGAGTTACCTCTTGGCCTTGACTCGATGCCTTGGGTTCTTTTTCGGTATTCTTTTCAACTGAAACACACAATTTTACAGTGTTTCAATATCATAATTTATCATAAGTCCAAAACTAAATTCAAATCTTTTTATATCTAGCTTAAATATACTTAACTTGACGTTCTTTAAAATTTATGTGTCAGGGTTATTATTCACGACACTATTTAAGTCAATTTGTTGACTTTCTAATGCTTAATAGGTATGAGAATTTTAATTTCACCCACATACCACATTTTGGTTACCTAATTGTTGGTTTTGGTTGTTTCCTCAAATTTTAAGTCTCTTAGGTGGAATTTCTAAATTTTAGATTTGGTGTCCTGTTTTACACTATTCCATTAGTCAAATTGCTGTTAAAATTTGGCTAAGTTTTCTTCATAGAAGTTGTTCCTTATTGTCTTAACTTTATTTCTCTTTTTGAATCACTCCATTTGGAGTTTTTTAGCCCAAGTTATAGCCATTTGAACATGGCTGGCCGGATTTGGTGTTACCCAGAATTCTGGGCATTTGCTGGATATTGGCAATTTTTGTACACTGACTGCAGGTGAGTTTTTGGACAGGTTATGGTCAAAATTTGGGTTTGTTTTCTTCATGAAAGTTGTAAGGCTATGTCGCAGATTTCTATCGGTATAAAATTCATATCATTTGGACTTTTCTAGACCAAGTTATGGTCATTTACGTAACTACTGTTCATTTGGTCATTTTTGTACAGGGCAGTGTGCCCAATTCCAGATTTGGCCTAATTGTTCACTAAGTTATGGTCACTTTGTGGGCATGATTCCCAAATGAAAAATTGTCCATTTTGTGTCTAGTTTCATTCCCAATTAGCCTCACACTAATTGGGTTGGTAAATTTTTAGATTTGGTCCCTAAAAGGGACCTAGGTTAAGCAGTCTGCATATTGACCCTCACAAATCTGAATTGAAACTTATTTCTAACAATTCACACACACACCACAAATGGTCACAATTGACCATTTCTCAACTCAAATAAGGTCAACTACATCAATTGACCAATTCTCAATATTTTCTCTAATTTTTTTCAAAATGCTCAAAACCCTAATTACCAATCTGAATTGAAACTTATTTCTAATAATTCACACACACCACAAATGGTCACAATTGACCATTTCTCAACTCAAATAAGGTCAACTACATCAATTGACCAATTCTCAACTTTTTGTCTAATTTTTTTCAAAATGCTCAAAACCCTAATTACATAGATTTCAACTATAATGCAATTAAAGTGTATATTCATGATCTATACACCTAATTCACCTCAAATAACTATTCAAATCCACCAAATTCATTCAATCCCAACCCCACCTATTGCTAGCCGAATTCCATATTACTCCCCCAACAATTGTTTTTTTTTTTTTTTTTAAGTTGATTTCTAGTTAAATTGAGCTACAAACACAACAAATAAACTAGGATTTTCAAATTCAATTACTTACCTCCACTTGAATTTCAATTTTTCAATTTCACTCCTTATTTCTTGTTTCTTTCTTCTTCAAATGCTTTCTCAAGTTGGTCTAACAAGTTTTAATGGGGAAATATGGGGACAAAGTGAGGTTTAATGGGGGTTTGCAAGCTTGAATTCAAGCTTCCATGGAGGTTTGCAATGGTCCTAAGGAGTCAGCTCTAGGGGTGAATTGACCAAATTACCCCTCACCGATTCGATCCGGTTTACAAGTAATTCAATATATCTTCCGGATCTCTGACCTAATTATTTGACCTGCTTAATAATTCTTTTCTGTGATTTTCTCTTTTCCACTGTGTTCGCAATGGTCCTAAAGACCACGGCATCATATTTTTCGATTCGAAATTTGAGTTAAGACTGACCTCGCAGTCATTTCTCGGGAAGGTCACCCATCGCTGTGACTTCTGACTCATTTAACTTTTTATGCTTTATTTTTCTTCTTTATACTTAATTATTTAGCAATTACTAATTATTTGTATTCAGAGCTTATCTAGGTGTCTTAGATGTAGTTCTAATTCTCTTAATTGTCCGGACCGACACCGGTCACCAGAACAGTGAAATATATCAGGCAATGCAAATAGGGGTGTTACAATTTTCCCCCCTTAAAATAAATTTCGTCTCGAAATTTTTACTTGGTATCAGTCTCTGAACAGCTGTGGGTGTTGTCTCCTTATGTCCTCCTCTCGTTCCCAAGTAGCCTCCTGGCCCGAATGATGGTTCCACAGCACTTTCACTAACGGTATCTACTTGTTCCGTAGCTGCTTCACCTCATAAGCCAGAATCTCTATGGGTTCTTCCTCATATGTGAGGTCTGGATTCACTTTAATTTTCTCCAATGGTAGTACATGAGATGGGTCTGATCGATACCTCCTTAACATCGGTACATGGAAGATGTTATGTATATTCTCTAACTCTGGAGGTAGTCCCAAACAGTATGCCAAAGGACCCACTTTCTCCAGAACCTCATATGGCCCGATGAAACGAGGACTCAGTTTTCCCTTTCTACCGAATCTCATAATTTTCTTCTAAGGGGAAACCTTGAGGAATACTTTGTCACCCACTGCATACTCAATATCCATTCTCTTCATATCAATATAGGACTTCTGACGGTCTAATGTAGTTTTGAGTCGATCTCTGATCAATATGATTTTCTCCTCTATTTGCTGAATAATTTCTGGCCTAATCAACTTTCTTTCACCTATTTCATCCCAACACAACGGGGTTCTACATTTTCTGCCATACAAAGCTTCATATGGAGGCATTCCAATGCTTGATTGGTATCTGTTGTTGTAAGCAAACTCAATCAAAGGCAAGTGTGTGTCCCAACTACCCTCAAACTCAATCACACAAGCCCATAGAATGTCCTCCAAGATCTGAATTACTCTCTCGGGTGGCCATGCATGCGTGGGTGGAATCTTGTCTTGAAGTTCAATCTAGTTCCTAGGGCTCTCTGAAGACTACCCCAGAATCTAGAAGTGAACCTAGGATCTCAGTCAGATACGATGGATACTAGCACTCCATGCAATCTTACTATCTCATCAATGTACAACTTGGCCAATCTTTCTAAACTGTAGTCCATCCAGACAGGCTGAAAATGAGCAGACTTGGTCAGTCTGTCAATTATAACCCATACTGCATCATGACTCTTCTGTGTCCTCGAAAGTCCCATCACAAAATCCATCGTTATTCTCTCCCATTTCCATTCCGGTATTGGTAGTGGATGTAACAAACCAACTGGTACTTGATGCTCTGCCTTGACTTGCTGACAAGTTAAGCATTTGGAAACAAATTCTTCTACATTTCTTTTCATACCCATCCACCAGTAGTGCTATTTTTGCCCTCTATACATTTTTGTGCCACTAGGGTGCATAGCAAAAGAAGACTCATGTGTTTCCTTCAAAATGATCTGTCTCAAGTCAACATCATTAGGAACGCACATTCTACCCTGGTGTAGCAATAGGTCGTCATCTCTCACTGAGAATTCTGTTTTCTTGCCCTGTCTGACTTCATCTAACAGCTTCTGATACTTCTGATCATTCTGAGTAGCCATTCTGATCTGATCAATCAACGCTAGCTGTACATGCCATGCAACTACTGTTTGCCCCTCATCATTAATCTCTAAGCTGGCATGCAATACTCTCAACTCATGTACCATAGACAAAGGAGTAACCCGTAGACTTGCCATAGTCTTGCGACTTAAGGCTTCAACCACTACATTAGCTTTCCCTGGCTGATAGTCTATCAGACAATTATAGTCTTTTATCAACTCTAACCATCTCCTCTGTCTCAAATTCAACTCCTTTTGAGTGCCCAGATACTTCAAACTCTTATGATTTGTATAGATGTAGCACTTCTCCCCATACAAATAGTGTCTCTAGATCTTAAGAGTGAATACAATAGCTACTAGCTCCAAGTCATGTGTCGGATAATTCCTCTCATGCGATTGTAGTTGGCGTGATGCATAGGCAATGACATTCCATTCTTGCATCAGTACACAGCCTAACCCATTGTGAAAAGCATTGCTGTAAACTGTGAATTCTTTACCCGGGGTAGGTAAAGTAAGGACTGGAGCTTCAGTCAAACATTTCTTCAATTCATCAAAACTCTATTGGCATTTATCCATCTACTAAAATTTCACATCTTTTCGAAGTAATTTGGTCAATGGAGATGCCAACATGGAGAACCATTTCACAAATGGTGGTAGTATCTAGCTAAACCCAGAAAACTGTGAATTTCAGTGATATTTATGGGTGGCCTCCAATTAAGGACAGCTTCTATCTTACTTAGATCTACCTTGATGCCCTCTGCTGATACTATGTGCCCCAAGAAGGATATTTCCTTCAGCCAAAATTTACACTTCAACAATTTGGCATATAGTTGTTTCTCCCTTAAAGTCTGCAGTATAATCTGCAGATGTCTATCATGCTCCTCTGCATTCCTCAAGTAGACCAATATATCATCTATGAATGCCACAACAAACTAGTTGAGGTATGGTCTGAAGATATTGTTCATCAAATCCATAAAAGTAGTTGGAGCATTAGTTAACCCGAATGGCATGACCAAGAATTCATAATGGCCATAGCAGGTTCTAAAGGCAGTTTTAGGAATACTCTGTTCTTGTTCCTTCAGCTGATAATAACTCGATCTCAGGTCAATTTTGGAGAACACAGCTGCACCTCTCAACTGATCAAACAAGTCATCAATGCGGGGTAATGGATATCTATTCTTTATTGTCACCTTATTCAACTGCTAGTAGTCAATACATAAGCGGAGAGTGCCATCATTCTTCTTAACAAACAACATTGGCGCTCCCCAAGGTGACACACTAGGGCGGATAAAGCCCTTGTCAAACAGCTCTTGCAACTGTACTTTCAACTCTTTCAATTCTGCTGGTGCCATTCTATATGGTGTTATTGAGATTGGGTCCACACTAGGCATAACATCAATCTCAAACTGCACCTCTCTTTTTGGATGTAATCTTGGCAACTCATTAGGAAACACATCCGGAAAGTCACATACAGTAGGATGTCTCTCAATACTAGACTCCCCACTTGGGTGTCGATCACATGTGCCAAGTATGCTTCACACCCCTTTCTGATCATCCTTTTGGCTAATGCAGCCGAAATGATGTTTGATGGTAGTAACTGCCTCTCCTCGCGGTTTACTACATCACCGTACAGAGGGAGACCAAAAGTGACTGTCTTTAGTCTACAGTCAATCATGGCGTGATGCCTGGCTAACCAATCCATGTCCAAGATATCATAATCTCTGAAGGGTATTTCGATCAAATCTGACAGAAAAACATGTCCTTGGATCACCAAAGGACAATCTCTATACATTCGGTTGACTCTGACCTCTTGTCCTAACGGACTTATTACTAGTACTTCAAAATTCATCTTGACACAGGGAACAGCAAGAGAACTAACTATGCTAGAACTAACTATGCTAGCACTAACATGTGAATGGGTTGAACCTGGATCAAACAACACAAAGACATCCTGATCAGAGATAGAGAAAGTACTGGCTACAATATTGGAAGTCTTAGCCTCTTCCCGCTGTCTTATCGTGTAAACTCTGGCCGGAGCACTCCCTTATGCTGATTAGTTAATGGTACCTTGACTGCCAGAAGCATTGCCTCTACCTCTGCCTCTTCCTCTGCTAATCGGTTGTGAAACTCTAGTAGCAGAACTCTGAATAGACCCTTCTGCAGTAGTAAGAGCTGGCCCAAATCTACGGGCACTGGTGCAGTCCTTAGCAAGATGACCCGTGCCTCCACAATTAAAGCAAGCTCCTGTTGCCCAATAACATTCTCCCCCCATGAGTCTTGCCACATGTCTCATAGGGGCGGGAAGGATATAAACCCCTGGTCGACTGCTGACCAGACCTAGGAGGTCTGTGTTCGGAGAATCTACCCCTTCTGAACCTTCCACCTCTGCCAGATCCCCTAAATTTTTTCCTCTTTATAGATGTACCACTGGGACTCTGCTCTACTAATTTTTCCCCTTTATCTTTCTCTGATTTTTCAATCTTCTCAGATTTCTCTTTCATTGGTGTCACTTCTAATTCAATTCTTTCTACCTCCAGTGCTTGAGACATGAGTTTAGAGAAGTTGCTGTATTTAAAGCCGACAACTTATACTCTTAAACTAGGCTTTAGGCCGGTTTCAAACCTCTTGCACCTTTCTCTGCTAGTAGACAAGAAACTCCCAGCATAGTGGCTTAAGCGGGAGAACTCACTCTCACACTCTGCCACTGATCTGTTGCCTTGTTTCAAACTCAAGAATTCTTGTAATTTCTGATCCACATGCATCTGGAACATATTTCTGTCTTAACTCTCTGATGAAGTTGTCCCAGGTCAATACTGGCAACTCTGCCAAGTTGTGGGGGATGGTCTTCCACCAGTCATACGCATCCCCTTGTAGCAAAGACATTGAATATTCAAACTTCAGTTCATCCGGGCAGTGCAGTTTCTTGAATACTCTGTCCATTCTCTCCAGCCACTGCTCTGCCTCTAGAGGGTCTACTGTACCCTTGAATTCTGTCACCCCATATTTCAACAATTTATCATACTGTCTGACTGGAGCCTGAGGTTGCACCACAGGAGTCTGGAGTGGAGCTTGAGCAGGCATACCCCCAGCCATCTATTGAAACATAGCAGCCATCTACTGGGTGAATTGTGCCAGAAATTGTGGCATTTGTGGGGCTAGTGCCATTGACCCACTAACATTTTGGAGAGCTGGGGCTTCCCCTTGGGCCTTAGCCTCTACCGACTGCTCAACTGAGTAATCCCCTTCTTCCATTTCTGTTTGGAGTTAGGATATCTCCTGAACAAATAACACAAGGAGATTTCCCTCCGTTAGTTTATATTTATGATGTAATGCACTGTATGTAACAAATAAGGACATTGAGCAGTTGTACTTATCAAAGAAAAGACACAAATTCACAAGTCAAAACATACTTCAAAAATTTGCTCTGATACCACTAAAACATGTCACACCTTATCCCTCTGTAAGGCATAACGTGATCCCGTAGAATACCTAATGAACTACCGAACTTCACCTACCGATAACTCATTAAGTACCCTACAAGGGATTTTAAAACCATTTTCTTACTTTTTGGAAGTGGTGAGCATTTTCTTACATTTAATAGAAGTTTAAAAGCTAGTTAAAATTTTTGTCTGCAAATTTTGGAAAAATTTCAGCAGAGTGCCGTCTGTATTTTAAGAAAACAGTTCTTCAAAAACCTGTAAAAATACATCCTATAATTCTTTTCATCACAATCCATCACTACTACAACACATTTAACACAATTTTTCCCAAACTCCAAAATTCAAAACAATTCTCAATTCAATTGTCTTCAAAATAATACTAAATAATTTCATTCATATTTCATTAAAGTAAAATCAATTCACATTCATCAAACCAAAACTTACATGAGAAAATCCAAACTAATATTATTACAAAATCTATACAATTGCTCATGACTAGTTTATACATGTACATACATTTGCATACACAAATATAAACATTACAATCAGGGTATAGAATTATACCCGATAAAACCTCAGAGATGTAGCTCCAAGATCCTCAGTAGCTCACTCTGCTGCTCCTCTAGTCTCTATATCTGCGACAGTAATAACAGCCATCACTGAGTACTATGACTCAGTGGTGCACAATATACTAAAATAATATTTTATGTATAATTCAAATCACATTTATTCAAATACAGTGCTGATAATGAAAGACAGATACAAAACATGATTTATAAAATTTTAGTCCAAACAATCTCATTTAGGAAGTCTCAAAATGAATTTCATAAAAACACACAGTTATATCATGCCATTCAGAATAATATTCATCTTAATAGCCAGAGGCTTATGAAAAATCACAAGGCTAGCTAGCTCAAACTATGAGTACCCATTCAATTTCTTCCTCTACTGGCATACACCTCAACACTTCAGCTAGAGAGGGAATCAAAATTCAAAACTAATTCCTCCCACTAGTCATGCTAGTGAGGCATTCAAATATATGGTCATGACACTGTGGTTTCAAAACTATCTTAACAATTTACCAAATATTTATTGCCATTTCAAATACATACAAGTAAACTTTAAACAATTTAAGTCAAAAGCATAAAATTCTTTTCAATCACCATTTTGCAATATAAGTAAATCATAATTCATTTCATGCACTTTGCAAACAAATTTTAAAGAATATTTATGTTGTGCACAAACCTTATGCGAGTCACCTCTTGGCCTTGACTCGATGTCTCGGGTTCTTTTCCGGTATTCTTTTCAACTGAAACACACAATTTTACAGTGTTTCAGTATTATAATTTATCATAAGTCCAAAACTAAATTCAAATCTATTTATATCTAGCTTAAATATGCTTAACTTGACGTTCTTTAAAATTTATATTTTAGGATTACTATTCACAACACTGTTTAAGTCAATTTGTTGACTTTCTAATGCTAATAGGTATGGGAATTTTAATTTCACCCACATACCACATTTTGGTTACCTAATTATTGGTTTTGGTTGTTTCCTCAAATTTTAAGTCTCTTACGTGAAATTTCCAAATTTCAGATTCGATGTACTGTATTACACTATTTCATTGGTCAAGTTGCTATTGAAATTTGGCTAAGTTTTCTTCATGGAAGTTGTTCCTTATTGTCTTAACTTTATTTCCCTTTTTGAATCACTCCATTTGGAGTTTTGTAGCCCAAGTTATAGCCATTTGAACATGGCTAGCCAGATTTGGTGTTACCCAGAATTCTGGGCATTTTTTGGATATTAGCAATTTTTGTACACTGAGTGCAGGTGAGTTTTTGGATATGTTATGATCAAAATTTGGGTTTATTGTCTTCATGAAAGTTGTAGGGTTATGTCTCAGCTTTCTATCAATATAAAATTCAGGTCATTTGGACCTTCCTAGGCCAAGTTATGGTCATTTACGTAACTATTGTTCATTTGGTCATTTTTATATAGGACAGTGTGCCCAATTCCAGATTTGGCCTAATTGTTCACTAAGTTATGGTCACTTTCTGGGCATGATTCCTGAATGAAAAATGGTCCATTTTATGTCTAGTTTCATTCCCAATTGGCCTCACACCAATTGGGTTGGTAAAGTTTCAGTTTTGGTCCCTGAAAAGGACCTAGGTCAAGCTGTCTGCATATTGACCCTCATCAATCCGAATTGAAACTTATTTCTAACGATTCACACACACCACAAATGGTCATAATTGACCATTTCTCAACTCAAATAAGGTCAACTACATCAATTGACCAATTCTCAACTTTTTCTCTAATTTTTTTCAAAATGCTTAAAACCCTAATTACATAGATTTCAACTCTAATGCAATTAAAGTGTATATTCATGATCTATACACCTAATTCACCTCAAATAATAATTCAAATCCACCAAATTCATTCAATCCCAACCCCACCAACTGCTGGCCGAATTCCATATTACTCCCCCCATAATTGTTTTGTTTTGATTTTTAAGTTGATTTCTAGTTTAATTGAGCTACAAACACAACAAATAAACTAGGATTTTCAAATTCAATTACTTACCTCCACTTGAATTTCAATTTTTCAATTTCACTCCTTGTTTCTTGTTTCTTTCTTCTTCAAATGCTTTCTCAAGTTGGTCTAACAAGTTTTAATGGGGAAATTTGGGGACAAAGTGAGGTTTAATGGGGGTTTGCAAGCTTGAACTCAAGCTTCCATGGAGGTTTGCAATGGAGGAGAGAGAGAGAGTGAGGGTGGCCGGCTGGTTTAGTGAGAAAGATGAGAGTGATTTTCTTTTATATATATATATATATATATATATATATATATATATATATATATATATATATATATATATCATTTATTTCTTTAATTAGCTATTTGACTTAGTCCAAATTTGTAGGAAAAATTAAATTAATTTTGACATCATAATTGATGTCATCACATGATGTAATAATTTCATTTTCCTTACTTTTTTTTTCTTTTGCATTTATTTTTCTACTAGTTCTTTAATTTAATTCTTGATCCCGAAATTTTCTTTTCTCCGATTTTATTGAACAGTTAGGTCAGGAGTCAATTCAAGGGGTGAATTGACCAAATTACCCCTCGCCGGTTTGATCTGGTTTACAAGTAATTCAATATTTCTTTCAGATCTCCGACCTAACTATTTAACCTGCTTAATAATTTTTTTCTATGATTTTCTCTTTTCCACTGTGTTCACAATGGTCCTAAGGACCACGGCGTCATATTTTCCGATTCGAAATTTGAGTTAAGACTAACCTCACAATCATTTCCTAGGAAGGTCACCCATCGCTGTGACTTTTGACTCATTTAACTTTTTATGCTTTATTTTTCTTTTTTATACTTAACTATTTAACAATTACTAATTATTTGTATTTAAGGCTTTTCTAGGTGTCTTAGATGTGGTTCTAATTTTCTTAATTGTTTGGACCGACACCGGTCATCGGAATAGTGAAATATACCAGGCTATGCAAATAGGGGTGTTACAGAGAAGATGCATATTAGTTTTTCAATTTTTGTCTCATTTATCTCCTTTTTATTAGTTTATTAAGTAGTTGTCTAATGGTAATTGGTGGAGGGCTTTTAATTGCATCATGCTTACTCAAGCATGTTGTAATTATTAAGCTTTTCTTTTATTTTTTCTTTTCTTTCATTTCTACTCATTTTTAATTAAATTTTTAGCAATATTTATTCATATTTTATATTATATAATTTATTTACTTAATTGTACAAGTTGGCAAAAAATCGTCTTTGAAGGCGAAATGACCAAAATTCCCTTCGTTTTGCTTAACGGACTAAAATTGTCTGTACTGATCATAAAAATTCTCTTAACCTTTTCTTGGCATTCTAATAATACCTAGGTCTCCATAACTCTTCTCTGGCATCCCATAAATTATTTCATGGAATTTCCCTCGAGTTTAGGGCTACTAGCTGTAAAGACAACAACTTCTCGTTAAGGTCACCCATCACCGGGGCACTGGCTTATTTAACCTTGTTGTATTTCATTTATAAATTTTTTCCTAAATTTTTCTTATACTTAATTGAATTATTTATGACTCCTCACTCTAATTATAGTTCTAGACATTCTGGCTCTCAGATCAAACATTGGTCATCGGAACAGTAGAACATATGGACTATCTAAAGTGAGGGTGTTACAATTCTTCCCCTCTAACAAAAATTTCGTTCTCGAAATTTACCTGATGTACATAGTCAAAGATCTGCATTAGTGTCACCTTGACTCATATGAATACAATGCATGTCATGCATACTATCTTATTCTATTTATCGATGCCTAGGAACGCCTAAACCGTGCTCTGATACCACTAAATGTGACATCCCTTACCCATCTGCAGTGTAGCCGAGCAAGACATGTCACACTCAGTGCCGGAGCACCCTATCTTATCTTACTTTATTCTTTTAATAATTTATTCTCGTTATATTTTAATATCAATTAAATTCATAGGAGAAACCAGCGGAGTTTCCCTTGTTTTGTTACCAGTTCGCATATTTTACTATTTACCTATTTGAAATTTCAACAATATTTTCACAATAAAATCTCATTCATACTAATTATAATTATCTCATCAATTCAAATATCCTCTATATAATTCAATTTCATATTCATTTCTATACATTCCCATTCATTCTTAACTCATATGTAAAAATTTTCAATCTTTATTAATTTACATGATATATAATTTAATCACATATGAACTAACTGATTTATTAATTTACAATACATAAATATTAATTACAATTTACTAGTTTATATTACAACATAAGAAATATTTATACTATACAAAATACATAAAATGACTAATGTGAGCCCTATCTACATGCATTGTTGAGGAGGTAACAACTTTAAACACTCTGCAGATTCGATCTCCAAGATCCTAGTTTAATATCTGCTGAGCTTTACGTTTAGTACCTGCGCGAGAAAATAAATCCATCAGGCTAAGCATTGCTGCTTAGTGGTGCTATAATATAATAAAGAAACTAATATAAAATAAAGAAAAAACGGAAGCAATATTTGGATGCATAAGAATTAATTTAATTTCGTGTGAGATTATTAATATTAATTTTTAGTTATCCTAATTTGTCCTTCTTTGAAAATGTTTAGTGTATAAATTTTACAGTAATAATATATACAACATTCAATTATTTAACAATATTAAATTTAGTTTTAATTTATTATGAGAGACGCATTTGTAATATTTATTTACGTTCTACTTCTTTTGCAAATCTTTTTATCATTTCACTAATTTATTTCTAGGTATTTTGAATCATTGCATAATAAATAAATTTTAAAACTAATTCTAGTTTCTTTCTTATTCATTCATTTAATTCACATTATTCTTAACAAATTACACTACCCAAGTAACTTATGACAAGCTGACTAAACTGGATAAGCGGGTTGTTGGCACTGGACACCGCGGTGCCTCGGGCCGTCATACCATGGGACGTGTAAGCTCAGTACGTCAACCATGTATGCAGTCAGTATGGATAAAAACCCATGGTAACATATCAGTATGGCTAAAAGCCATGATAACAAGTAATCGGGCATAAAAGCCATGAGTGTGGGCATAAAGCCATGAATACAGGCATAAAGCCTTACACAGTACTGCTAAACAATACCCTATTGGCATGTCAACCTATCCAATTTGACACACGTATCTAGGCAATACATGGGCACATTAGTACCATTAAGAGTTCATAAGTATCATTATTTCATTATATGTTCCAATTATAATTTACTACATTGTATATTTTATTCCTAGCAGAAGTGTAAATGTCTAAAATACAATTCTACCTAAATTATGCATTCATCATTTTATTCATTCATTATGTCATTCATATTGATCACACTTTATAACAATTATTTTCATGTGTAATTGTACTCAAAGCATTTTTCCTTATCCTTTCTCCAATAATGAGAACTAAAGTCTTATTCATATATTCATTTATTCATTACACTATGTATATAAATTATCATTCATATTCATCACAATTCACAGCAATGGTTTTAATAAACCATTATACTCAAAACATTCTTCTTGTTTCTCATATGCCATTAATTATGTAAAGTATTAATTTCTAATATTATTTCTTATGTCTTTCAGATTACTATTCACTTGACCATTTCCCTTCAAAGGTTGACTTTTTAATTCATAATAGATTTATCAAGCCTAAGTTCATTAAGATACCACATTTTGCATTTTATTTTTGTTGGCATTGATTGTCAAACTCAATTCTTAGCCTCCTAGATTTTATTTCAAAATTTCAGAATTTGAGGTCCAAATTCAACATTCCATTGAACACAGCTCAAGAAAAGTTTGATAAAACTTTTTTCATGAAAGTTATTCCTTATTGTGCCTTCTTTAATTTCTTTTTTGAATCACTGCTTTGGGGTTTTGTAGCTCAAGTTATGGCATTTTACCATAACTGGCCGGATTGACCTGTACCCAGAATTTTTGGGCAATCCTGAATTTGCCAGATTTGGTGTCCTGATTTTGGTGGACAATTCCATTAGGTTAATTCCAGAATTTGAGTTTGAGTTTCTACATGAAGGTTATTCTAAATTGCCTAAGCTTTCCATTGATATAAAATTCAGGTCAATTGGATATTTCTACACTGAGTTATGGCCAAATGAATAAACACTGTTCATTCGGTCACTTTTACCAGGTCCAGAAGTGATTACCCAGATTTGGTCAATTTCTAGGGTATTCTAAGTTTATTTTCTGGGCAAGGTTTCTTCATCAAAGTTGTGCCATTATGTTTCTAGTTTCATGTCCAATTGGCCTTGCACCAATTGAACCTACATCTCTCAAGTTACAGTTGCCCAAACATGCTGGACTCACATCCAGTCCTGCAGGTCACCTAAAGCAGCATACCAATTCACTTCTTAATGCCACAATTCATTCCAATTTACATTCAATTCACCATAAATGGTCACTGATTGACCATTAAAACACTAATTCATCCTCAATGCACAAATCTCACAATTTAGCTCAAGAACCCTAATTCTCAAATTTCAATTCATGCACATACATCAATTCAACATACTTAATGATGTTATAAGTCTCATACTCATGTTCAAGACCACCCATATACAACTCAAATTCATTCAAAACTCATCAACACTTCCATCACTAAGGCTATCGAAAATTTTAGTTGGTTCATACATGGATATGTTCTTTTAATTTTATGAATTTCTAACTAAATCCATACACTTAACTTCAAATTTAAAGAGAAAGATGGAGAGATATAGCACTAACCTTTTGATGAGCTAACTTGAGCTTGTAATTCTTCTCAATTTCTTCTTCAAATTGCTGTCTCAAGCCTGCTCTAGTGGTAAGGAGTAATTTTAGTGAAGATAGGAAGGGGTTTTATGGTGTGAAATTAAGGTTATAAAGAGAGAGAAATGAGAAAACTCTAATGGAAATTGAGAGGAATAGGGCTGCCGAAATTGGAGGAGAAGATACAAATTTGTTTTTCAATTTTTTTCTCATTTATCTCCTTTTTATTAGTTTATTAAGTAGTTGTTTAATGGTGATTGGTGGAGGGCTTTTAATTGCATCATGCTTACTTAAGCATGATGTAATTATTAAGCTTTTCTTTCATTTTTTCTTTTCTTTCATTTCTACTCATTTTTAATTAAATTTTTAGCAACATTTATTCATATTTCATGTCATATAATTTATTTACTTAATTGGACAAGTTGGCCGAAAATCATCTCTGAAGGCGAAATGACCAAAATGCTCTTTGTTTTGCTTGACGGACTAAAATTGTCTGTACCGATCTTAAAAATTCTCCTAACCTTTTCTTGGCATTCTAATGCTACCTAGGCCTCCGTAACTCTTCTCTGGAATCCCAAAAATTATTTCACGGAATTTTCCTCTAGTTTAGGGCTACTCGCTATAAAGATAGTAACTTCCCGTTAGGGTCACCCATCATCGGGGCACCGGCTCATTTAACTTTGTTGTATTTCATTTATAAATTTTTTCCTAAATTTTTCTTATACTTAATTGAATTATTTATGACTCCTCACTCTAGTCTAATTATAGTTCCAGATATTCTGGCTGTCTGGTCAGACATTGGTCATCGAAACAGTAGTGTTAGTAGTATGCCCTAGAGCATATCATTTAGTATGTATCTTGTAGATATTTTTATTAATAAAAGGCATTTCCACTTTTCCATTTGCATAATATATTTATGTGTAATAGAAAAGGTCTATTGATATTTTGTTAGAAATGTTATTCTTAAGTTGTTAAGAATATGAGTGACAATATTTCTAGGACAAAGTATCATAAATAGGTTCACAATCGAGGATACTTCATAATAAGGACATGACTTATCCAGAAAGATTGTATTCATGTTTGTCCCAAGTTATTTATATGAGATATAAATAAGATGGAATGGTGAGTCTCATGCCATATAACAAATATGATAGGCACTTATAAATGATAAGTAGGCTGAACCAGTGACACTTATGACAAGCACATGGAGTTTACTCTTGTCAATGTTTTATCATAAATCATATCACTGCATATAATCTTTAGACCTGAGATAGCATAGTTATCTTGTATATAGGTAGTTTAAGTTTGATACTGCTTCATACTTGTACTGTGTATGGGTATATGGGCATGTGTTGGCTCCTACTAGTTATATATGGAGGTAGGTGTTGATCAAGATGGAATCTGTTCCTCTAAGTAAATAGAGATAAAATCCTATATTCATTTAATTGTTCTTGATGTTTCAAGTTCCTGGCTGGGACAGATAGATTTATTCAGAAAAGAGTTTCTGATAAGAAAATCTTTTTAATCAAGAATTGGAATTAAAAGAGAACATAATATTCATAGCAAATGGAGTTTGATATAAACCATGACTCTAGCTTGAGTTAGGATTTTGTAACAGAGAGATTCTAGTGCATGGTAACATATGATTATAAGTTCATTTAAGGCAAACCTTATTACTAATTGGGTGGCCATGGCATGCTATGCTAGGTGTTATCCATGGTTTATGAGGTTCATAAAATGATTTAGAGAAATCATTTATGGTAAGAAAGGGTTCTGATGATATTAAGAGTTGATATCATGTCTCATTGCCAATTAGTGATGAGCCTAGTAAGTCACACACATACACAAGTTATCACCTATTTAAATATGATTTAATTAATTAATTAAAGAGTTTAATTGATTAATTAAATAGGTTTGGTTTGCAATTAAATTGCAAAGTCCCTAGCATGACTTTAAACTAAATCTAGATTATTGTATGTGTAGTATAAATTAAATTTATATTTAAAGTGTTTAAATATGAATTTAATTAATGAGAAATTAATTAATAGAGATTAATTAATTAATTTATATTTGATATAAATTAATTAGAAGAAGAAAAAAATAAATATTTTGGGTTAAGAACTCAAAATTAAGACACAAGGGCATTTTGGTCATTTCACAGTGTGACACGTGGCACCATGAGATGGTGACACGTGGGATAACACATAAGCTTGCCAAATGCTTTTTAATCATGTAAGATGATTAAAATCAAGATTAAATATAGGTTTGACACTTGGCACAATGTGATTGGGTCACTTAAACCTAGAGCTAATAAAAGGGTGACATGTGACAAGGGTTTAATGTGTTAACCTAGCTATATAAGTGTTGTTATGAAAAAGAAAAGCAACCAGCAGCTACTCCTCTCCTTTGTCATGCCATTTTGAGGCTCTCCATCTATTCTTCTTCATCTCTCATCAATTCAAAGAGATTAGCCATCAATCTCTTGAATTAAGAACACTATAAATTGTTTCTAGTGTCCTGTTTATATCTCTAATCTCTTAAAAGGCAGAACTTGAATTTCTAATTAATAGAAAAAGCTTTAGAAGTTGTTCAAGGGCTGCCATAGGTGTTCTTGGTGTGGACAAGCTAGAGGGACAACATCTAGTGTCCTGAAGATGAATCTCAAAGGCGCAGATACGCTACAGTGCATCAAGAGGTTAGTGTAATCGTTCTTGATTTAATCTAGGGTTCTAAAATTAATCTGATTAATTTTAAAATCTTAAATGGCAAATACAGATCCAAAAATATATTAAAAGAGTTTTAATATGTTGTTTATCATTGAAATCAAATAGATAAAAATAAATCTTGCATGATGCATGTGACCCTAGGTGAAAATTTTTGAATTCAATGGTATAAACTTGTGATTTTCACGCTTCCGTTCCTTCAATTGGTATCAGAGCCACTATATTTGCCATTTAGATTGATGTTTATATGATTTAATTGTGTGTTTGATCATAAGATCAAAAGTTCATTGCTGGTTGCAAAGCCAAGGTGGCGGCACAAATGATGAACACCATGGTGTGCATGGTTGATGCACCACAATGGTGTGCAAAGGTAAATGGGTGGTGAATGTGCAATTGTTGTAACACCCTAGGCAAATCCCACATCGACAAAACACGGGAGAGATGCTGGGTTTATAAGTTGATGGTTCGTAACCCCTAGTGACGCGTTTTAAAACCGTGAGGGCTTCGGCCCAGAGCGGACAATATCACTAGTGGGCCGGGCCGTTACATTTGTGGTATCAGAGCCGCTCCGCGTGCAACCTTGAACGATGGTGGGGCAAACCTCAGCGAGGACGCTGAGTCCCATAAGGGGGGTGGATTGTAACACCCTAGGCAAATCCCACATCGACAAAACACGGGAGAGATGCTGGGTTTATAAGTTGGTGGTTCGTAACCCCTAGTGACGCGTTTTAAAACCGTGAGGGCTTCGGCCCAGAGCGGACAATATCACTAGTGGGTCGGGCCGTTACAATTGTTGTATGATCTAAGATCCATTTTATGTCTAATTAAATTGTTTAATTAGAATTTTTATTACACAATTAAATTATGATTCAAATCAGAATTTTAAAAATTGTTTGAATGTGATTCAAATCTGAATTTTAAAAGTTGTTCGAATGTGATTCAAATCTGAATTTTTAAAGTTATTTGAATCATATTTAGATCAGATTTTTTTAAAATTGATTGAATAAAATTCAGATCTGATTTTTTAAAAAATGTTTGAATGTGATTCAAATCTGATTTTTTAAAAAATGTTTGAATGTGATTCAAATCTGAATTTTTAAAGTTGTTTGAATGTGATTCAGATCTGAATTTTTAAATTTGTTTGAATGAGATTCAAATATGAATTTTTATATTTATTTGAATCATATTCAAATCTGGATTTTTAAGTTGAATATGAGATATTCAATTTAATTTAAGTATGTATGTTTCATTTAATTGTTAAATAGTAATACACATGATGGATGATCATGGACTATAAAAGACCAATGTGATTGGATTTATTTCTTTTATGTTTCTTTGGGATTGTAAATTAATTTATTTATTTTAGTTTATTTTGGGTATGTATTATTAAGTTTGTAATAATTTTTAGATTGTAATTTCATTTATTTAAGTTCTTGCAAATTCGCCTTGGTATGCCAAGGATTACTATGTAATATTGGATTGCAAGAAGTTCAAGGAAGTCAAGAGCATTGGTGGGACCAGTGGGAGGAATTCAAGATCAAGTGTTGATTATGTACTCCTTCAGCAACTCTTGTAAAATGAATGAATGAAATGCACCTAGGAATGCCCTGATTCAATTCTTGGTGGCTCAGAATTGAATCCCTTAGAAAGTCCATGATCATACCATATTTATTGCTTATCCATGAATGCATGAGATGTATTGGAATGTATGCTATTATATGATATATGCATGCTAAATGGATAATGTGCAAAGTGAGACCTTAATAGTAATTAGAATGACCATAAAATCTTCCAAACAAATGATTAAGTTGAAAATGCTATAATTAAAGTAATTATAACATAGGCCCTCTATTGGAGCAATTATTTTAAGAAATTTTAAATAGTTGCATAAGATGCAATTAATTTAAGAGATTTTCTTAAGAATAATTGTTATGTAAGAGATGTTGTAAATATGTAAATGGTTTAGTGGCCAATATTGGATGTACCTGAGGACATTAAAATTATTTGCATAATTACTAGCTCAATGGGATCAACTTAACTAATACAAGATAAGTGAATAATGGATGTACCTGAGATTTTGAGCATTAGGGGCTAGGTAAAAGATTGAACCTCACATGAGAAGTGATGGGCAAGGAGTTGCTCACTTATAGTTTATTGTAATTCCAATAATGGATGTATCTGAGGATGATCAATAGAATTATAAGAATTCAATCACCCACTAGAAATCCATCCAACTAGGATTTTCGTTTTCTACTTTGGAAGTGTAGGATTCGCTAAGTTAGTGGGAGGACCAATTTGATTAAAAGACCATAATCATTTTGGTTAATTACATGATACATTTATTAATTAATCTGGTTATTTTCTGTAGTTAATTTTCTAATAAAAATGAGCACAGAACAACCATTACCATCCAATATCCTTGCAAGCATATTTGATCGCAATAGGTTGACAGGACCTAATCTGTCTGATTGGCTAAGAAATTTGAAACTTGTCCTGAACCTTGAACATATAGGATATATTCTAGATTCAAATGTTCCTGGTCCCTTCCCTCCAGAGGCCACACAAGAGGAACATGAAACTTTGGATAAGTGGAAGGAGCATGATATGAGAGCTAAGTGTTACATGCTTGCTTCCATGAGTAATGAGTTACAGAAGCAGCATGAAAACATGCAGAGTGCGAGTGAGATCCTCCTTCACCTACAAGAGTTGTATGGTGAGCACAACAGGAATGCTAGGTATGAGATATCTAGACAGCTATTCCGTATGAGGATGTCTGAGGGACAGAATGTTGGGGATCATGTCCACAAGATGATTCGGCTGATTGAGCAATTGGAACATCTTGACTTCAACATGGATTTCTAACTACAGATGGATTTGATCCTTCAGTCCCTTCCTGAGTCTTTTGGGAATTTTGTGACAAATTTTCATATGACTAAACAGGAATGCACCTTAGCTGGTTTACTCAACATGCTGGTTATTGCCCAAAAGAATATGCCGGGCAATAAAGGAAAAGAGGTAGCTTTGATTGCATCTTCTTCTGCTGGAAAGTCCAACAAGAAGAAGGGCAATAAGAAAAAGAAACCTCAGATTCCTGGTCCTTCCAAGAAAATAGCTAAACAGAAAAGGAAGACTAAAGCTGATGGAGGCAAAGGAAAGTGTTTCTACTGCCAAAAGGATGGGCACTGGAAAAGGAACTGCCCAGAGTATCTTGCTTCTCTGAAGAACAAGAAGGATACATCTTCGGAAGGTTTGTCCATATCTTGTTATTTAGATTCTGATGATACTCATAGTTCATCTACAGCTTGGGTTTTAGATACTGGTGCCAGTTCTCACATTTCTAATGATATGCAGGAACTAGCAAATAGTAGCAGCTTGCGTTCTCAAGATATTAGAGTCCGGATTGGCAATGGCTCAACTGTTGAAGCTTTAGCCATAGGATCTAAATCTTTTTACATGTTTAGACATGTTTTGTGTTTGGATAATGTTTTATATGTACCTGATGCTTTTAAGAACATCATTTATATATCTAGTTTGACTAGAAATGGCTATGAATTTCAATTCACAGATGATATTTGCAATATTTATTTTGGCAATAAATATGTTGGTTCGGGTTATATGAATGATGGTCTTTATTATTTGGATAATAATGACAAACACAAATTGAATGCAAGTGATCTAAAAGAATGCAATGCCATGGTGAAAACCAACTCAAGTTCAAAATATATTTGGCACTTAAGGTTATGTCATATTGCAGAAGATAGGATTGCAAAACTAGAGAAAATGGGGATTCTATCCTCATTGGGCTCTGAGCCTACTCCAACTTGTGAATCTTGCCTTCAGGGCAAAATGACTAGATCACCCTTTGTTGGACAAGGGCTAAGAGCTGAAAATATTTTGGAGCTAATACATAGTGATGTATGTGATCCATTTAAAGAAATAGCTAGAGGGGGCTTTCCTTATTTTATTACCTTTACTGATGATAAATCAAGATTTGGGTATTTATATTTGATAAAATACAAACATGAATCCTTTGAAAAGTTTAAAGAATTTAAATCTGAAGTAGAAAATCAAATAGGAAAGAGTATTAAAGCCCTTCGATCAGATCGTGGAGGTGAATATTTGAGTACTGAATTTGATGAATACTTGAGAGAGCATGGCATTGTTTCTTAGTGACTCCTCCAGAATGCCACAATGAATGGTGTATCTGAAAGGAGAAATCATACCCTATTGGATATGGTACGTAGTATGATGAGCTATACTGATTTGCCAATCTCCTTTTGGGGATTTGCATTAGAATCAGCTTTGTATATTCTGAATAGGATTTCATCAAAATCAGTTTCTTCCACACCTTATGAGATATGGCATGGAAGAAAACCAAGTCTTAAGCATGTTAAGATTTGGGGTTGTCGACTTATATCAAAAGTGAACACTGATAAATTGGAGACCAGATCAGAAAAAGGTCGATTTGTTGGATATCCAAAAGATAGTTTTGGATATTTTTTTTACTTGCCTACTTCACAAAAGGTTGTGATAAGTAGAGATGCCACATTTCTTTAACAACAGTTTGTTCAAGAAGGAGGCAAAGGAAGGCAAATAGAGTTAGAATTGGAGAATTCTGACCAACCAACAGATCAGATGGATATAGATCCATCTAGTCAACCTATACCCGTTTATGAAACATCTACAGCTGTTCCTCATAGAACAACTAGGGTATCTCACCCACCAGTGAGATATGGTTTTCTTCATAAAGAAGAACAAAAGTTGTCTACTCATGAAGAAGTAGATCATGTAGATAATCCACTTACCTATGAAGAAGCTATATCAGATATAGACTCTGCAAAATGGATTGATGCTATGAAATCCGAGATTGATTCCATGTATAAGAATCAAGTTTGGGATCTTATTGACCCACATAAAGGTATTGTACCTATAGGGAACAATTGGGTTTTCAAGAAGAAAATTGGTTCTGATGGAAAGGTAGAGACCTATAAGGCAAGGCTAGTAGCGAAAGGGTTTCGCCAAAGGCAAGGAGTCGACTATGAGGAGACTTTCTCGCCTGTTGCCATGCCTAAATCAATTAGGATTTTATTAGCAATAGCTGCATACTATGATTATGAGATTTGGCAGATGGTTATCAAAACAGCTTTTCTCAATGGATACATTAAAGAAAACATTTTCATAGAACAACCTAGGGGTTTTGAATCCCAAGATGGTTCCAAGGTATGCAAGCTACAGCGATCCATTTATGGGTTGAAACAAGCTTCGAGGAGTTGGAACATCCGTTTTGATGAAGCCATTAAATCCTTTGGTTTTATCAAAAATGAGGATGAGCCATGTGTATATAAGAAAGTTAGTGATAGTGCTATCACTTTCCTTGTCTTATATGTGGATGACATACTGTTGATGGGTAATGACACAGGTATGTTGACAACTATAAAGGTATGGTTGTCAAATACATTCTCCATGAAAAGACTTAGGGGAGGCAACCTATATTCTTGGGATTCGCAATATAGAGATAGAGCAAAAAGAATAATTGGTTTATCCCAAAGTCTATACTTGGAAAAGGTGTTAAAGAGGTTTAACATGCTTGATTCCAGGAGAGGATTGTTACCAGTGAGACATGGTATCCACCTTTCTAAAGAGATGTCTCCAAAGACACCTGAAGAAAGAGATAAGATTGCCAGGATTCCATATGCTTTGGCTATTGGAAGTTTAATGTATGCAATGTTGTGTACTAGGTCAGATATCGTATATGCTGTTAGTTTGACTAGCAGGTATCAATCCAATTCAGGTTTGGCACTGGATAGCTGTCAAGAATATCCTTAAGTACTTGAGAAGAACTAAGGATTTATTCTTGATTTATGGAGGTGGAGACTTGCAATTGAATGGTTATCACGATCGATTTCCAATCGGATATCGATGATAGAAAGTCTACCTCTGGATATGTGTTCATTTGTAATGGAGGTGCGATCGGTTGGAAGAGTTCCAAGCGAGCACGACTACGATTCCACTACAGAGGCTAAGTATATTGCTGCATCGAGATCTTTGCAAAGGAAGTATTTGGATAAAAAGTTCGTGATGAGAACTTACAGTAATTCCTTCCATTGAGTCGCGGTTCCACTACACCGTGACAACAATGGAGAGCGATCATCTGAGCTAAGGAACCAAGGTCTCACCAGAAATCCAAACACATAGAAAGGCGCTACCACATTATCAGAGAAATAGTTGGGCGAGGCGATTTAGCCATGCAGAAAATAGCATCAGCTGAAAACCAGCTGATCCATTCACTAAGCCTATGTCACAGACTCAGTTAGACCGACATCTTGAGAAGATAGGTCTAAGATATTGTAATGAATGGCTCTAGTGCTAGTGAGAGATTGTTAGTAGTATGCCCTAGAGCATATCATTTAGTATGTATCTTGTACATTTTTTTATTAATAAAAGGCATTTCCACTTTTCCGTTTACATAATATATTTATGTGTAATAGAAAAGGTCCATTGATATTTTGTTAGAAATATTATTCTTAAGTTGTTAAGAATATGTAACAATATTTCTAGCACAAAGTATCATAAATAGGTTCACAATCGAGGATACTTCATAATAAGGACATGACTTATCCAGAAAGATTGTATTCATGTTTGTTCCCAAGTTATTTTTATGAGATATAATAAGATGGAATGGTGAGTCTCATGCCATATAACAAATATGATAGGCACTTATAAATGATAAGTAGGCCGAACCAGTGACACTTATGACAAGCACATGGAGTTTACTCTTGTTAATGTTTTGTCATAAATCATATCAGTGCATATAATATTTAGACCTGAGATAGCACAGTTATCTTGCATATAGGTAGTTTGAGTTTGATACTAGTATGCTTTCATACTTGTACTGTGTATGGGTATATGGGCATGTGTTGGCTCCTACTAGTTATATATGGAGGCAGGTATTGATCAAGATGGAATCTGTTCCTCTAAGTAAATAGAGATAAAATCCTATGTTCATTTAATTGTTCTTGATGTTTCAAGTTCCTGGACAGGACAGATAGATTTATTCAGAAAAGAGTTTCTGATGAGAAAATCTTTTTAATCAAGAACTGGAATTAAAAGAGAATATAATATTCATAGCAAATGGAGTTTGACATAAGCCATGACTCCAGCTTGAGTTGGGATTTTGTAACAGAGAGATTCTAGTGCATGGTAACATATGATTATAGGTTCATTTAAGGTAAACCTTATTACTAATTGGGTGGCCATGGCATGCTATGCTAGGTGTTAACCATGGTCTATAAGGTTCATAAAATGATTTAGAGAAATCATTTATGTTAAGAAAGGGTTCTGATGATATTAAGAGTTGATATCATGTCTCATTGCCAATTAGTGATGAGCCTAGTAAGTCACACACATACACAAGTTATCACCTATTTAAATATGATTTAATTAATTAATTAAAGAGTTTAATTGACTAATTAAGTAGGTTTGGTTTGCAATTAAATTGCAAAGTCCCTAGCATGACTTTAAACCAAATCTAGATTATTGGATGTGCAGTATAAATTAAATTTATATTTAAAGTATTTAAATATGAATTTAATTAATAAGAAATTAATTAATAGAGATTAATTAATTAATTTATATTTGATATAAATTAATTAGAAGAAGAAAATAATTATTTTGGGTTAAGAACTCAAAATTAAGACATAGGGGCATTTTGGTCATTTCACAGTGTGACACATGGCACCATGAGATGGTAACACATGGGATTACACATAAGCTTGCCAAATGTTTTCTAATCATGTAAGATAATTAAAATCAAGATTAAATATAGGTTTGACACTTGGCACAATGTGATTGGGTCACTTAAACCTAGAGCTAATCAAAGGGTGACATGTGGCAAAGGTTTTATGTGTTAACCTAGCTATATAAGTGTTGTTATGAAAAAGAGAAGCAACCAGCAGCCACTCCTCTCCTTTGTCATGCCATTTTGAGGCGCTCCATCTATTCTTCTTCATCTCTCATCAATTCAAAGAGATTAGCCATCAATCTCTTGAATTAAGAACACTAGAAATTGTTTCTAGTGTCCTGTTTACATCTCTAATCTCTTAAAAGGCAGAACTTGAATTTCTAATTAATAGAAAAAGCTTTAGAAGCTGTTCAAGGGCTGCCATAGGTGTTCTTGGTGTGGACAAGCTAGAGGGACAACATATGGTATCCCGAAGATGAATCTCAAAGGCGCAAACACGCTGTAGTGCATCAAGAGGTTAGTGTAATCGTTCTTGATTTAATCTAGGGTTCTAAAATTAATCTGATTAATTTTAAAATCTTAAATGGCAAATACAGATCCAAAAACATATTAAAAGAGTTTTAATATATTGTTTATCATTGAAATCAAATAGATGAAAATAAATCTTGCATGATGCATGTGACCCTAGGTGAAAATTTTTTAATTCAATCGTATATACTTGTGATTTTCATGCTTCCGTTCTTTCAAGTAGAACATACAAACTATCTAAAGTGAGGGTGTTATAGGTCATAGATTAAATCCTCAATTAAAATCTAGTGTTACGAATTTTTTTCAAAATTTTGGCAGAGTGCCAGCTGTGTTTTGAGAAAATAGTTCTTCAAAACCTGAAAAGAAACACACTCCCAATATTTTTACTCAACCACAACTCCAATACAAATCATTTTCATCTCCCAATTCAACATAATTAACTCAATTCAATTTTCAAATCATACTTCTCATCAGGAAAACCATACATGGATTTCAAAACTCAGGAAGAAATTTGAATATCATAATCATTAGGGTAATAAAATTAATATTATAACAATATGCAGATAAATAAAACCTCATTTTCCATTTCATTACATACTAAAATAGGATTACAAAAGTTCTTATACAACTACTCAAAGAAATTTCATACATATTATTACATGAATACATCAAAATTTAATGCACAAAGGTATACCTATGATATACCCGGAGCTAGTCCAAATGTATCTTCAGGGAACCTTACTCAGCTGCTCTATGTTCCTTTTACCTACGACAGCATACAAAGCTATCGCTGAGGGGTGAACTCAGTGGTGCACAACTATAATTTAAAACATAGTACCATATACCTTAGCAAAATTACAGCAAAGAATTTGGAAAACTGGATATTCATCAAATTTAAAAAAAATCAAAATATTTGTTGCCAATAATACAAATCATTTGTTAAAATGACTTTGATTAAAAAACTCAATTTACCAAATCACAACTGGACATTTAAAGTAATTCTAGTAATTTATGAAAATAAAGATTAATTTCAATAAAATTAATTATACATAAATCCCATTTGAAATTAAAATTCTTTACTATTCAAAATCCATTCTTTATCTCACTAACTATGCAAGACTAATCCGTAAGGGCCATCTTCAAGGCGATATTAACTCCCTATGGTCGGGGAGATCGAATCAAGATTCTAACTCCCTATGGTGGGGGAGATCGAATCAAGATTCTTATTCCCTATGGTCGGGGAGATCAAATCATCGTGAACATTATACACCATAATAATGCAACTTCTGAAAGGGCCAATGAAAAACTTAGATCTAACCTCTAATAAGAGGAGAATCTAAGCTTGTGCATATACCATGGTAATCAAAACAAAGCTAACTCCATTGTCTCCTCAATAATTGAGGGACGGGTAATAACCTAGTCAAGCATCTATAGTGAGATATAAAACACATCATGAATCTCTTTGTCCTTTTTGTGAGCATAAATCACAATACAATTCAATTCAAAGTCAATTCCAATATCCAATAATTTTTTTATGCTCATCACAATTCAAAACATATTTAACCCATTTCCCATGTTAAGTATAAACCATTTTTCAAATCAAATTTTCAATGTAAACCATGTAAACATATTTCAATCAAAATTTTTCCGAAGCCAGTTTCATTCAATTCATAACAAAATAAAATCATAATTAATTTTATTTTCCAAAACTAAACTCATTCATGCCATAACACATTTCAATAATCATTGAAATAATTTCAATAATTGGTAAACATAATATATAAAGAAACTAAAATCATTTAATCAAATAAAATATGTAAAACATGAATAATTTAAAACTAGTTGTGCACAAACCTCTTTTGTTGACTCAATTTACTCAAATTTTCGTTTCTCCTTTGAAGATCCCTTTCCAACTAAAATACATAAATTTAAAGTGCTTCAGTATCCATTTCTAATAATTAAATTCCAACAATTTGTTTGCAAACTTATCTTATTCATTATGGTTAATAAATTTGGGTCCTTTGCATTTTTGTGTATAGTGGCACTATTCATGATACTATTAAAGTCAAAATATTGACTTTTCCAAACTTAATAGGTTTATTAATTCTAATTGCACCCATATACCATATTTTGGGTGTCAATTTTGTTGGCATTGATTGCCAATTCAATTTCTAATTTCCCTAGTTGCAAATTCAAAAAGTCAGTTTTGGGTTACTATTTTCTATTATCCATTGGTCTGATTACTGTAGGAATTTGGCTAAGTGTCTTCATCAAAGTTGTTCCTTAATGTCTTAGCTTTAATTTTCTTTTTGAATCACTTCATTTGGAGTTTTGTAGCTCAAGTTATGACTATTTAGCTAAGGCTGGCCGGGTTGGTTACAATCCAGAATTCTGGTCACAGTTCTGGTTCTGGCAGTTTTGGTGTGTCGACTGCAGCTCACTTTCGGATGGGTTATGGCTAGAATTTATGTTTGTATTCTTCATAAAAGTTGTAGTGCTATGTCTCAGATTTCCATATGTATAAAATTCAGGTCATTTGGACCTTCCTACACCAAGTTATGGTTAAATGAACAAACACTGTTCATTTGCTCATTTTTATACAGTGACAGTGTGCCAATTCCGGATTTAACCTAATTGTTCACTAACTTGAGTCATTTTCAGGGCAGGGTTTCAACATGAAAATTGTGGCAATATGTGTCTACTTTTATCTCCAATTGGCCTTACTCAAATTGGAGTGTTAGAATTACAGTTTTGGTCCTTGAAGTGGACCTTGGTTTGGCTATCCAGAATTGGACCCCCACCAATCCGAATTTGGTTTCACTTCTCACCGTTCCAACACACCTTAATTGGTCCCAATTGATCATTTTGAGTCTCAATTAGGTCAAAGTACATCAATTTACTAATTTCTCAAATTTTCCCCCCAAAACCCTAAGGGTCGAGAACCCTAATTTTCTAATTTGCTCAATTCATGCAATTAAAGTGTCCTCTTACATTTACATGCTCAATTAGGCTTACATACCCATTTAAATTCCAAAATTTTTTCATCAAATTCAACATTTCCCTATGCTAGCCGAATTCCATATAGTCCCTTTTCTTGCCATTTAGTTTCAATTTTTCATCAATTTCCACTTCACTCAAGTATGTAAATCATAAGGATAGAGAGAAATTTAAGAAATAAACACTAACCTCACTTGGCACTTTTTCAATCTTCAAATCCTTACACTCTTCTTCAAAATTTCTTCTTCAAACTTCTTTTCAAGCTGCAAGAGCAAGGTTTCAGTAAGTTGGGAAATTTAGGACTAGGGTTAGTGTTTAATTAAGCTCCAAGTGAGCTTTAATGGAAGTTTTAGTAAGAGGGAAGTGGAAGAGAGAGGCCACGGCAACCACAAGAAGAAGACCCAATTTTAATTCAATTTTTGTGTATTTATCCTTTTTATTTGACTTAGTCAAATAAGTAATTAAATGGAAATTATTTAGGTGGTCATGCATGATGTCATCTTGATGATGTCATTATTCTTTTTTCTTTTCTTTTTCTTTTTCTTTTTCCTTCATTTTTCCATACCTCTTCATTTTAATTATATATTTCAAAATTTTCATTTCTTAGATTTTATTGGACAATTAGGTCATGAGTCACCTCTAAGGGTAAATTGACCAATTTGCCCCTCGCCAGTCTAATCCGGTTTGCCAATAATTCGGTGCTTCTTCTGGAACCTTAATCTAATTATTTGACCTATTTATCAACTCTTTTCTATGATTTTCTCTTTTCCACTAGCTTCACAATACTTCTTAGGACTACGGTGTCACAATGTCCCATTCAAAATTAGAGTTCTGATTTCCCTCATGATCACTTCTCGGTAAGGTCACCCATCGCTGTGACCCCCGACTCATTTAACCTTTTATGCTCTGTTTTTCTTATTTATATTTTACCTTCTTATAATTGTTATTTATTTTTATTTATGACTTTTCTAGATGTTACAGATATAGCTCCAAACATCTTGACTTTCTCAAGCGGACATCGGTGCAAAGCAGATGAACTATCTGAGTGTCCAATGTGAGAGCGTTACAATTCTCCCCTCCTTAAAAGAAATTTCAACCTTGAAATTTTGTCCGCTGTCATTCCTTAAGCATTCGTATGTTGTGTTTTCTTATGTCTCTCTCACATTTCCATGTAACTTCATAATCTGAATGATGGTGCAGAGCACTTTAGCCAATCATATTTACATATTGATTGCTCACCTCGTGTGCCAAGTTCCTTATGAGCTTCTGTCATAAGTTAAATTTGAATTCATTTCAATTCTAGAGGTAAGCAAATCTGTGCGCTAATAGATCCACTCTTTCTAGGACCTCATATAATCTTATGAAGTGAAGACTTAGCTTTTCTCCTTTCTACATAATCTTAGAATCTTCTTTTCTTTGAGTCTATGTAAGACTTCTAACAATCTAATACAACGTATAATTTTTTTGTATAACACTAATCTTCTCTTACTATTATTCTATTTAATATTTCAATTCATGTTTCCTTATTGAATGACCATTGTGGTCATATTAGAATTACTTATCTAATCATTGGCCATAGATTCATAACTGTTATCTTACTCACTTTATTTCGAATCTAGGCCTATGTGCCATTTTACACCATCTTGTTTGCTTTTGTTTAACTTATTTCTTACTTGATAGAATAGTTCGGAATATCCTTATGCGTCTTAAGTAGGTTGTTTACCCTGGTGGCAATCCTCAACTAGTGTCTTTCTTATTGTCATAACTTAATTAGATATTATCCCCAAGAAATCTGCTATACTTCTATATTACTCTGATTTGGTCCTCTAACCATTCTAGTCAACATATTCATAACATTTCTTGTTTCATTTAAATCAACTATTCAAATTTTCATTTCCACCTTTCTTTTATCTATCGATATTCTATAGCTTATTATTATTTTTTTATTTTCACTCTCCTGTTCTCAATAGAACATCATTTTAGAAGTTTTGATTATCATCCATCACATCCTGTCTCATTCAGGGAAACAAAATTTTTCTTTGTGCTTTGCTGTTATACTATTATAATACTGTTTTTTTTTTTTTTAACTAGACTTTAGGTGAAGAATCCATAACAATACCAAAATAATTATAACCCCATATCCGAGACCGGATGACCTTGCCCTATCAATGTTATCTTAATTTATGACTATACTGCAATTAGAAATCTTATAACAATTCCCAATGTATCATAGCTCGTACTAGATAACTGAGTCAGTGACTCTAGCTATCTTATAACTATAACCTTTCGATATTCTAACTTTAGAGTTTTAAACCCCTAAGTAGGATTTCCAAACTCATTTCCAATAATAAAATTCTGTCCTGGCATAATTGTACCAAAACAGATGCCGTTGGCAACTGTTCTCATCCTGGTGTACTATCGAGTAGTACGTAGCTCTATACAATAATTTCAAGTCATTGCTGTAATCTGCAGCTTGCAATACAAACATCAAAAACATTGCATAGTTACTACGATACATCCCAATAGATCAAACTTTCCTATATTTTATCCTTCTCGAATCCATATCTTATTCTTATTATGGTACTCACTAATATCTATCGGTGGTAATACCTTTGCCTCATCTAGGACAGCTATATTATTATAGTTCACTTTTAGGTCTTTTTACCTTGCACTAAACAGGCACACCAATTAATTCTATAATTAATAGTGCATAATTATTCCTTTCAAAAATTAAGAATGTACCAGCAACTATGTCGGAAGTCTCCGCTTTTCTCTTTTGATGCGTGAGGTACACTCGGGTCAGTGTACTGCTCCGTTCAAATTGATGCCTTATGCCCTGGCTGTCAGTAACACCACCTCTACGTTTACCTCTGCCTCCACTAACAATCTGTGAATCTCTAAAAGCATATGTGGCATAGGTCGACGTGCTGTAGTACAATCTCTAGCGAAGTGCCCGATTCTTCCACAATTATAGTAGGCTCTAACGGCCTTACAATAAATGCCCCCATGTAACTTGCCATATACATCACAAACACGGATAAGGTAGGAATCTCTAGTTCTTTGACGACTAGTTCTCAATTGCTTCTGCCCTAAAGATCCGCCTCTATCATACTTAGAGGTTTGGGGGTCCTTGAAACTCTTTTCTCTTTCCTAAACTATGACTTGAACTCTGACCCATAGGTTTCTCACTCTTCTCTATTTCATGTTGCCCTCGTGGGGGTTGGGTTTGTACTTGGGCTTGGGCTAACATACTATC
Source organism: Hevea brasiliensis (assembly GCF_030052815.1). Taxonomy (NCBI): domain Eukaryota; kingdom Viridiplantae; phylum Streptophyta; class Magnoliopsida; order Malpighiales; family Euphorbiaceae; genus Hevea; species Hevea brasiliensis. Next base: position 45,200,441 of record NC_079505.1, read on the forward strand.
AGCCATTTGTTGAAAGAAGGTGGCCATTTGCTGGGCGATTTATGCGGTAATTTGTATAAGTGGGGCTAGTACAGTTGGGCCTTCGACACTCTGAAGAGCTGAGGCCTCACCTTGTACTTTCGCTGTCACAGACTGTTCTCTTGTCTCATCCTTCCATTTCATATCTTTTCACATGATTTTCTATTTCCTGTACAACCAACACAAGGAGATTTCTCCCCATCAGTTCATATTTATGATATAAATGTACTATATGTATCAAACATTTGAGCAGTTGTATTTGTCGAAAAAATATTTCAAATTCACAGTTTAAAATTTACTTTAAAACTTGCTCTGATACCACTAAACATGTCACACCTTATCCGTCCGTAAGACATAGCATGCTCCCGTAGTACACCTAATAAATTACCATACTTCGCTAACCGGTAACCCATTAAATATACTACAAGGGATTTTAAAACAATGTCCAATCATTTTTATAGTGGTGGAACGTTGAATATTTATTAAAAATCCTTTATTTGAAATTTTGGTCATGGATCAAATCCTCGATTAAAATTTGGTGTTATGAATTTTTTTTAAAATTTCGGTAGAGTGCTGGCTATATTTTGAGAAAATAATTCTTCAAAACCTGAAAGGAAACACACTCCCAATATTTTTACTCAACCACAACTCCAATACAAATCATTTTCATCTCCCAATTCAACATAATCAACTCAATTCAATTTTCAAGCCATACTTTTCATAAGGAAAACCATACATGGATTTCAAAACTCAGGAAGAAATTTGAATATCATGCTCATTAGGGTAATAAAATTAATATTACAACAATATACAGATAAATAAAATCTCACATTAATATTACAATAATTTCCATTTCATTACATACCAAAATATGATTACAAAAGTTCTTGTACAATTGCCCAAAGAAAATTTCATACATATTATTATATGAATACATCAAAATTTAATGCACAAGGGTATACCTATGATATACCCAGAGCTAGTCCCAATGTATCTTCAAGGAACCTTACTCAGCTACTTTATGTTCCTTTCACCTACGACAGCATACAAAGCTATTGTTGAGTGGTGAACTCAGTGGTGCACAACTATAATTTAAAACATAATACCATATACCTTATCAAAATTACAGCAAAGAATTTAGAAATCTGGATATTCATCAAATTCAAACAAAAAAATCAAAATATTTGTTGTCAATAATATAAATCATTTGTTAAAATGACTTTGAACAAGAAATTCAATTTATCAAATCACAACTGGACATTTAAAGTAAGTCCAGCATTTTATGGAAATAAAGATTAATTTCAATAAAATCAATTATGTATAAATCCCATTTGAAATTAAAATTCTTTACTATTCAAAAACCATTATTTATCTCACTAACTATGCAAGACTAATTCGTAAGGGCCATCTTCAGGGCGATTCTAACTCCCTATGATCGGAGAGATCGAATCGGGATTCTAACTCCCTATGGTTGGGGAGATCGAATCATCGTGCATATTACACACCACAATAATGCAACTTCCGAAAGTGCCAATGAAAAACTTAGATCTAACCTCTAATAAGAGGAGAATCTAAGCATGTGCATGTACCATGGTAATCAAAACAAAGCTAACTCCATTGTCTCCTCAACAAATGAGGGATGGGTAATAACCTAGTCAAGCATCTATAGTGAGATATAAAACATATCATGAATCTCTTTATCCTTTTTGTGAGCATAAATCACAATACAATTCAATTCAAAGTCAATTCCAATATCCAATAATTTTTTTATGCTCATTACAATTCAAAACATATTTAATCCATTTCCCATGTTAAGTATAAACCATTTTTTAAATCAAATTTTCCATGTAAACATATTTCAATCAAAATTTTTCCGAAGCTAGTTTCATTCAATTCATAACAAAATAAAATCATAATTAATTTCATTTTCCAAAACTAAACTCATTCATACCATAACATATTTCGATAGTCATTGAAATAAATTCAATAATTGGTAAACATAATACATAAAGAGACTAAAGTCATTTAATCAAATAAAATATGCAAAACATGAACAATTTAAAACTAGTTGTGCACAAACCTATTTTATTGACTCAATTTACTCGAATTTTCGTTTCTCCTTCGAAGATCCCTTTCCAACTGAAACACATAAATTTAAAGTGCTTCAGTATCCATTTCTAATAATTAAATTCCAACAATTTCTTTGCAAACTTATCCTACTCATTACAGTTAATAAATTCGGGTCTTTTGCATTTTTTTGTATAGTGGCACTATTCAAGTCAAAATGTTGACTTTCCCTTACTTAATAGGTTTATTAAATCTAATTGCACCCATATACCAAATTTTGGGTGTCAATTTTGTTGACATTGATTGCCAATTCAATTTCTAACTTTAAGTGCAAATCCAAAAAGTCAGTTTTGGGTTATTGTTTTCTACTGTTCCATTAGTTTGGTTACTGTAAAAATTTGGCTAAGTGTCCTTCATCAAAGTTGTTTCTTAATGTCTTAGCTTTAATTTCTTTTTTGAATCACTCTATTTGGAGTTTTGTATCTCAAGTTATGCCTATTTTTCTAAGACTGGCCGGGTTTATTACAATCCAAAATTCTGAGCACAATTATGGTTTTGGCAGTTTTGGTGTGTCGATTACAGCTCACTTTTCAGAAAAGTTATGGTCAGAATTTGAGTTTGTGTTCTTCATAAAAGTTGTAGTGCTATGTCTCATCTTTCCTTCGGTATAAAATTTAGGTCATTTGGACTTTTCTACACCAAGTTATGTCCAAATGAACACTATTTATTTGGTCATTTTTGTACAGTGGCAGTGTGCCAATTCCGGGTTTGACCTAATTGTTTACTAACATAGAGTCATTTTTAAGGCAAAGTTCCTACATGAAAATTGTGGCATTATATGTCTACATTTATCTCCAATTGGCCTCACATAAATTGGAGTGGCAGAATTATAGTTTTGGTCCTTGAAGTGGACCTTCGTTTAGCTGTCCAGAATTGGACCCCTACCAATCTGAATTTGATTTCACTTCTCACCATTCCAACACACCTTAATTGGTCCCAATTGATCATTTTGAGTCTCAATTAGGTCAAAGTACATCAATTTACCAATTTCTCAAATTTTCCCCCCAAAAACCTAAGGGTCAAGAACCCTAATTTTCTAATTTGCTCAATTCATGCAATTAAAGTGTCCTCTTACATTTACATGCTCAATTAGGCTTACATACCCATTTAAATTCCAAATTTTTTTCATGAAATTCAACATTTCCTTATGCTGGCTGAATTCCATATAGTCCCTTTTCTTGTCATTTAGTTTTAATTTTTCATCAATTTCCACTTCACTCAAGTATGTAAATCATAAGGATATAGAGAAATTTAAGAAATAAACACTAACCTCACTTGGCACTTTTTCAATCTTCAAATTCTTCCACTCTTCTTCAAAATTTCTTCTACAATCTTCTTTTCAAGTTGCAAGAGCAAGGTCTAATGAAGTAAGTTGCAAAATTAAGGACTAGGGTTAGTGTTTAATCAAGCTCCAAGTGAGCTTTAATGGAAGTTTTAGTGAGAGAGAAGTGGAAGAGAGAGGCCACGGCAACCACAAGAAGAAGACCCAATTTTAATTCAATTTTTTTGTATTTATCCTTTTTATTTGACTTAGTCAAATAAGTAATTAAATGGAAATTATTTAGGTGGTCATGCATGATGTCATCTTGATGATGTCATTATTCTTTTTTCTTTTCTTTTTCTTTTTCTTTTTCCTTTATTTTTCTATACTTCTTCAATTTAATTCTATATTTCAAAATTTTCATTTCTCAGATTTTATTTTATAGTTAGGTCATGAGTCATCTCTAAGAGTAAATTGACCAATTTGCCGCCGGTCTGATCTGGTTTGCCAACAGTGTTTCTTTCGGAACCTTGATCTAATTATTTGACCTATTTATCAACTCTTTTCTATGATTTTCTCTTTTCCACTAGCTTTGCAATACTTCTTAGGACTACGGTGTCACAATGTGCCATTCAAAATTAGAGTTACAGTTGCCCTTGTAGTCACTTCCCAGTAAGGTCACCCATCGCTGTGACCCTCGGCTCATTTAACCTTTTATGCTCTGTTTTTTTTTTTTATTTATATTTTACCTTCTTATAATTGTTATTTATTTTTATTTATGACTTTTCTGGATGTTACAGATATAGCTCAGCACATCTTGACTATCAAGGCGGACATCAGTATTTGGAATAGTAGATGCATGTGAGTGTCAATGTGAGGGCGTTAAAAAGTATTTATAATTTTCTAATATGTACTAATTGTGTTTCCATAGCATTTTCATACCACTACATGCCTATTCATGTTATTCTTATGTGTAACAAATTATTTTAGTTCATTCCATATCATATGCCAAGTCATTTTATGAACCTTTCTCAAGGTCCAGATTTAGTGTCCTAAATTCATCTAGCAAATTGGTTAAGATGGGGCCACTGTTTGGCCACACTTCCTTCACAAAAATTGTTCTAATATGTCTTGTCTTTATTTTCCTTTTTGAATCATGTCATTTGGAGTTTTAGAACTCAAGTTATGGTCAAAAAACCACAACTGGTTCCTTAACTCACTCTAGTTCTAAAACCAGGCAGATTCTGGAGTCAATATTTCCCATATTATTTGGACATGTTATAGCCACTTTTAGGCCTAATGTTCTTCATAGAAGTTGTTACCCTATGTCTTATGATCACTAAAATGTTGAATTACAATTTTTCAAGTTTTTTAGAATTATTTATAACCAATTAACTGGCCTAGACTCATATACCCTGTGCCAACAGGATTCTAGTTCAGGTTAGTGGCTTTGACTCAACTTTTACAATTCATACATTCACAATTTGAGGATGGTTTCTAACACAAGGTTGGAGTCCTATTTCTTAGGCTTTTGGAAAGGTATGGTTCATCCCAATTGGAGTTTTTTAGTGGGAGATATGACTGAAAGACTGTTCTGGGGTCAAGTGGTCACTTAGGCAATTTCCAGAATTTATATGCTAATTTTAACTAGCCAATTGACCTAGTTCCCTTGATTTCTGAGTTTTGGTCAAAAGACCAATATTATAGATCTATGTCTTTTGGAAATTTTTCCACTGGTTTCATTGTAGTTGGAGTTTTGTAGGCCAAGTTATGGCTTTTATGGCAAAACTGTTCGGGTAAGCCTATGTCCAGTAATTTTTGGACAATATGGTTTTGGACAGTTTTGTTTACCTAAATTGTGCTAGTAATTTGATTTGGTTAGAGGCTGATATGGGTTCTGTGTTCTTCATGAAAGTTGTTGTCCTATGTCTAAGCTTTCCAATGATATAAAATTTAGGTCATTTGGACTTGTATAGAGGGAGTTATGGCCAAATGAACATGTATTATTCATTTGGTCATTTTTCTGGGTTCAGGTGCGGTCAGCCGGATTCAAATAGTAATTAGGTCACTTTGGAGACAGAATTTGGGCATAGTTTCTTCATATAAAATGGAGTTGCTTGGCCCTAGTTTCATCTCCAATTGGCCTCACACCAATTGGAGCAACACAATGTAAGTTATGGTTGTCTAAGCATGCTAGACTCATTAGTCCAGAAATCCTGCATGAAAACACACTCCCAATTTTCAATTTCCTCCAACTCCCAAATTACACATGGCATTCATGGCACTCTATAAGCAACAATTCATCTCAACTAGGTCAATTTCAAGCATAAGACAAAATCTCTAATTCATGATCACAAACCCTAATTTCAAAGTTTCAATCTCATGCATTCATCCATGCAAATCAATTTCTACTACTTTAAACTTCATTATTCAACTTCATTAACAATTCCATTCACTTCCTAGGGCTACTGACATTCAAGTTTCCATATACTCAAGGTTTTCTTTTGATTTTGTGAAATTTACACTTAGTTTTTACATGCTTATGCTAGTTAAAGAAGAAAAGAAACTTGTTCAGTGCACTAATCTCACTTGTGACCAACTTGATCTTGCCTAAACTTCACTTTTCCTTCACTTCTTAGCTGCCACTATCTTCCTCAAGGTGTCATATAAATTTTTTGTGAAGGGACTTAAGAGTTTTTGGGTGAGAATGGAGGGGATTTCAAGCTTGCAAGATCAAAAATGGTGGGAGCTTGCAAGAGACATGGTTCGGCCATAGAAGAAGACTAAGGAAGAAGATGGATTTTCTTTTGGTCAAATTTGTCTATTGTATGCATATTTATCCATTTTAATTTAGGTGTTAAATTTTAATTGGTTAAAATTTTAATTTAAACCTTTATAACATCATGTATGCTTATGTCACAATTAGTATTTAAATTTTCTTTTCTTTCTTTTTCTCTACTCATTTTTCATTACAAAAATTCATAATTTAATTCACTTTAATTATTTCATTCTCACTCTTTTTGATATACATTTAGGTCAAAATTCAATTCTGGGGTTGAAATGACCAAAATACCCTTCATTATACTTATTGGGTCATTTTTATCTGTACCAATTAACTAATTTTCTTGAATTTTCTTTTACATTTTTAATGTCATTTATACCTCATAAAACCTCCAATTAAGTTCTAAAAATTATTTCCTAGTGTTCCTCACAGGTTTGGAGTTAGCAACTGTCTTCACAGTCGCTTCCCAGTATAGTCACCCATCGCTGCGACCCCGGCTCGTTTAACCGAGTTGTACTTCGCTTTTTTTACTTTTCTTTATTTTTACTTAGTCTTTATTCAATCAATTTATGTTTTCTCACTTTATTTTGAGTGTAGTTTCAGACATCCTGACTATCCGAATAGACATTAGTCATTGGAACAGGATGACTACCTAAAGTGAGGGCGTTACACTTTCTCCCCATAAAACCCTAAGCTCCCTTCATTAAAAATCATCCCCACACCTAGGCAAAGAGATTGGCTACCAAGAAGTGAAGAAATTTCAAAGTTTACACAAGTCCAAGAAGTGTCTACAAGAGGTTAGCGCACTATAACCCTTCCTTTCACTTATAGGTGTAGTAAGCATGCCAAATTAGGGTAGAAATTCATGAAATTGAAAGAAATTGTTAAGTAATTGAACACTATAAATTTTGACAGCCTTGGTGTCCATAAGGGTTTGATGATTTCTTGAGTATGAACTTGCTTAATGATGATGATAGATGATTATAAGTGTATTAGAAAGTTGTATGGATTGAAGTGCATGAATTATGGAATTTTAGGTTAGGGTTTTCCTCAAAAATTGGGACTTTTATGTTATGGCTTACAATTAACCTTGTTGAGATGAATTTTTTATCAATAGAAGTGCCATGTATGCCAAATTGTAGTTTGGGAGATTGGAGGAAATTGAATTGGGAGTGTACTTTTCATGCAGGTTGTGGGACTCCTTAAGTCTAGTGTTGTTTTTGACCTATAACTAGATTTTTGTTGCTCCAATCGGTATGAGGCCAATTGGAGATGAAACTAGGGCCAAAATGCTCCATTTTTCATGAAGAAACCATGCCCAAATGCTGTCCACAAATTGACTTAATTACTGTTTGAATCCGACTTACCAAATCCTGAACCCAGAAAAATGACCAAATGAACAGTACAGGTTCATTTGGTCATAACTCCCTCTAGGAAGGTCAGAATGACCTGATTTTTATACCATTGGAAAGGAAAAACATATGAGCACAACTTTCATGAAGAACACAGAACCCATAATTGCCTCTAACCAAATCAAATTGCTAGCAAAATTTAGGTCAACAAAACATTCCAAAACCAAACTGCCCAGAAATTCTAGACTGACATACCCGACCATTTTTGGTAAAAAGGCCATAACTTGGTCTACAAAATTGCAATTGTAATGAAACTAGTGCAAATTATAAGACATAGATCTACAATATTGGTGTTTTGACCAGAACCTAGATCCTAAGGGAACTAAGTCAAATTGTTAGAATAATTTAGTACACCAAATCCTAGAATTTGCCTCAACCACCACTTGACCCCAGAACAGTTTTTATACTATAACTTTCACTAGGAAATCCCAAATGGGATGAGCCAAACTGTTCTGGAAACCTAAGAGACAGGGTTCCAACTTTGATTCAGAAACCTGCCTCAAATTTAGAGTGTAAGAACCTTGAAATGGGAGTCAAAACCACTGACCTGAACCTGAAATTCTGTAGACATAGGGTACCTGAGTCGTGGCCAGTTAATTGGCTATAACTAATTCTAAAAAACTTGAAAAATTGTAATTCAAAATTTTGACTGATCATAAGAAGTAGGGAACAACTTCTATGGAGAACATTAGGCCTAAAAGTGGCTGTAACATATCCAAAAAATTAGGGAAAGATTGACTCCCGAATCTGTCCGGTTCTGGAACTAGAGTGAGTTAAGGAATCAGTTATGGTAATTTGACCATAACTTGAGTTCTAAAACTTCAAATGACATAAATCAAAAAGGAAAACAAATACAAGACATAGAGAAACAACTTCCATGAAGAAAGTGTGGCCAAACAGTGGCCACATCTTGATCAATTTCTTAGGTGAACTTAAGACATCAAATCTGGACCTTGAGAAAGGTTCATAAAATAACTTGTTATATGATATGAAGTTAATCAAAATGAATTGATAAATATAAAAGTGACATGAATATGCATGTGGGACTTATGTTTCCCATCATAAGTAACATGAAAATATTATTAAATATAACTAGTACATAATATGAAACTATAAATACTTAATAATATTAAATTGCCCAAAGTATACCTAGACTTATATATATAGCATGGATCGATTGATATATCAATTAGGGACTAAAGATTGCAGTAATGCCCACAGGAATAATCATTGATAGACAATATATGTCTAAGATGGATGTTCTACTAGCTTTATGCCTGCCCGTTGGCCATTGTACCTGATTTTATTTTTGGCTTCATGCCTACCGCTGGCCTTGTGCCTGACATGATAGATGTATACATGTTAGACATATAGATGTTTAACTAGTATACTCCCATGTATCCAGTCTTTATAGTTTGTTATAGGTTACTTGGGCATAAATATGAGCAATAAGATTTAAATGTCATAAATGAACAAAGAATATCCTAATAATTTACTTGCTCCCAAAATTCATAAAATATGTAGATGACTGAGAAATTTATGAAACTATACATAGAATAATTATTTTAATTGTTTAATTATTTTTCTTTTATTTTATGCATCAGTAAGCATTATGCTTAGCGTTGGTTTTTCCATCACGCAGGTATAGGAGACCACCACCAGCAGCAGCAGTAAAGCACCGATAGAGGATTGATCAGATTTTCTACAGTGTCGGTGTCACCTCATCATTTATTTTGATAGGGCTAATGTACATATTAGATGTTGCATTTTGATCATTGCACATAAGTAAATGTTGTAAATCATTTTGAGTTGTAAATAAATTGTAAATTGTTGTATATGAATGAAACATATATTTTCTTGAAATTGTATGAGCAGAAATGATATGACATGGAATATTAAAAAAAAATAAGATTGATAGTATAATATATGATATGAAATTGTTTTTAATGTAACACTCTCACTGTAGCAATTTTGTATATTCTACTGTTCCAGTGACCAGTGTTGGTCTAGACAGCTAGAACGTCTGGAAAAATATTTAGACTAGAGTGAAGAGTCATTAATAACTTAAATAATAATAAGAAAAATTTAGGAAAAATCTTAGAAATAAAATACAACCAAGTTAAATGAGTCGATGCCCTAGTGATGGGTAACCTAGTGGGAAGCTGCGGTCTTCTCAACTAAAAGCCCTAAACCTGTGAGAAAATTCATAAAATAATTTTTGAGACTCCAGAGAAGAGTTATTGAGGTTTCTATGGCATTAGAATGCCAAGAAAATATTTAGAAAAAATTTTCAATCGGTACAAACAATTTTAGTCTGTTAAGCCAAACGGAGGGCATTTCGATCATTTTGTCTTCAAAGATGATTTTTGGCCGACTTGTCCAGTTAAGTAAATAATTATTATGATCTAAAATATGAACAAATATTTCTAAAAATTGAATTGAAAATGAGTAGAGAAAAGAAGAAAAGAAAATGAAAGAAAATACCTAATTATGACATCATATAATATCATTAAGAACCTATCCACCAATCACCATTCAACAAGCTTACATAAAACCATTAAAAAGAGATAAAATTGACAAAACAAATCTGTTGTCTTCCTCATTGCTTCAGCTGGCTGAACCCATTCTTTTCTCTCTTCCTCCATTAGTTATTCATTCAAGCTCCATTCTCCCACTCAATTCTACCATAAAACCTCTAGTCTTCTTCACAAAAACTTGATTTTACCTCTTGGGAAAGTGTTTGGCAACCAAGAAAAGCCAAGAAAGTGAAGGAATTGGTTGGGAAAATTCTGCTCAAAAAGTGTTAGTGCCTATACTCACTTCCCTATCTTTTTAATCCTTGTTAGGAAGACAAATTAAATGAGAGTTTATTGTAAAATTGAACAAAACAATTACATTGAAGTATGTATGAAAATTGGCAGCCATGGGAGATGGATGATATTTGTTGATTTGTATGACTTGAATTGTTTAGAAGTGGTTTGGGATGAGATAACTTGAGTTAGATGTTGAACTATGTGTGTTGGATGTGTTAGATGACATGAAAATCATGAAATGGACACTTGGGAATTAGGGTTTGTGAAAAAAATTAGAGTTTGCTTATGAAATGGTATATTAACCTTGTAATGGTCAAATAGTGACCATTTGAATGTGTGTTAGAAGGAATTGAAGTGAGTAAGAATGATGGAGTTGAACCTAGGCATGCTGCCCTTGGTAACCTGCAGGACTGGTTGTGAGTCCAGCAGGTTTGGGCAGCCATAAATGGATTTTTATAGGTTCAATTAGTGCAAAGATAATTGGACATGAAGCTAGACACATAATGGCACAACTTTGGTGAAGAAACCCTGCCCAGAAAACCAAACCAAGTTGACCTAAAAATTACCCTAATCCGAGTAACCAACAGGCTATACCTGGAAAATGACTAAATAAATAGTTTTTGTTCAAATGGTCATAACTCAGTGTAGGAAAGTTCAATTGATCTAAAATTTTACCAGAAGAAAGCTGAGACATAGACCTAAAACTTTTATGAAGAACATAAATCCAAATTCTGACCATAACCCAGTCAAATTGCCAACCAAACTTAGGTCACCAAATCTGGCAGAACCAAATTGCCCAGAAATGCAGGTACAGTCAATCGGGCCGATTATGGTAAAATGACCATAACTTGAGCTACAAAACTCTAAATGGAGTGATTCAAAAAGGAAATTAAAGAAGACACATAAAGGAACAAATTTAATGAGGAAAATTTTGCCAAATTTCCACTGTAACAATGACCAATGGAACAGTAAACTTAGGGTATGAAATCTAAAATTTTTGAATAACATGAAATAAGCTTTGAAATGGCATTGGCAACCAATACCAACAACTTTAGAATGCAAAATGTGGTATCTTGGTGAACTTAGGTTCAATAAATTTATTATGTATTAAAAAGTCAACAATTTGAGTGAATAGTAATGTGAATAGTAATACAAAGACACAAAGTGTAATAACTAAATTGGTAGAGAAAATTAAGATATGAAATTTGGAATCCATGAAACATTCATGGATTACTTGGAATAGAAATAGTAATTCACCTAAATAACTTAATGAATATTTAAGTTATGTGATTATATAGTTAAGATTTGTATTCCCATTACTAGTAGGCCTAATAAAACATAAGTAATACCACTTGAATATGAAATGACATTAACCTAGATGGATTGTTGAGTATAAATGGGATGAGGTTTACATTAGGATTTATGTTTCCATTACAAATAAGATAATAACACCTTGTATGAGTTATGAATTCATATAAATATTGTAATGAATAAATGAAATACATGAAAATATGAATGGAACATTAGTTTTCTTTATAAGAGAAAGGAAGAATGTTTTGAGTACAATGGTACATGAACACCATTGTTTTGAATTGTGATCAATATGAATAACATAATGAATGAATAAATGAACCATATTAATGTATGAATGAGACATTAGTTTTCATTATTATAGAAAGGAAAAGTACTTTGAGTACAATGATATAAAGGGATAATTGATGTGAATTGTGATCATATATGTGATCAAATGAATGTATACATTATAATTGAAAATTATTATGAAATAATGAAGTCATAAAACACAATATATTAATATTTAATGATATTATGTGCCCTTGTATTGCCTAGACATGTGTGTCAGATTGGATAGTTTGGCATGCCAATAGGGTATTATTTTAGCAGTACTGCGAAAGGCTTTATGCCTGTTTTCATGGCTTTATGCCTGTATTCATGGCTTTATACCCGCACTAATGGCTTTAATGCCCGATTATGTGTTATCATGGCTTTTTAGCCATACTGACTGCATACGTGGTTGACGTTCTGCGTCCCATGGTATAACGGCCTGAGGCACCGTGGTGTCCAGTGCCAACGACCCGTTATTCAGTTTAGTCAGCCTATCGTAGGTTACTTGGGCAGTCTAATTTATTAAAATAAGTTATGAATATTAGTAATTAAAAAAATTAAAAATGCTAGAAAGTAAATAAATGAGAAGAAATTCTAAAATAAATTAGATTAGCTCCAAAAATTTATTCCTTAGAATGATTTGAAGTAAATTAAACTAGTTCTAAAAATTTTAAATATTACGAAATGATTGTAAACAACTTAAAAAGTATCAAGGAAGTGATAAAAAGACTAGTAGAAGAATTATAACTTAAATAACATTACAAATGTGATTTTCATAAGAATATAAGTATAAGTATGAATTTTAGATTTATTTATACATTATATAAATGATTATTGTAAACTTATGAAAGAAGTGATTCTAGAGAGTAACATAAATGACGAAAGATATATTGTATGGAAAATTTCATATGAACCCAGTAAAATTTTTTAGTATAGAAAATATGCTCTAATTATTTTTACTTGTTATATTATTGCACCACTAAGCAGCAATGCTTAGCGCAATGGATTTGTTTCCTCGCGTAGGTACTGAAGTTAAAGCCCAGTGAATATCAAACAGAGATTTTAGAGTTCTGATCTGCCGAGTGTTCAAGGTTGTCACCTCCTCAGCAATGCATGTAGATAGGGCCCATATAGATCATATTATGTATTTTGTGCATTATAATTAGTTATTATTTATAATGTAAACTATGAATTATATGTTGAAATATATATTATGGAACTGTAATTAATTTGTAGATCATGTAAATTATGAATTTATGTAATCAGTCTGTAAATCATGTAAATTAATGAAACTTGAGAACTTATATATATAAATTGTGCAGGAATGGAAATGTATGGAGATGATTATGAAATTGAAATGTATGGATGAGATTTGAAATATGAGAAAATTATGAGAATGATTGATGAGATAATTATGATTAGCATGGATAAGATTTTATTTTGAAAATATTGTTATTTTTCAAACAGGTGAATATTAAAATACACCAAACGATAATAAAATAGGGGAAACTCCGCTGGTTTCTCCGTTGAAAAATAATTGATATTAAATTAAACGAATTCAAAATTATAAAAAAAAATAAAGTAAGATAAGTAAGGGTGCTCCGGCACTGATTGTAGCACGCCTTGCTCGGCTACACTATCGTCGGGTGAGGGGTGTTACATTTAACAGGTGAATGGTAGAACCCGCCGTGTAGTAATAAAACAGAGGAGACTCTGTCTGGATCTCCACAAAAATAAAATGTGATAAAAAAAATTTTCCCACACATGGAATAATATAAATAAATGAAATTTAAATTAATACGGTATAAGACAAGATAAGACAGGGTACTCTAGCACCGAATATAGCACACCTTGCTCGACTACAATATAGACGGGTGAGGGGTGTTACAGAGTATATCCTACATATCAAAAAAGTCTTTAGGACACAGAGCAGGTCTGCACATCACAAAAGCCTCTAGAATACAGAGTACATTCTACAAGGTTGTCCTGTGACACCCCTTATCCGTCTACAGTGTAGCCGAGCAAGACATGTCACACTCAGTGCCGGAGCACCCTAACTTATATGACTTTATTGCTTTAATAATTTTTAACTTATTATATTTTAATATCAATTATTTTTCTATGGAGAAACCAGTGGAGTTTCCCCTGTTTTATTAGCGTTTGGCATATTTCAATATTCATCTGTTTGAAATTCAACAATATTTTCAAAATAAAATCTTATCCATGCTAATCATAATTATCTCATCAATCATTCTCATAATTTTCTCATATTTCAAATCTCATCCATACATTTCAATTTCATAATCATTTCCATACATTTCCATTCATACTCAATTCATATATAAAAATGTTCAAATTACATAAATTTACATGATTTATAAACTAATTACACAAGTTCATAATTTACATAATGTACAAAATACATAAAATAACTTATATGGGCCCTATCTACATGCATTGCTGAGGAGGTGACAACCTTGAATACTTCAGACACTTCTGCAGATCAGAATTTCAAGATCTCTGTTTAATAATCGCTGGGCTTTACCTTCAGTACCTGTGCGAAGGAAACAAATCCATCGCGCTAAGCATTTCTGCTTAGTGGTGCAATAATATAACAAGAAAATAATATATACAAATAAAGAAAGAAATGGATCATAATTTGGTCAACTCTCCTTTGTTCTAATTTATTCCTCTTCAGAAGCTTTTAATTCTTAAATTCACTATACCATCCCCAAAAATTCCTAGAAATTAAGTTATATCTCTATTGCAAATCTTTTTATCATTTCTTTCAATACTTTCTAGGTTATCGCAGATTATTTCATAATAATTAAATTTTAATACCTTTCTAATTCATTTCAATTCTTTCTGCTAAATAACTAATCTAATTTATTTTAAATATTCTTACTCATTTATTTAATTTTTAATATTTTCAGTTGCTAATATTCTTAACTTTTTGTTTAGTCGAAGGCTAATTACATCTTATGATATTAATTCTTTCTAGCATTTTATTAATCGTTTTCTTGATGATTTTGAGTCTCTTTTTATTGTAATCATTCTCATTCTTTATCTTGATATTTAATCTTCTTACTTCCTTTAATAATCAATTCAATTATATTTATACTTTTCCATGCCCAAGTAACCTATACAAATTGACCATACTGGATACACGGGTAAACTAGCACTGGGTACTAGGTACCTCGGGCCGTCACACCATCAGTCACAATGTGTCTCCCGGTGTGCAAATAGAATGGCTAATAAACCATAAAAGCAATAAGGCATAAAGCCAAGTATAACATCATAATCAGCATAGCCATAGGCTATCATATCATAAAATGGCATGAAGCCATATGCAGTACTGCTATCAGAACCCTATTGGTATGTCAATCTATCCAAACCAATCAGACTAGACCTACTAGGGCATATTACAAAGTTATTTCTTGAATATTTGTACTTAACATGTAAGGTTACTATTTATTTAGTCATTTAAGTCAAAATATTGACTTTCTTATATATAATAGTTACATGAGTTTTAATCACATAGATTTACCACATTTTGGTTCCCAAAAGTATTGGCATTAGTTGCCAATCCATACTTCTAACCAATGGAAAATAAATAAAAAATTTTAGTTTTGGGTGCTAGAGTTCACTGTTCCATTAGGCCATTCTACAGTGAGAATTTGGCTAACTGTTCTTGATCAAAGTTGTTCTTTATTGTGTCTAGTTACATTTCACTTTTTGAATCACCCCATTTCGAGTTTTCTAGCTCAAGTCATGGCTATTTCACCATAACTGGTCTGATTGCCTTTACCCAGAATTTATGGGCAATTTTTGGTTCTGCCAGATTTGGTAATTCAAATTTGGATAGCAATTTCATTCAGTTAAGTCTAGAATTTGAGTTTGTGTTCTACATAAAAGTTGTATGGCTACGTCTCAGCTTTCTTTCTGTATAAAATTCAAGTCAATTGGACCTTTCTACACTGAGTTATGACCAAATGAATGA
The DNA here is from genome assembly GCF_030052815.1 of Hevea brasiliensis. NCBI lineage: Eukaryota > Viridiplantae > Streptophyta > Magnoliopsida > Malpighiales > Euphorbiaceae > Hevea > Hevea brasiliensis. The sequence goes on from NC_079505.1 coordinate 45,216,477, forward strand.
ACATTGCTCATTTGGTTACTTTCCAGGGATAGCATATTGGTTACCCGGATTAGGTCACTTTTTAGGGCCACTTATTTTGGTTTTCTGGGATAGATTCCTCCATCAAAGTTATTGCATTTTGTGTCTTGTTTAACCTCCAATTGGCTTTGCACCAATTAGAGTTACCTAGTTTGAGTTATAACCCCAAGAGCACACTAGACTCAAAGGGTCCAGAATACACACTTAAGGCAGCCTAATTCTTTACATTAGTTAATGTCACCAATCGAGTCTCCATTTTCAATTCAAACTACACCAAATGGTCACTAAATGACCATTACAACATCATTTTGTGTTCAATTGCATCTACCTCAATATTTGAGTTTCAAACCCTAGCCCTAAAATTCCAAAGTTTCAAATTCTTGCACTAAACTCATAAATTAATATTTTAAGTGATACAATCACATCAAGGGCAGCCTATTCACTCATTTAAAACTCAACTCAACTCAACTAAGCCTTTATCCCAAAAATTTGGGGTCGGCTATATGGATTCGCTTTCTCCACTCTGAACGATTTTGGGTTAAATCCTCAGAAATGTGTAATGCTTCTAAGTCATGTTGTACTACTCTCCTCCAAGTCAATTTAGGTCTACCCCTTTTTTTCTTTCTATCCTCTAACCTAATGTGCTCTACTTATCTAACTGGAGCCTCCGTATGTCTACGCTTCACATGACCAAACCACCTCAATCTCCCTTCTCTCAACTTATCTTCAATTGGCACCACTCCAACCTTTTCTCTAATACTCTCATTACGGACTTTATCTAGTCTAGTATGGCCACTCATCCACCTTAACATTCTCATCTCTACAACTCTTATCTTAGATGCATATGACTCTTTCAGTGCCCAACACTCACTACCATATAACATAGCCGGTCGTATGGCTGTACGGTAAAATTTTCCTTTCAATTTATTGGGAATCTTACGATCACATAAAACTCCCGTGGCACGTCTCCACTTCAACCATCTGGCTTTAATCCTATGACTAACATCCTCCTCACAACCCCCATCTACTTGAAGGACTGAGCCTAGATATTTAAAGTGATTACTTTGGGGCAGTATCACTCCATTCAAACTAACTCCTTCCCTATTACCAGTTTGGCCTTCACTAAACTTACAATGCATGTATTCTGTCTTTGTTCTACTTAACTTAAAACCCTTTGACTCTAGAGTACTTCTCCAAAGTTCTAGCTTTTTATTGACTCCTTCTCGTGTCTCATCTATCAGAACAATATCATCCGCAAACATCATGCACCAAGGAATACTCTCTTGTAAATGTTTCGTCAGTTCATCTAAAACTAATGTAAAAAGGTAAGGGCTTATGGCTGATCCTTGGTGTAATCCGATTGAGATCGGAAAATCTCTTGTGTCCCCTCCCACTGTGCGCATAATAGTAGTTGCTCCTTCATACATATCTTTCAATACTTGTATGTACCTAATAGATATCCTCTTTTGTTCTAACACATTCCATAAGACCTCTCTTGGAACACTATCATAAGCCTTCTCCAAATCAATAAAAACCATGTGTAGATCTTTCTTCACATCTCTATATTTCTCCATCAAGCTTCTAATGAGAAAGATCGCTTCCATAGTTGAACGATTGGGCATGAAACCAAATTGATTGAGAGAGATAGAAGTATCATGACGTAGTCGATGCTCCACAACTCTCTCCCACAACTTCATAGTATGGCTCATGAGTTTAATTCCCCTATAGTTTGAGCAACTCTGTATGTCTCCCTTATTTTTAAAAATAGGTACTAAAATACTCTTCCTCCATTCATCAGGCATTTTCTTTGAGTTTAGAATCTTATTAAATAATTTAGTTAACCATGCCACTCCCATATCTCCCAAATACTTCCACACTTCAATTGGTATTTCATCGGGTCCACAGGCTTTACCCACTTTCATTCTCTTAAGTGCTTCATTTACTTCTAAAGATCTAATCCTTCTAGTATAATTCACATTCTTTTCTATTGTTCTATAATCTACATTCACGCTCTTACTAGTTTGACTATTATTAAAGAGATCATTAAAATAATTTCTCCATCTTTCTTTAATGTCCTCATCTTTCACCAACACTTTTCCTTCTTTATCCTTAATGCACCTAACTTGATTGAGATCTTGACATTTCCTTTCTCTCCTCCTTGCTAATCTATAAATATCTTTCTCCCCTTCTTTAGTTCCAAGTTTCTCATATAACTTTTCAAAGGCCTGTGCTCTTGCTTGACTAACTGCCTTTTTGCCTCTTTCTTTGCTATTTTGTACTGTTCATATGCCTCATTATTATCACATTTAGATAATTTCTTATACCATTCCCTTTTACTCTTCACTGCCTTTTGTACTTCCTCATTCCACCACCATCTCTCTTTTGAGGGTGGTCCATATCCTTTAGACTCTCCAAGTACTTTTTTAGCTACTTCTCTAATCTTTGATGCCATCTGTATCCACATATCATTGGCCTCCATATCCAGCTTCCATACTTCGGACTCGAGAAGCTCATTTTTGAACTTCACTTGCTTTACTCCTTTGAACTCCCACCACTTTGTTCGAGCTGCACTATTTCTTCTGACCTTACTTGAATTGTTCCTAAACTTGACATCCAAGACCACCAACCGATATTGACTTGTTAAAGCTTCTCCTGGAATGACCTTGCAATCCTTGCATAGAGCTCTATTTGTCTTCCTAGTTAAGAGGAAGTCAATTTGGCTTCTATGTTGCCCACTTTTGAAAGTCACTAAATGTGACTCTCTTTTTATAAAGTAGGTATTTGCTAGTATTAGGTCGTATGCCATAGCAAAATCCAAGATGCTTTTTCCCTCCTCATTTCGACTGCCAAAACCAAAACCTCCATGAACATTCTCATAACCTTGTCTATCACTTCCTACATGCCCATTCAAATCTCCACCAATGAAAACATTCTCTTCATTCGGTATGCTTTGCATTAAATCATCCATATCTTCCCAAAACCTTTGTTTACTCTCACTGTCTAGTCCTATTTGTGGGGCATAAGCACTAACTATATTTATTGTTTCTCCTTCTAGTACTAGATTTACTAGTATAAATCTATCTCCTACTCTTTTCACAGCTATTACTGCGTCTTTCAATGTCCTGTCTATGATTATGCCCACTCCGTTCTTGTTTCTTTCCTTTCTTGTAAACCACAATTTGTACCTTAAATTACCCACTTCCTTACTTTTCTCTCCTACCCATTTAATCTCTTGAATGCAAGCAATATTCACTCTTCTCCTTTCTAAGGTATCCACAAGCTCCATTAATTTTCCGGTAAGTGATCCAACATTCCAAGTACCAACCTTGATCCTCCTCCTATCCTGCTCCTTCCTAATTGGTCTCCTTCTATGATATCTTCTATTGTTTTCTATGTCTATCTTGTGTTCTGTTCCACTATTTATTCTACTATCTGTCCTATGGACTAACTTCTTTACCCACACCCGTCCATGATGTGAGAACCCTTGCTCACTTAACACCACACCCCGGTGCCGGCATGGCACGTCGCTTTCGGTGAACGCCCTACACCCTTGCATATTTCTCACTACACTCGGGCTCCGATGTAGCGCGTCGTTAGTAGAGGACGCTCCAACGTTTATATCATTTGAATCCATATCATAGGGTGTGACGAAATTTTTACGCTGGTTGTCACCTACCGCAACCCTCCTCCTTTATCCGGGCTTGGGACCGATTAAGTGCAAACTACTTAGGCGGAGTTAGCCTATTCACTCATTTAATCCAAAGAAAACATCAAAACCATAACAAGTCCATGGCTGCCAAAATTGGTGGAATTTATTCATGCAAAACTCATTTCAATTCTCTTAATTTCACCCTCATTTCATACTCCACATGATATATATACAAAGTTTTAAGGATGAATTAGCACTAACCTTGTTGTGTGTCAATCCAAGCTTGACAAACTCCTTTATTTTTACTTCTTTTTGCTGCCCAAGTCTTACTCTAGTGGTGATGACAAGTTTTTGTGAAGGGAATATAGGCTTTTAAGGTGATTTGGTTAAACTCCAAGTTTTAATGTGTTAATTTCTTCTAACCATTTGACCTCGTTTCTTTGGGTTCTGGGTTTTGGTCAAAAGAGCAATATTGTAGACCTATGTCTTATAAAACTTTTGCCATTGTTGTCATTGCATTTAAATTCTTATAGACCAAGTTATGGCCATTGTCCAGAAAATTCTGGGCAAAATGGTTCAGGTCTGTTTGGTGTCCTAATTTAAGTCAATAATTTTCATTAGGTTAGAGGCATTTCTGGGCTTGGTGTTCCCAATAAAAGTTGTAGTACTATGTCTAAGATTTACAATGGTATAAGATTCAAATCATTTGGACCTGTCTAAAGAGAGTTATGGCCAAATGAACATGCACTATTCATTTAGTCATTTTTCTAGGTTTAGTGTTTGGATATCCGGATTGGACCATAAATTGGTCAACTTAAGGATAGAATTTGGGCAGGGTTTCTTCATGAAAAATGAGGTATTTTGAGTCTAGCTTCACACACAACTTCAATTATAGGTCAAACAAGACCCTGGACTCATAGGTCAGAATTTCTGCACATGAAACATCACTTCCAATATTCCATCCTTCTTACTCCCAACTATAATTTATCACTCACAACACTTCAAATGATCAACAAACAGCCTCAACAAGATCAATCTCAAGCCATATCACCAAGGTAACAAAATTAACTCAAACCCTAACTCAAGGTCCCAATTTATGTACACCACATGTAAATCAAGATATTAATCACATTTACCCATTAATCAACACTTATAACCACAAGTATAACCTTCATGTCATCAAAATCCTATCAATTCTCATAGCTGCCAAAAATTTAATTCTACACAAAGTTATCATTTTCTTTTTATTTCAAGTAATTTCAACTCTTCTTAAGTCTAAATCAAACTTTAAACAAAAGAGATAATGATATTAGGCACTAACCACTTTTGGAAGCTAACTTGAGCTTATAAATCTCCTTTATTTCTCCTTCAAATTGCTGCCTAGAAATGGTTTAAGGTGTGAGGAGAAATTTTAGTGAAGACAAGATAGGGTTTTATGGTGTAATTGAGTGAGAAATGGAGATTGGGTGAAGGAAAATGGTAGAGCTCCAATGGTGATTCTCAGCAAGAAGAAGAAAGAAGAGCAATCTAAATTTTTTTTCTTTCATTTTCTGCCCATTTAATTCATTTTAAGTGAGTTATAGCCATGTGTCACAGCATGATTGGGTGGAGTGCTTTAGTGACATCATCCCATGTCATAAATCTAATTAAATTCCATTTTCTTTTCTTCTTTTCCTTTCTTCTTTCTACTCATTTTTTATTAAATTTTTAGCAATATTTATTCATTTTTTTATGTCATATAATTTATTTACTTAATTGGAAAAGTCGGTAAAAAATCATCTTCGAAGACAAAATGACCAAAATGCCCTCCGTTTGGCTTATTGAGCCAGAATCATCTGTGCCAATCGAAAAATTTTTCTAAGCATTTTCTTGGCATTCTAATGCCATAGAAACCTCAATGACTCTTCTTTGGAGTCTCTAAAATTATTTTATGAATTTTCTCCTGAGTTTAGGGCTCCTAGCTGTGAGGACCACAACTTCCCACTAGGTTACCCATCACTAGGGAATCGACTCATTTAATTTGGTTGTATTTTATTTCTAAAATTTTTTTCCTAAATTTTTCTTATTATTATTTGAATTATTTATGACTCCTCACTTTAGTCTAAATATTTTTTCAGACGTTCTAGCTGTCCGGACTTACACCGGTCACTGAATAGTAGAACGTACAGAATGGCTACAGTGAGGGTGTTACAACTCTTTCCCTCTAATTTAAATTTCGTCCTCAAAATTTACCTAGTGTAAATAGTCGAGGAGCTGCTACTTCCTTATTTCTTCGCCTTACCAGAGAAAACGGATCTACATTAGTGTCACCTCGACTCATATGAATGCAATGCATGTTATGCAACTATCCCTTTTTATCTACCTATGCCAAGAAACACCTAAACTGTGCTCTAATACCAAAAAATGTGATAGCCCTTACCCATCTACTGTGTAGCCGAGTAAGGCATGCAACACTCGGTGCCAGAGCACCCTAACTTATCTTACTTTATTGCTTTAATAATTTTGAACTCGTTATATTTTAATATCAATTATTTTTCTGTAGAGAAACAAGTGGAGTTTCCCCTGTTTAATTAGCGTTTGGTTTATTTTAATATTCACCTGTTTGAAATTCAACAATATTTTCAAAATAAAATCTTATCCATGCTAATCATAATTATCTCATCAATCATTCTCATAATTCTCTCATATTTCAAATCTCATCCATACATTTCAATTTCATAATCATTTCCATACATTTCCATTCATACTCAATTCATATATAAAAATATTCAAATTACATAAATTTACATGATTTATAAACTAATTACACAAGTTCATAATTTACATAATGTACAAAATACATAAAATAAATTATATAGGCCCTATCTACATGCATTGCTGAGGAGGTGACAATCTTGAATACTTCAGAAACTTCTGTAGATCAGTACTTCAAGATCTCTGTTCAATATTCACTGGGCTTGACCTTTAGTACCTGCGCGAAGCAAACAAATCCATCACACTAAGCATTTCTGCTTAGTGGTGCAATAATATAACAAGAAAATAATATATACAAATACATAAAGGAATGGATTATAATTTGGTCAACTATTCTTTGTTCTAATTTATTCCTCTTCAGAAGCTTTTAATTCTTAAATTCACTGTACCATCCCCAAAAATTCCAAGAAATTAAGTTATATCTCTATTGTAAATCTTTTTATCATTTCTTTTAATACTTTTTAGGTTATCGCAAATTATTTCATAATAATTAAATTTTAATATCTTTTCAATTCATTTCAATTCTTTCTGCTAAATAACTAATCTAATTTATTTTAAATATTCTTACTCATTTATTTAATTGCTAATATTTTAAGTTGCTAATATTCTTAACTTATTGTTTAGTCGAAGGCTAATTACATCTTATGATATTAACTCTTTCTAGCATTTTATTAATCATTTTCTTGATGATTTTGAGTCTCTTTTTATTGCAATCATTCTCGTTCTTTATCTTGATATTTAATCTCCTTACTTCCTTTAATAATCAATTCAATTATATTTATACTTTTTCATGCCCAAGTAACCTATACAAATTGACCGGACTGGATAAACATATAAACTAGCACTAGGTACCTGGTACCTTGGGCCGTCACACCATCGGTCATAGTGTGTCTCCCGGTGTGCAAACAGAATGGCTAATAAGCCATAAAAGCAATAAGGCATAAAGCCAAGTATAACATCATAATCAATATAGCCATAGGCTATCATATCACAGAATGGCATGAAGCCATATGCAGTACTGCTATCAGAACCCTATTGGCATGTCAACCTATCCAAACCAATCACACTAAGCCTACTAGGGCATATTACAAAGTTATTTCTTGAATATTTGTACTTAACATGTAAGGTTACTATTTATTTGGTCATTTAAGTCAAAATATTGACTTTCTCATATATAATAGTTACATGACTTTTAATCACATAGATTTATCACATTTTGGTTCCCAAAAGTGTTGACATTAGTTGCTAATCCATACTTCTAACCAATGGAAAATAAATCAAATATTTTAGTTTTAGGTGCTAGAGTTCACTATTCCATTAAGCCATTCTACAGTGAGAATTTGGCAAACTGTTCTTGATCAAAGTTGTTTGTTCTTATTGTGTCTAGTTACATTTCACTTTTTGAATCACCCCATTTGGAGTTTTCTAGCTTAAGTTATGACTATTTCACCATAACTGGTCTGATTGCCTTTACCCAGAATTTCTGAGCAATTTTTGGTTCTGTCAGATTTGGTAGTTCAACTTTAGCTAGCAATTTCATTTAGTTAAGTCCAGAATTTGAGTTTGTGTTCTATGAAGTTATAGGGCTATGTCTCAACTTTCTTTCGGTATAAAATTCAGGTCAATTGGACCTTTCTACACTGAGTTATGACCAAATGAATGAACACTATTCATTTGGTCATTTTCAAGGGATAGCATATTGGTCACCCGGATTAGGTCACTTTTTAGGGCCACTTATTTTGGTTTTCTGGGATAGATTCCTTCATCAAATTTGTTGCATTTTGTGTCTAGTTTAACCTCCAATTAGCCTTGCACCAATTGGAGTTGCCTATTTTGAGTTATAACCCCAAGAGCACACTGGACTCAAAGGGTCTAGAATGCACACTTAAGGCAGTCTAATTCTTTACATTAGTTAATGTCACCAATCACTCCATTTTCAATTCAAACTACACCAAATGGTCACTAAATAACCATTACAACATCATTTTGTGTTCAATTTCATCTACCTCCGTATTTGAGTTTTAAACCCTAGCCCTAAAATTCCAAAGTTTCAAATTCTTGCACTAAACTCATAAATTAATATTTTAAGTAATACAATCATATCAAGGGTAGCCTATTCACTCATTTAATCCAAAGAAAACATCAAAACCATAACAAGTCCATGGCTGCCGAAATTGGTGGAATTAATTCATGCAAAACTCATTTCAATTCTCTTAATTTCACCCTCATTTCATACTCCACATGATATATATACAAAGTTTTAAGGATGAATTTGCACTAACCTTGTTATGTGTCAGTCCAAGCTTGACAAACTCCTTTATTTTCACTTCTTTTTGTTGCCCAAGTCTTGCTCTGTTGGTGATGACAAGTTTTTGTGAAGGAAAGATGGGCTTTTAAGGTGATTTTGGTTAAACTCCAAGTTTTAATGTGTTAATTTCTTTTAACCATTTGACCTAGTTCCTTTGGGTTCTGGGTTTTGGTTAAAAGACCAATATTGTAGACCTATGTTTTATAAAACTTTTGCCATTGGTTTCATTACATTTAAATTTTTATAGGCCAAGTTATGGCCATTTTGCAAAAACTGGTCGGGTAGTCTAAGTCCAGAAAATTCTATGCATAATGGTTCAGGTCAGTTTGGTGTCCTAATTTAAGTCAACAATTTTCATTAGGTTAGAGTCATTTCTGGGCTTGGTGTTCTATTGAAAGTTGTAGTACTATGTCTAAGCTTTCCAATGGTATAAGATTCAAATTATTTGGACCTATCTAAAGAGAGTTAGTGCCAAATGTAATATTCATTTGGTCATTTTTCTGGGTTTAGTGTTTGGATATCCAGATTGGACCAGCAAATTGGTTAACTTATAAATAGAATTTAGGTAGGGTTTCTTCCTGAAAAATGGGGTATTTTAAGTCTAGTTTCACCTCCAATTAGCTTCATACCAATTGGAGTCACACAACTTCAGTTATAGGTCAAAAAAGACCCTGGACTCATAGGTCTGAATTTCTGCACATTAAGCATCACTTCCAATATTCCATCCTCCTTACTCCCAACTGCAATTTATCACTCATAACACTTCAAATGATCAACAAACAGCCTCAACAAGATCAATCTCAAGCCATATCACTAAGGTAACAGAATCAACTCAAACCCTAACTCAAGGTCTCAATTTATGCACACCACATGTAAATCAACATATTAATCACATTTACCCATTAATCAACACTTATAACCACAAGTATAACCTTCATGTCATCAAAATCCTATCAATTCTCATAGTTGCTAAAAATTTAATTCTACATAAAGTTATCATTTTCTTTTTATTTCAAGTAATTTCAACTCTTCTTAAGTCTAAATTAAACTTTAAACAAAAGAGATAATGATATTAGGCACTAACCTCTTTTGGGAGCAAACTTGAGCTTATAAATCTCCTTTATTTCTCCTTCAAATTGCTGCCTAGAAATGTTTTAAGGTGTGAGGAGAAATTTTAGTGAAGACAAGGTAGAGTTTTATGGTGTAATTGAGTGAGAAATGGAGCTTGGGTGAAGGAAAATGGAGGAGCTCCAATGGTGATTCTCGGCAAGAAGAAGAAAGAAGAGTAATCTGAATTTTTTCTTTCATTATCTGCCCATTTAATTCATTTTAAGTGAGTTATAGCCATGTGTCACAATGTGATTGGGTGGGAGTGCTTTAGTGACATCATCCCATGTCATAAATCTATTTAAATTCCATTTTCTTTTCTTCCTTTCCTTTCTTCTTTCTACTCATTTTTTTATTAAATTTTTAGTAATATTTATTCATTTTTTATGTCATATAATTTATTTACTTAATTGGACAAGTCGGTCAAAAATCATCTTTGAAGACGAAATGACAAAAATGCCCTCCATTTGGCTTATTGAGCCAAAATATCTGTACCGATCGAAAAAATTTTCTAAGCCTTTTATTGGCATTCTAATGCCATAGAAACCTCAATGACTCTTCTCTGGAGTTTCTAAAATTATTTTATAAATTTTCTCCTGGGTTTAGGGCTCCTAGCTATGAATACCGCAACTTCCCACTAGCTTACCCATCGCTAGGGCACCAGCTCATTTAACTTGGTTGCATTTTATTTCTAAACTTTTTTCAATAAATTTTTCTTATTATTATTTGAGTTATTTATGACTCCTCACTTTAGTCTAAATATTTTTTCAGACGATCTAGGCTGTCGGGACCGACCTTTGGTCACTGAGCAGTAGAATGTCTGAGAATGGCTCCAGTGAGAGTGTTACAGTACCTCTTACAAAGTTGCATCTTGTTGAACTACATGAGGGTTTGATTCTCCCTCAAAAGGAGATATGTAGGAAGTTTTTAGGAATTTTAAGCAATGCTTTAATTTGAATCCTTAAAAATCATATCATATCACTGCATGTTATTTCAAAATAAGTTTTTTTAAATCAAGTTGCATTTTTTTTTTAGAATAATAAGAGTATTTGATTCTCCCTTAGAAAGAGATATGTAGGAAGCTTGGAGATTCTAGGTTCAAAGGCTCAAACCCTTTAAAATCACACATTTTTGCTACAGCCTATGTAACCATTAGTCTCAAAAGAAGCAAGAAGCATAGCCAAAGTCCTGACATAACTTAAGCAGTGAGTATATCACAGATGGTGGTATACTCAAAACCTCACTTCTTTACATTATATGAGTCAACATACTTTGACAAACTTTGGCAGTTGTAGGAAGGGAGGCGTGAGGCGAAATATCATCCATTGGAATTATATAAAATGCACTAGGTAATGCCCAATAAAGATGGTGGAGTCACAATGGTCTCACTTAAGTACCACCTCCTTAGAAAGCATTTCCTAGACATGCATTTCATACAATCTTAATAGAATCAAACCACTGGTAAGTACCGTCTTCCCATAACACTACCACGGTACTAAGGATTTATGCCATGAAGGCATAGATAGACAAGAGTCGCCACCCGGGTAATAACCGGGACATATTTAGTGTTTCTTCAGAGGGTCATGGATGGCAACTTACTCCTTGCAGAGTTTCCACAACCGTCATTACCATAGCCCAATGTCCAGGTTCGGGATAGTGGGTACGTAAGGGGAAGGTGTTAGGTACCCCTTACGCCTAGTCTAACCTCGTTGATTCGAGTGCCAGTCCTCTACTAATGTTTCTAGAAGTCTTGTTTATTATTCATTTATTAAACTTTATCCTAAAAAATGCAATTCTAATCCTACACACGCAAGTAATTCACAAAAGGGTTGTTATTTACATACAATTTTCATGCACAAGTAATTCTTATCTATGGGGTTGCTAATTATTTAAATGATATTTACCAGATGACTAAAATTAATTTATTATTGAAAATTTAATTTATAAACAAATTCAATTTCAAATAACCCTACGTTTTTATTAACTTAATTAATTAATTTTCACCAAGTTACCCTAAGGATAATTGAACTAAGTTAATTATGTGCATGTGTAATTTATTCTAATATCACATAAGGCCCAAACAATCACAACCTAATAAAGATTTCTAGCATGCAAATTTATTTTACAATTACCAAGTATTAAATTAAATTTATTTACATGCCAATGTTAGTTTAATTTACAAACAAGATTAATTTTAATTTACAAAGTATTTATTTAAATTAATTACATGCAAAAATCAGTTAAATTAAAAACAAAGTTAATTTTAATTTACCAAATAAAAGTTCTATTATTACTACAATTTCATGCCAATGGTTATTCGAGAAGTTTAGAGCTACTTACCTGTTGGTAAATGTAGTTGCCATTGGGGCAAGCTACACTTAAAAAATGGTCTTCTCTTCTAGTATGGCAATGATATCTCTGGCTTACTCCCGTTTAGCTCCATATAAGCTCCATGCAAATGCCCTCTTTGGTACTTACCATAGGGCTACTTACCAATTTTGTTTATAATAAAAAATAAAGAAACTAAAGAAAATAAAAGAAATAAATAAAATACTAATAACAATTTACATTGGATTCTAAAAATAAAGAAAATATTAATAACAATTTACATTGGATTCTAACTCTAGTCTCCTAAAGGGTTAAAGATTCCTAATTAGTTACAACTACCTAATAGTCTAAGTCTTCTAACATGATCCAAACACTTCATAACACTTCTTGAATTAAAAGAACACAAAAAATAGAACAAATATCAATTAAAATCCAAGAAAATACAAGAACATGCATAAATATACAATTTCTAAATTCTGGCAGATTAACAGTAGCAAGAAATCCAATTTTTTAAAAATAGTTATACATGGCTAAAAATCATAAAAAAATTACAGAAGATACCTACATATCATACAAGATCATGAAATTTATAAATCAAACAAAACCCTAACAGAATGGTCTACATAAATCGTAACTTTTCTAAGTGACAGAATCGTACTACTTTTTTGTAAAATTCATAACTCATTAACCACAACAGATACGAATGCAAAACCAATTGGAAAAGATTCATGAGATTCTAAATTTAATTTTAGACACTAGTTTTACATAAAAATATTAAGGAACAACGGAGATATGGGCTCCACAATTCGGATATCCTTCAAATCAGATTTTATAGGAACTCTAACTTCAAATAGCCATAACTTACAAAATATTAAAGCTTTTTTTGTGATTCTTGAGCCTAAAATTAATGGAATTTTGTTTAGAATATGAATATAATTTTTACAAATTTTTTATAGATTTAGAATATAAAGAAAAATAATAAAAATACGAGAGACAGAAACTAAACATGTGCAAAGTTATGTATCCCCTCAAATTAAACATGATTACATGATTTATATGAACATATAAAATAAATTGAAGACAAAGAGCATAGAATTAAAATATTGTGTGGCATAGATCTTGAAAAGAAAACAATAAAAACTGACCTTCCAGTATGAAAATCTTCTTGAAGAAAAGAAAAAATAAGGAAGAACTCAAAAAGTCTTAAATATCTCTAAATTTCTTATAGCTCTGAATTTTCTCTTCCTCTTTCCTCCTATCGCCCCCTTCTTCCTTTCTCTAGTAGGGTATTTATAGGGTTTTGGGAGAGAGGTGTGATAGGGTTTGGAGTCTTAGGATGATAAAGTTTAGATGACTTAAACAACTACGATTGCAGAATTCGAATAAGACTGGGATATGGGTAAGATGTTTCAACCAATAGGAAGACAGGAAAAAATAGAAGGCACCAATAGGGAGTGAGGAAGAGGTGTGGTAGGGTTTGGAGTCTTAGGGTGATAAAGTTTAGATGATTTATACAACTACGATTGCAGAATTCAAATAAAACTAGGATATGGGTGAGGTGTTTCAACCAATAGGAAGACAGGAAAAAATGAAAGGCACCAATAGGGAGTGAGGAAGAGGTGCGGTAGGGTTTGGAGTCTTAGGGTGATAAAGTTTAGATTACTTAAACAACTACGATTGCAGAATTCGAATAAAATTGGGATATGGGTGAGGTGTGGTAGGATTTGAAGTCCTAGTATGATAAAGTTTAGATAACTTAAATGACTAGGATTGATGAATTTGGATGAGACTGGAATATGGGTGAGGTGTTCCAACCAATAGAAAGAGAGGGAAAGGAAGTGACACCAATAGGGAGTGAGGAAGAGAGTGGGGCCAAGGAGGAGAGAGATATTTTGTTATTTTAATTTTTAGAAAATAATTAAATGGGTCCCATTTAAAATTCCTAACTAGGCTTTCTTAGGCCTATGGAGCCCAATTAAACTTAATTAGATCCATTTAAAAACTACCCATATTAAATTTAAACAAAATAAAATTTTATCTAAATTTAATTAAATTCATTTCCCCAAAACTTTATTATTATTTTTATTTTTTTCAAGATCATGCCACGAAATTAATAATTCAGCTTCATGCAATTACATCTTACAGTCATATAAATTTTCATCATCAGGTTTCCCACGGCCTCAATGCACATACTCATCACAAAATAAGGGTCTACAGTTTGCCCCCCACTTTGGCGAAAGTTGAAATCAATGCGAAAGCATTGCTTAAGTTTCGTCAAAGTGAAACTCAAATTTCTAATAACTATGAAACATTGGCTATGAGGATCAAGAATATCTTGCTTGGTCGACATACTCTATGTTATGAAACTAGCTATGGTTTAATAACAGTAATAACTGTGTCATGTGAAAAATGAGTGTATCTTACTCTGTCGATACACTCTGCGTCATGAGACTAGCTACGGTCTCATAACAGTGATAACTGTGTCATGTGAAAATTGAGTGCATCTTGCTCTGTCGATACACTCTGTTTCATGAGACTAGCTACAATCTCATGACAATGGCAACTGTGTGATTTGAAATGTTGTGGATTCGTATTTAGGACCGCAGTCCTAAACTACCTACGTATCCCCCTCATTATCCTGAGGAAGAATCAAACCCACTCGTAGTTCAACACTTGAAACTGTGGTGATGCATGTTCTTTTACACCTTACACACCTATAGGCGACATGTTGATGCGTGTTCTTCTATGCCTTACACAACTATGCCATATGCCCTAAACAACGTCTAAGGACTTACAAAAAAATATCTGTCATGAAATTTTATGGGTTCGTATTTAGGGCTGCGGTCCTAAACTACCTATGTATCCCCCTCGCTATCCTGAGGAAGAATCAGACCCCCTCGTAGTTCGACAATTGAAACTATGGTGATGCATGTTATTCTATGCCTTACACACCCATAGGTGACATGTTGATGCATGTTCTTCTATGCTTTACACAACTATGTCATGCGCCCTAAACAACGTCTAAGGACTTACCAAAAAATATCTAATTCATGATTTGAAAAAAAATTAGGATGACTAGGTCTCAAAATTCTCTCTGATTTTTATGCTTCTTGTATGCTACTTCCTATCATGGGCATGCTGATTTTACTAGAGATTCTAAAAAAACTTAGTCCTCTGGGGGACCTTTTTTTGCAAAAACTTTCTTATAGCCTCAAAGTTTCTTAGAAGAATTTGTAACACCCTCCCGATAACCACTCCGTACATCCTCTCTTGTTCGTGGCGGTGTCGGTCAGTCCCACTAGAATGTCCGGAAAAATATTTAAACTAAAGTCAGGAACCATAATTAACTCAAATACTAATAAGAAAAATTTAGTAAAAATTTTAGAAATAAAATACAACCGAGTTAAATGAGCCGGTGCCCTAGCGATGGGTAACCGGAGGGAAGTTCTTGGTTCTAACGAGGAGCCCTAGACCAGGGGGAAAAATTATAAAATAATTTTTGGGACTCCAGAGAAGGGTAATTGAGGTTCCCATGGCATTAGAATGCCAAGAAAATACCTAGAAAAATTTTTCAATCGGTACAGACGATTTTGACCCGTTAAGCCAAACGGAGGGCATTTTGGTCATTTCGCCTTCCGAGGTGATTTTTAGCCGACTTGCCCAGTTGAGTAAATAATTAATATGACATAAAATATGAAGAAATATTACTACAAATGAAATTTGAAATGAGTAGTGAAAGAAAAGAAAAGAAAATGCAAAATAATGCAAAAATGACATCATTTAAAATTTTCCAACCAATCAAATTTAAGCAAGTCCATAAAAAGGAAATAAAAATGGGTAATGAGGCAGAATTTTAGAAACCCAAAACCAGCTCCCTCTCCTCTTCTTCACGCCACTCACTCACCCTTACCCATTCCACCATTAACAACCTTTCATCCTTCATCTTTATTAGTTTTCTTCCACTAAAAACCCTAACTACCAACACAAAAATTCATTCTATCATCTTGGTGATTATTGTGGGAGCAAAAAGAAAAGGAAACCAAGACTTTGAGGAAGGGAAAAATCTGCCCTAAGTGAGGTTAGTGCTACAATCTCATTTTCCTTCTTTTAAATTCTAGTTAGAACATTTTTGAGCTAAGAAATCTTAAGGAATTGAAGTAAATTACATGTGTTAAGGGTACCTTCAATTTTCAGCAGCCCTATGGAAGATTGAGTTTGATTGTTTAATAAACTTAGAGTGGCTGGAAATGAGGGTTAAGGTATTAAAATGCATGGATATTGAACTAAGTATGTAATTAAGGTTTATGAGTAAATTGATTTGGATATTAGGGTTTGGAAAGGTGAAAGTGTGACTTGGCTTAGGAAATTGTTAGAGGACATTTTAATGGTCAATTAGTGACCATTTTAGGTAATTTGACTAACAAATGGACTGAAAAATGAGGTTGCAAATTGAGTTTGCAAGCTGCCCTAGGACAGCAGCAGAGGGACTGAAAATTCAGTCCCTCTGCACTGCCATAACTTGGGCAGTGGTAGTCCAATTAAAGTTTGGCCAATTGGACATGAAACTAGGCTTATAATGGCACATTTTTTCTGAAGAAACCATGCCCAAAAGACCAAAGCAAGAGGACCAAAACTCAACCCCAATCCGGATACCCTGCACTGAATTCTGCAGAATTGACCAAATGAACAGTAACTGTTCATTTGGCCATAACTCACTGTAGATTTGGTCAATTGGCCTGAAATTTTTACAGCAACAAGTTAAGACATAGACAAACAATTTTCATGAAGGAACCTACCCCAAATTATGGCCAGAACCCATTCAACCAAGTGACTCAAGTTACTGTTTATGCACTGTAGATATGGTAAATTTCTGCAGAAAGCATATCCGGACAGCTTGGGTTTTTGAGCCATATCTGGAGCTACAAAACTCCAAATGGAGTGATTCAAAAAAGGAAATTCAACTAGACAAAATAAGGAACAACTTTCATGTTTTACATTTCTTCAAATTCCAACAGTAACAGTGTCCAATGGAACAGTGAAGTTGACTCACCAAAACTGAAAAATCTGTTTGTGTTGAGTTACACTTTGGAATGGCAAAAACACTTAATGCCAACAAGTTTTAAACACCAAATGTGGTATGTTGGGAGTGCCAAAGGCAATGTACACATTTTTATTCCAAAAGTCAACATTTTTGTTGACCAATGATGAATAGTGACACCAAAAAAGTTGAAATTCACAAATTGACAAATTTAAGAGTTTCAAATGCCCTAGTATACCTAACAAGATTGGTTTGGATAGTTTGGCATGCCAATAGGGTTCGATTAGCGATCGCACATGGCAAAAATGACATTATGTGAATAAATGGCTTTTAGCCATTCGACTTTGCATTGAGACTTGGCCTTGTGCACGATATTATTCTGACTTGTTAGGTACATTACACCGGGAGATGCATATGTGACCGATGGTGTGACGGCCCGAGGTACTAGGTACCCAGTGCCAGTTTACCCGTTATCCAGTCCAGTCGTCTAGTGTAGGTTACTTGGGGCAACCAAATGAATAAAAGTGAACAACGTTAATGAAACAATGAATATATCAATACCAAACAAAGAAAGCATACACATTCTCTACACATTTATTTTCTTGCTATTTTCTTTTATTATATTATTGCACCACTAAGCATTATTGCTTAGCGCGTTGCTTTTGCCACGCGTAGGTACTGGAGATCCCGATCGCGAGCCCAGTAGACCACAGACTGGGTGAGTCCATCCGGCAGTTCTGCTCAGTGTCCGTGTCACCTCGTCACCTGCAGTGCATTGGTAGGACACTAGATGTCATTTTGTCATTTTGTAATTAACTTTTTATTTTCTCATATGTATTTGGAATTTATGTAATGTATTTTGAGGTTCATGTAAATAATAAAGATTTATGGTCATGGATGGTATTAATTTGAGTATTTATTGGTTGTTTATATATGAGAACCCTGAGAA
Organism: Hevea brasiliensis; assembly: GCF_030052815.1. NCBI lineage: Eukaryota > Viridiplantae > Streptophyta > Magnoliopsida > Malpighiales > Euphorbiaceae > Hevea > Hevea brasiliensis. The sequence continues at coordinate 45,234,628 of NC_079505.1, forward strand.
AGGGATGTTTTGAGAAATGAAAAGGTTGTTGAGACCTGAAATTGACAAATTATTGAGATATTGATATTGAGTTTTATTGATGATATTGGAGTTGAGAATGAATGAAATTGTATATTGGAAGTGTTTTTAACAGGTTCCGAAGAACTGTTTTCTCCATTTTTAGCCGGTACTCCGCCGGATTTTCTTTAAAATTTTCGGAACCTTAAATGAATGATACTTTTGATAAATGGTTTAAATAAATTGTATTTCATAAATTATATGCAAAAGCATTGTCTAAATTAATTGAGGAATATTAGAATGTGCCGGTACACCAGGTGGCATTATTTACTCGGGTACACTGTACACGGGTAAGGGGTGTCACATTTAGTGGTATCAGAGCACGGTTTAGGCGTTTCTGGTCCTAGATTGAGTCCATACCATGCATTGCATTTGTAAGAGTCGAGGTGACACTAACGCAGATCTGTTTATCTTTCTTATTTTGAATAGGATATGGATCCTTCATCTCAGAGAGCCGTTGAGGAGGAAGTGGAGAGTCATGCTCCACTGCAGCGGTGAGGCTGGGGCATGAGAGAATCTGCTCCGCCCGACTCAAGCGAGCACCTTTCGGCCTCCACAGTCCATGTTCCAACAAATGGCCGACTTCTTGGACAAATGGCCGGGTAATGCCGGCACCACCACCACCACCACGGCTCCACAGCAGAAATCACACCTGGAAAGGCTAAGGAAGTTTGGAGCTGTGGACTTCTATGGCAAGAGAAAAGATGACTCTGTTGCAGCCGAGAATTGGTTGAACAGAACGGGCAGAGTCTTAAAATAACTCCACTGCACCCCAGAGCAGAACTTAGAAGCTGTTATATCCTTGTTACAAGACGATGCCTACGGATGGTGGGACAACGTGTCAGTGAAGTGCAGAAGTGTAACTTGGGACTTCTTTCTCTCTGAGTTCAAGAAGAAATATGTAGTCTTGTATACCGGAAGAGAGAAGAAGAGAATTTATTAACTTTGAGGCGAGGCGGTTGTCGTGGCCGAGTATGAGAAGGAGTTTGTTCGGTTAAGCCGCTATGGAAGGGAAATAGTCCCTAACGAAGCTGAAAGGTGCAAGAGATTTGAAGAGGGACTGAATGACAATATCAAGATATAGCTCACTGCCTTGGGAATCACAGAATTTACCAAATTAGTGGAAGCGGCAATAAAGGTTGAAAAAGTAAGAATTAGTGAGTGGACTAGAAGAGAGAGACGAGAAGAGGGGACCGGTCGGTCGAGTTCGGCTCTGCATCGGGGAAGAAGTTCAAGGGTCCTCTGCACAAAGTTCAGCTCAACCACGTGGTCGAGTCGATCTCGGGGCCCAGCCACGATTCACCCCTAGGAGAGGTCGATCCACACCATCGGTGGGCGCTCTCCGAGGATGGGGTTCGAGGACCAGCCCGGCATCTCTGCATGTCCACACCGAGAAATGGCATAAGGGAATGTTGGAGAGTAATCGGTGCTTGCTTGAGATGTGGGTCAGAGCATCAGTGAGAAGCCCACGCAGAACTACTACAGCTGCTCCAACACAAGCAGAAAGACCTGCTCCTGCACCACAGAGAGGTAGAAAATCTGGCAGATCTGAAGCTGTGGGACCATCTCAGAGGCCTGCATCTGAGCCAGCAGAGAGGCCAGATAACAGACCACCTGCCCGAAATTATGCCCTGAGAGCTCAGGAGGAGCAAGATGCCCCGGACGTCATCAGGGGTACGTTCTCCCTCTACACTACACCTGTGCATGCATTGGTGGATCCAGGATCCACTCACTCATACATCTGCATCAATCTACCCGTAGAAAGGGGGATACTAGTAGGGGAGAGTGACCAAGACATTCTGGTCACTAATCCATTGGGTCACAGTGTGGTAGTGAACAAAGTATACAAGGGTTGCCCGTTAAGGATTCAGGGGTATGAATTCTTGGCAGACCTGATTGAGTTGCCCTTCCATGAGTTTGACGTGATTTTGGGAATGGACTGGTTGTCACGTCATCAGGCAATAGTTGATTGCAAATTGAAGAGAATTTCTTTGAAAACCCCTGAGGGTAATGAGATCACAGTTGTGGGGGAAAGGACAGATTTCTTGTCCAATGTCATCTCAGCCACTGTTGCAAGAAGAATGATGAGAAAAGGCTGTGAAGCCTACCTAGCACATGTGGTGGATACTAGGCAGGCTAAGCCAAACTTGAGTGACATACCCACAGTGAGAGACTTCCCAGAAGTATTTCCTGAAGAGTTGCCTGGTTTGCCACCAGAAAGGGAAGTCGAATTTGCTATTGAGACACTGCCGGGTACAGCACCCATTTCTATTGCTCCTTATAGGATGGCACCCACTGAATTGAGGGAGTTGAAAACTCAATTGCAAGAGTTGCTTGATAAGGGGTTCATACGCCCCAGTGTGTCACCATGGGGAGCTCGGTCTTGTTTGTGAAAAAGAAGGATGGGACTTTGAGGCTTTGTATTGATTACCGGCAGTTGAATAAAGTGACTGTGAAGAACAAGTATCCGTTGCCTAGAATTGATGATCTGTTTGATCAGTTGAAGGGAGCAGGAGTATTTTCTAAGATTGATCTCAGATCAGGGTATCATCAGTTGAGGGTGAAGGATGCAGATGTGCCAAAGACTGCATTCAGGACCCGATATGGGCATTATGAGTTCTTAGTGATGCCCTTTGGCTTAACAAATGCACCAGCGGCATTCATGGACCTTATGAACCGTATCTTCCATCGACACTTAGATCGGTTTGTAGTGGTCTTTATTGATGATATTTTGGTGTATTCCATGACCAGGGAAGAACATGATGAGCATTTGAGGATTGTTCTGCAAACCCTGAGAGAAAAGAAAGCTGCTAAGTTGTCCAAGTGTGACTTTTGGTGAATGAGATTGAATTCCTTGGACACATAGTGTCGGTGATGGGATTAGGGTGGATCCCAAGAAAATAGAAGCAGTGATGGAATGGAAGCCTCCCAGAAATACAACTGAGGTCAGAAGCTTTTTGGGGCTAGCTGGGTATTACAGGAGATTTGTGAAGGGATTTTCCCTAATAGCTGCTCCAATGACCAAGTTGTTACACAAGAATGTCAGATTTGACTGGAATGACAAGTGTCAGACCAGTTTTGAGAAGTTGAAGGCTATGTTGACAGAGGCACCAGTGTTAACACAGCCAGTGTCCGGAAAGGACTTTGTGGTCTATAGTGATGCCTCACATAATGGGTTAGGGTGTGTATTGATGCAAGAGGGGAAAGTGATCGCCTATGCTTCCAGACAGCTAAGGCCACATGAACAGAACTACCCTACCCATGATCTAGAGCTTGCAGCAATTATCTTCGCACTGAAGATATGGAGGCATTACTTGTATGGTGAAAAGTGTTACATTTACACAGACCACAAGAGTCTGAAATACTTGCCAACTCAGAGGGAGCTCAACCTTAGACAGAGGCGATGGATTGAGTTCCTGAAGGATTATGATTGTGTGATTGACTACCATCCTGGGAAGGCAAATGTAGTTGCTGATGCTTTGAGCAGAAAATCCATGACAGCCTTGAGATCATTGAATGCCCGTCTATCTTTGATTCGAGATGGAGCTATTTTGGCTGAGTTGCAAGTGAGGCCAAACTCAACTTTCTGATTTTAGATGGGCAAAAGGCAGATGAGAAGCTAATGGCCATTATGAGCAAAATTCCAGAAGGAAAAGCAACTGACTATGAGGCGAAGGCAGATGGGTGTCTGTATTACAAAGGAAGACTGTGTGTACCAGATAATGGGGAATTGAAAGCCAGTATTCTAAAAGAGGCACACACCAGTGTATATGCTATGCACCCAGGAAGTACAAAGATGTATCATGATCTGAAGCTTCAGTATTGGTGGCCTGGTATGAAGAAGGACATAGCTGACTATGTGGCTAAATGCTTGACATGTCAGCAAGTCAAGGCAGAACATCAAGTTCCATCGGGTTTGCTCTGACCTATCGCATACACGAATGGAAATGGGATCGGGTCACCATGGATTTTGTAAGTGGTCTACCTCTCACCCGGAAGAAACATGATGCAGCATGGGTGATAGTTGATAGATTGACAAAGTCAGCACACTTTCTGCCAGTTAGGACTGACTACTCACTAGAGAGGTTAGCAGAATTGTATATTAGTGAGATAGTTAGACTGCATGGAATTCCACTTTCCATCATATCTGATCGAGACCCAAGGTTTACATCGAGATTCTGGAAGAAGTTGCATGAATCCTTGGGTACACAACTCCATTTCAGCACAGCTTTCCATCCTCAGACGGATGGGCAATCAGAAAGAGTAATCCAGGTAAACGATTGAAACCCATGAAATTGATACAAATATTGAACTGAAATGATAACAATAACGTGAAATACTTGTCAGGTCCTTGAGGATATGCTGAGGAGTTGTGTCACTGAGTTTGAGGGAAGTTGGGATAGATACCTTCCACTGGCAGAATTTGCATACAACAATAGCTACCAAGCTAGTATCCAAATGGCCCCATATGAAGCACTGTATGGGAGAAAATGTAGAACTCGGTGTCTTTGGGTGAATTGGGTGAAGACAAGCGGTAGGGCCGGACACAGTGAAGCAGAGGAGAAGGTGAAATCAATCAAAGCCAACTTGAAGGTTGCCTCAGACAGACAGAAATCCTATGCCGACCTGAAGAGAAAAGAAATAGAATATGGGGTTGGCGACAAAGTGTTCCTCAAGGTGTCACCATGGAAGAAGGTATTGAGGTTTGGAAGAAAAGGTAAGTTGAGCCCTAAGTTCATTGGCCCATATGAAGTCATTGAACGTGTGGGTCCAGTGGCCTATAGGCTAGCTTTACCACCAGAGCTGGACAAGATCCATAATGTGTTCCACGTGTCCATGCTCAGGAGATACCGCTCAGATCCTTCACATGTCATCTCCAGAGAAGAAATTGAAATACAGCCGGATTTGACATATGAAGAAGAACCTCTACGGATCCTAGCTCGGGAAGTGAAAGAGTTGAGGAACAAACAAATTCCATTGGTGAAAGTGCTTTGGAGGCACCACAATACTGAGGAGGCAACTTGGGAAAGTGAAGAGACGATGAGGCAACAGTTCCCTCAACTATTTGCATCAGGTAAATTTCGAGGACGAAATTTAAATTAGAGGGGAAGAGTTGTAACACCCTCCCGATAACCACTCCGTACATCCTACTATTCCGGTGACCGGTGTCGGTCCGGACAGCTAGAATGTCCGGAAAAATATTTAAACTAAAGTTAGGAACCATAATTAACTCAAATACTAATAAGAAAAATTTAGTAAAAATTTTAGAAATAAAATACAACCGAGTTAAATGAGCCGGTGCCCTAGCGATGGGTAACCGGAGGGAAGTTGCGGTTCTCGCAACGAGGAGCCCTAGACCCGGGGGAAAAATTATAAAATAATTTTTAGGACTCCAGAGAAGGGTAATTGAGGTTCCCATGGCATTAGAATGCCAAGAAAATACCTAGAAAAATTTTTCAATCGGTACAGACGATTTTGACCCGTTAAGCCAAACGGAGGGCATTTTGGTCATTTCGCCTTCCGAGGTGATTTTTGGCCGACTTGCCCAGTTGAGTAAATAATTAATATGACATAAAATATGAAGAAATATTACTACAAATGAAATTTGAAATGAGTAGTGAAAGAAAAGAAAAAAAAATGCAAAATAATGCAAAAATGACATCATTTAAAATTTTCCAACCAATCAAATTTAAGCAAGTCCATAAAAAGGAAATAAAAATGGGTAATGAGGCAGAATTTTAGAAACCCAAAACCAGCTCCCTCTCCTCTTCTTCACGCCACTCACTCACCCTTACCCATTCCACCATTAACAACCTTTCATCCTTCATCTTTATTAGTTTTCTTCCACTAAAAACCCTAACTACCAACACAAAAATTCATTCTATCATCTTGGTGATTATTGTGGGAGCAAAAAGAAAAGGAAACCAAGACTTTGAGGAAGGGAAAAATCTGCCCTAAGTGAGGTTAGTGCTACAATCTCATTTTCCTTCTTTTAAATTCTAGTTAGAACATTTTTGAGCTAAGAAATCTTAAGGAATTGAAGTAAATTACATGTGTTAAGGGTACCTTCAATTTTCAGCAGCCCTATGGAAGATTGAGTTTGATTGTTTAATAAACTTAGAGTGGCTGGAAATGAGGGTTAAGGTATTAAAATGCATGGATATTGAACTAAGTATGTAATTAAGGTTTATGAGTAAATTGATTTGGATATTAGGGTTTGGAAAGGTGAAAGTGTGACTTGGCTTAGGAAATTGTTAGAGGACATTTTAATGGTCAATTAGTGACCATTTTAGGTAATTTGACTAACAAATGGACTGAAAAATGAGGTTGCAAATTGAGTTTGCAAGCTGCCCTAGGACAGCAGCAGAGGGACTGAAAATTCAGTCCCTTTGCACTGCCATAACTTGGGCAGTGGTAGTCCAATTGAAGTTTGGCCAATTGGACATGAAACTAGGCTTATAATGGCACATTTTTGCTGAAGAAACCATGCCCAAAAGACCAAAGCAAGAGGACCAAAACTCAGCCCCAATCCGGATACCCTGCACTGAATTCTGCAGAATTGACCAAATGAACAGTAACTGTTCATTTGGTCATAACTCACTGTAGATTTGGTCAATTGGCCTGAAATTTTTACAGCAACAAGCTAAGACATAGAAAAACAACTTTCATGAAGGAACCTACCCCAAATTATGGCCAGAACCCATTCAACCAAGTGACTCAAGTTACTGTTTATGCACTGTAGATATGGTAAATTTCTGTAGAATGCATATCCGGACAGCTTGGGTTTTTGAGCCATATCTGGAGATACAAAACTCCAAATGGAGTGATTCAAAAAAGGAAATTCAACTAGACAAAATAAGGAACAACTTTCATGTTTTACATTTCTTCAAATTCCAACAGTAACAGTGTCCAATGGAACAGTGAAGTTGACTCACCAAAACTGAAAAATCTGTTTGTGTTGAGTTACACTTTGGAATGGCAAAAACACTTAATGCCAACAAGTTTTAAACACCAAATGTGGTATGTTGGGAGTGCCAAAGGCAATGTACACATTTTTATTCCAAAATTCAACATTTTTGTTGACCAATGATGAATAGTGACACCAAAAAAGTTGAAATTCACAAATTGACAAATTTAAGAGTTTCAAATTCCCTAGTATACCTTACAAGTTTGGTTTGGATAGTTTGGCATGCCAATAGGGTTCGATTAGCGATCGCACATGGCAAAAATGCCATTCTATGATTTCATGGCTTTTAGCCATTCGACTTTGCATTGAGACTTGGCCTTGTGCTCGATATTATTCTGACTTGTTGTTGTTCTTTTACACCGGGAGATGCATATGTGACCGATGGTGTGACGGCGAGGTACTAGGTACCCGGTGCGGTTACCCGTTATCGATCCAAGTAGTCTAGTGTAGGTTACGTGGGGCAACCAAATGAATAAAAGTGAACAACGTTAATGAAACAATGAATATATCAATACTAAACAAAGAAAGCATACACATTCTCTACACATTTATTTTCTTGCTATTTTCTTTTATTATATTATTGCACCACTAAGCATTATTGCTTAGCGCGTTGCTTTTGCCACGCGTAGGTAATCTGAGATCCCGATCGCGAGCCCAGTAGACCACAGTAGGTGAGTCCATCCGGCGATTCGCTCGATTGTCCGTGTCACCTCGTCACCTGTAGTGCATTGGTAGGACACTAGATGTCATTTTGTCATTTTGTAATTAACTTTTTATTTTCTCATATGTATTTGGAATTTATGTAATGTATTTTGAGGTTCATGTAAATAATAAAGATTTATGGTCATGGATGGTATTAATTTGAGTAGTTATTGGTTGTTTATATATGAGAACCCTGAGAAAGGGATGTTTTGAGAAATGAAAAGGTTGTTGAGACCTGAAATTGACAAATTATTGAGATATTGATATTGAGTTTTATTGGTGATATTGGAGTTGAGAATGAATGGAATTGTATATTGGAAGTGTTTTTAACAGGTTCCGAAGAACGGTTTTCTCCATTTTTAGCCAGTACTCCGCCGGATTTTCTTTAAAATTTTCGGAACCTTAAATGAATGATACTTTTGATAAATGGTTTAAATAAATTGTATTTCATAAATTATATGCAAAAGCATTGTCTAAATTAATTGAGAAATATTAGAATGTGCCGGTACACCAGGTGGCATTACTTACTCGGGTACACTGTACACGGGTAAGGGGTGTCACAGAATTGTTCACCAAAAAAGACTTCCTTAAGGTCACAATACAATTTCCCTCTGATTTTTCTTTTTCTTCTCTCCCCCCATGGTTTCTGTCTTGACTCATTTCTCTTTCATGAACTCCATTCTTTGTGCCCTAACTTTTGCCTGAAATGTCCTTTTGGATTTTCATCTCAGCGGGCTTGCTCTAACTTTTGCCTAAGCTGCCCTTTTGGGTTTTCCACCTAGCAAGCTCCCTTTTTTTTTTTTACATAATTATCAGGGCATTCATATCAAGTACCTATCTTGTCATACTCAGAAGGCATAGATTAAATCAAAACATTGCAGTTTAATTACTTAATCATTTGATGTATCCCTCAAGACACAAACATTTGCGATCATAATTAAATAAAATCCATTCCTAGTTAATGCAATAAAAAATTCTTTATTTATTCAGGTACACTATTACTCCCTCTTACATTAGGTTTTGCCAAATTTCTAACCTTCCAAAGTTAGAAATAAGCTTTATAACCTGCTGAATGACCTTTTCAGGTTTTCCATCCAGATCTTCTCTCATCTCTCCTTTTGCCTAGTCCGCCTTTCGTAAGTTTTCAATCTAGCATTTTCTTTTTACCCTTACTTTTGCCTAGACCGTCTTTTGTAAGTTTACAGCCTAGCGGGCCTATCTCACACAAAGTACCGTTTGAGCTTGTCTAAGTTGACTGGTTCTTGAAATTCATTCCCATCCAGGTCTGATATTCTTACAGCACCTCCTGACAAGATCTTTTTTACTATGTATGGACCATCCCAGTTTGGCTTGAACTTTCCTCTTGGATCAAAAGGGATGGGCTAGCTAGTTTCAAAACTATGTCTCCCTCTTTGATCTTTCTTGGCTTTACCTTCTTATTAAAGGCCCTTGCTATCTTCCTTTGATAAGCCTGCATATGATACAAGGCTAGCATCCTCTTCTCATCAATCAAAGCTAGTTCTTCATATCTTTTCTGGGCCCACTCATTTTCTGAAATCTTAGCTTCTAGTATCACTCTCAAGGATTTGATCTCTAGCTCAATGGGTTGCACTGCTTCAGTCCCATACACTAAAGAGAATGGAGTTGCCCCTGTGGATGTTCTTGTAGTAGTGCGATAACCCCAAAGAGCATAAGGGAGCTTCTCAGGCCAATCCTTATAGGTTTCAACCATTTTTCTCGAAATGGTTTTCACATTCTTATTTGCTGCTTTTACTGCTCCATTAGTCTGTGGCCTGTATGGTGAGGACTTGTGATGCTTAATCTTGAATTCAGTAATTAATTCTAAGAAATCACCTTTGAACTGGCTATCGTTATTTGATACTATCTCATGGGGTACCCCAAACCTGCAAATCAAGTTCTTTCGCACAAACTTACTTATCTGCTTGGCCCCTACTACTTTATAAGATACAGCTTCAACCTACTTGGTGAAATAGTCAATTGCCACAATGATAAATCTATAGCCATTAGAAGCCGTGGGAGAAATCTTCCCAATAATGTCTATGCCCCATATTGAGAATGGCCACGGTGAAGTCATACTGTAGAGTTCACTGGACAGTAGGTGATTCAAATTCCCATGGATTTGGCACTCATGGCATCTTTTCTCAAATTTAGCGCAGTCAGTATCCATGGTAGACCAGTAATAGCCCAATCTTAAAATTTTGCCCGCTAATACCCTTCCGTTCATGTGAGGACCACACACTCCTGCATGTACTTCCTCCATTATCTGCTCAGACTGCTTTTTTATCACACGCAAGAGCAATATTCCTTCGAAGAACCTTTTGTAGAGTTGCCCCCCAGCCAAAGTGAACTGAGTGGCTAATCTATGAATTGTAGCTCTATCCCTACCATTGGCTGACTGTGGGTATTCTCTTACCTCTAAATATCTTCTTATGTCCTCATACCATTTCATCTTATCTTCTAAATCTAAATGTGCTATTATTAACCCTTCATAGCATGGGATTCTGCTCCTCATCAGGATAATTGGATGGGGTCAGCTTCTGATCACCCTTCTCCCATAAGAATGCCAGCGTGGCTAGAGCATCAACCATCTGGTTCTGAGCTCTAGGCATGTGCTTCATTGTCACTTCCTCAAAGCTAAATAATAGTTTCTTAGCATACTCCAGGTATGGCTAACTTTTCTTCTTTCAATTCCCATTCACCTTTAACATGGGAAACCACTAGCATTGAATCTCCGAACACCTCCACTTTTTTAGCCCCAACAGCTATTAATGCCTCAGGCCACAAATGCAAGCCTCATATCCTAAAATATTATTAGTGGTTGGGAAACATAGCCTTTTTGACATTAACAATTGTTCTCCATTCGGTGCTTCCAAAACTACCCTTATACCAGCTCCGCTCTTATTCATGGCCCCATCAAAGTACATTTTCCATGGCTGGACCTCTACTAGCTTGAGACTCTCATCCAGAAAGGCTGTTTCGACTTCTTCCTCTTCATTAACTGGGTTTTCAGAAAGAAATTCGGCCACTACACGCCCTTTGATGGTTTTTCGAGTCTCATACACAATATCAAATTCAGACAGGAGGACCAACCATTTGGCCAATTTTCCAACTAGCGTCGGTACTTCAAATAGGTACTTTAAAGGATCCATCCAGGATACTACAATAACTCGATGGGTCTGAAAGTAGTGCCTTAACTTCTTAGTTGCCCATACTACAGCCAGACAGGTTCTTTCTATTAGTGAATAATTCTCCTCATAAGCAAGGAGTTTCTTACTGATGTAATAGATGGCTCTCTCCAGATTTTCTACTTCTTGTGCCAACATTGCCCCCAGGGCCATGTTTTCCACTGATAGGTAGAGGATTAGAGCGATGCTAGGGATGGGTGGTGACAAAATTGGTGGATTGCTCAGGTACTACTTTATCTTTTCAAATGCCTCTTAACTTTGCTCATTCCACACCACTGGCTGATTCTTTCTTAGTAGCTTAAAAATTGGTTCACAAGTAGTTGTGAGCCTAGCTATGAACCTACTGATGTACTGTAATTTTCCTAAAAAACCTCTAATCTCTTTTTCTGTTCTCAGGGCTGGCATCTCCTGGATTGCCTACACCTTATCTGGGTCAACCTCTGTAACACCCTAGGCAAATCCCACATCGGCAAAACACGGGAGAGACGCTGGGTTTCTAAGTTGGTGGTTCATAACCCCTATTGACGAGTTTTAAAACCGAGAGGGCTTCGACCCAGAGCGGACAATATCACTAGTGGGCCGGGCCGTTACATTTGTGGTATCAGAGCCGCTTCGCGTGCAACCTTGAACGATGGTGGGCAAACCTCAGCGAGGACGTTGAGTCCCACAAGGGGGGTGGATTGTAACACCCTAGGCAAATCCCACATTGGCAAAACACGGGAGAGATGCTGGGTTTATAAGTTAGTGGTTCGTAACTCCTAGTGACGCATTTTAAAAACGTGAGGGTTACGGCCCAGAGCGGACAATATCACTAATGGGTTGCAAGCGAAGCGGCTCTGATACCACAAATGTAATGGCCCGGCCCACTAGTGATATTGTCCGCTCTGGGTCGAAACCCTCACGGTTTTAAAACGCGTCAATAGGGGTTATGAACCACCAACTTATAAACCCAGCGTCTCTCCCGTGTTTTACCGATGTGGGATTTGCCTAGGGTGTTACAATCCACCCCCCTTATGGGACTCAGCGTCCTCGCTGAGGTTTGCCCCACCATCGGTCAAGGTTGCACACGGACGGCTCTGATACCACAAATGTAACGGCCCGGCCCACTAGTGATATTGTCTGCTCTGGGCCGTAACCCTCACGGTTTTAAAACGCGTCACTAGGAGTTACGAACCACTAACTTATAAACCCAGCATCACTCCCGTGTTTTGCCGATGTGGGATTTGCCTAGGGTGTTACAACCTCAATCCCTTTCCTTCTGATCATATGCCCTAACAGTTTGCCTGAAGTGACCCCAAACACACACTTGTTAGGGTTCAGTCTCAATTTATACTTGATGACCCTCTGAAAGAACTTCTCTAATGCCTCAAAATGTCTCTCCCTAGTTGGGGATTTTACTACCATGTCATCCACATATACTTCAACTTTTTTGTGCATAATGTCATGAAACAACATAGTAGCCATTCTCTGATAAGTCGCACCAGCATTTTTTAGCCCAAAAGGCATGACCTTATAACAATAAGTCCCCCATTCAGTGATAAAAGCTGTCTTTGCTTTATCTATCAAATCCATGAGGATCTGATTATATCCCGAAAAACCATCCATGAAAGAGTACATGGCCATGCAAGCAGCACTGTCAACAAGCACATCGATATGAGGCAATGGGAAATCATCCTTAAGAGTAGCCTTATTCAGGTCCCTATAATCTACACACATCCAAACTCGCCCATCCTTCTTGGGGGCTGGCACAATGTTGGCTAACCACTCGGATACTCAATTACTTCAATGAAATCAGCCTCAATGAGCTTTTTCACCTCTTGAGCTATCTTTTCTTCCCATCTGGCCTAAGCCGACGCTTCTTTTGTTTTACTGGCCTCATGTTAGGGTCTGTGGGGATCTTGTGTTGTACTATGTCTCGATCAATTCTCGGCATATCTTTATAAGACCAGGCAAATGCTTCTTGGTACTTTATTAATAAGGCTGCAAATTTATCTCTTTCTTTTTGGGTTAAATCTTCAGCTAACTTAATGTCTTTAGGATCATCTGGTGTACCCAAATTAATAGAGATTGATTTTAATGCATTAACAGAAACAGATTCTAAATGATTATGAATGCCATGCGTGTAGCCATTAGGATGAACATCAAACAAGTAAGCAAAAGAACTAGTCATATTATTTATTTTTGCCTCAAAATCGTCATCAAGTACATCAGAAATAACAATATCAGTATCACTACTATGAGCATTACAAAAGACAGACTCAAACTTAGGGGTGTAGGTCCAAGTGCTTGGCTTCCATGCAGACCTTAACTTGATGGCACTGACCTCTTGTTCTAATTCCTCAACATGCGGCAGCTCCTGGTCATCAGTCCATGCAATTGCGCCCTCCCTGATAAACTTGGTGGGCTTGAGTCCCTCTTCATCTTCAGTTGGCTAATAGCCCAACCCATATCTAGTGGTCTGCCTTTTTATTTCTGGAAAAGTCACTAAGCCATTAGCTCGTTTTCGCAGACCCATGCCAAGAAAAAACATCATCTCTTTTATCATAGTGGCCACCCTAGGGTCCATCCAGTCTCCATAGATCCCAGCAACTTGGAAACCAGACAATAGTGGTACTGAACCATCCACTTGCAGCATAGCTACTTCCCCATCTCTTTCAGCATTGACGGTGATTATACCATCTTGGTGTGGGATGTTGATCTTTTGGTGGAGTGTAGAGGGGACTCCACCTAAGGGATGGAACCAATTCTACCCAACAATAAGGAGAATGTCATGGGGATGTCTAGCACAGTGAACTCAACTTCAGTTTCTATAGGCCCCACCTTAACCATAGTCTTGAATACCCCTATCACGTTTCTCTTTAAATCATCATAGGCCCTGATAACCAGATCAGAACCAGTTAGTTCAGACATAGAAATTCCTAATTTTGGCAAAATCTTCAGAGGGCATACGTTGATGGCTGACCGATCATCTATCATCACACAAGGCACTTTCCACCCTTCAACCTCGACAATCACAAACAGAGCCCTGCTATGGTTTCTCTCCTCAGCTGGGATATCATGATCAGAGAAAGTAATATGACCCCCATCTTTTATAAGCACAACTTTGGCAATCTCTTCTGGAGTTATCTCCGTGGAGACCTTGAGTACACTCACGGCCTTGGTCAGTGCGGTTATGTGTTTTCTGATGCCAATAGCAATTCCCAGACCGTTACGCTAGCCTGAGTCCTTTTCAATTGCCTAAGGAACTGATCATCCTCTTTATCTGTGTCCTCTTCAGCCAACACCTTGGCTTTCCCTCTCACGTTGTCCTTTTCCATCGGTGGATCAGGATAATATCTACCACTCTTAGTCATGTGGCTCACCCTACTCTTTTCCTTTCTGTCAGAGTCAGCCCAAACATCTAACAAACCTTCCTCATCACTGGAACTATCCCAAATATCATTTGTCATTACAGATTGAGGTTCATCAAGCTTTTGGATAGGTTGGATAAGGTTGAGAATTTGGTCAGGGTCAATTGAGGTGGTGGAAATCATGTAAAGTCCTGGTGGAGGTGGAACATTGGGTTGGTGCGTGTGTTGGGTCGATTTTCTGGGTCAGCTATTTTCTTAGCATCAATCAGGTCCTGAACTTCGTGTTTTAGCTGAAAACATCTATCAATGTCATGGCCATGAGTTTGATGGAATTGGCAGTATAGGTTAGCACTATAATTGGGTGGCAGTGGGTTTGGTAGTGGTCTAAGTGCCAAGGGTTGGAGGAGGCCCCGAGCTTTGAGTTGCTCAAAGACTTTAGATAGAGGTTGGTTGAATTGAGAGAACTTTCTAGCGGTGCAGGACACGGTTTGAACCTCAATGACTTTGTTTTCCCCAGTAATGTTTCCAGCTGACTGGTATCCTCCCCTCTTGGGCTGATAACTCTTCCTTTCATTGTTCAATACATCCTCCACTAATACCCCAGCATCATATAGCTGTTCAAAGGTAGCCAAGGGATAATAACAAAGTTTCTCATAATAACTAGGCTACAGACTTTTCACTACCAATCGCACTTGATCCTTTTCAGCAGGCCTGTTGGTCATCTTCATGGCCTTTTTCCTCCATCTCAATAGATACTCTGAAAAGGTTTCATTTGATTTTTGCCTAGTGGTCTCTAAGTCTCTCAGGGTAACATCTAAAGCTGTATTATAGGAGTATTGTTGCACAAATCTCCTAACTAGCTCCTCCCAATCTTTTCTCACAGTGGCTTCTAGCCCATGATACCATGACGATGCAACCCCTTCTAGTGACATAGAAAAGAACTGAGTGACTTAGTTCTTAGTCAAACCAGTTGTTTTCATGACTATAAGATAAGACCTGAGGTGGGTTTTTAGGCCACCAGTACCATCGAATTTAGCCAAATCAGGCATCTTGAAATTTTCAGGTAGATTTCCATCCAACTGGATGTCAAAGTTATCTGCATCTAACAACCCCATTCCAATAAATTTAGCTTGCTTTTTCACACTGGCCTGAAGTTTTTCTATCATCTCAGTAACAATTCTAATCTCCTTACTTATCCCCTTTTCTTTCTTTTTGGCCTTGTCTTGGAGATAATCTTCCTCATCCCAAATGTCATCAAAGGCCTTTTTTTTACTAGTCTCTTCTTCGGGCCTTTTCACCTGAACATCACTAGGCCCACCCATCTCTAGCTTCTTCTCAAAGTTAGCCATGATTTTTCCTTCAAGCTCAGCCATTTTGGCATTCAAAGCTTCTTCAAGCATCTGTCTAAACATGACCTTAGTGTCTTCCATTTTAGCTTGTGCAGGTGTAACTCTTACAAATCTCTTTCCCTCCCTAACCCAAGTGACCTGATTAGAAGTCTTCCTGATGTGTTCTAAAGCTATGTTTACTACAAGAGAAAAAAAAATACAAGGTTTTAACATCTTATGCTATGTACAAATGCAATGCATGAATATGCACTTTCATTTTTACCTTTGCCTTTATAAAACCAAAACCGAACCGTACTAATACGACCAAAGCTGAACCAAAACGGAACTATATAAACCGAACTAAAATCGGACCAAAGACTAAATGATAAACCGAAAAGCATGTTTCCAGAACTGAATCTTCGCCCCCTTATACCTTCAACTCTCACGTGTAGGGTAAGAAAAAAAAAATTCTATCCTAGGCTACGGTACACTAGACGCACCAACAGGAGGTGGTCCAGGACGACCTTTCCTCTATAAACAAATGATTTGTATCCTTAAAGTTTAACCGTAAGTAAGCATCCTCTTGCTTAACATGGGTTTTAAAATGGACTTGGGCCTATACACACATTGGGTTTATGCATAGGCCTAGGTTCATCTCAACTACCACTAGAACTTATGGTTTGAACAGTAAGGATACGAATCCAGCACAACAAAAATCTAAGGGGTACCTAGGGTTGAAATCTATGGCTCATGGGCTTTATTGGGTAAGAAAAGGGTCACCCATGCGAGAGCTTGTCCATTAAGCACAACGGCCGGAGCTATGGCTCTTTTATATACTCGAAGGTACGGGCATGGGGTGCTAGCATTCACCAATTCGTCATAGCTCGAGTAGAACCATGGTCTCCTTGGCTAGTACTGTAACATCCTCACTTTAGCTATTCCGTACAGTCTACTATTTCGGTGACCAGTGTCGGTCCGAACAGCTAGAACGTCCGAAAAAATATTTAAACTAAAGTGAGGAATCATAATTAACTCAAATATTAATAAGAAAAATTTAGAAAAAAATTTAGAAATAAAATACAACCAAGTTAAATGAGCCGGTGCCCTAGCGATGGGTAACCTAGTGAGAAGTTGCGGTTCTCGCAACTAGGAGCCCTAGACCCGAGGAAAAAATTATAAAATAATTTTTGGGACTCTAGAGAAGGGTCATTGAGGTTGTTATGGCATTAGAATGCCAAGAAAATGTTTAGAAAAATTTTTCAATTGGTACAGACAATTTTGGCTCGTTAAGCCAAACGGAGAGCATTTTGGTCATTTCATCTTCAGAGATGATTTTTTGCCAACTTGTTCAGTTAAATAAATAATTTATATAACATAAAATATGACTAAATGTTGTTAAAAATTTAATTGAAATTAATTAGATAAGAAATGGAAAGAAAATAAAAGAAAATGGCATTATGACATCATAATGATGACATTATAGTTCTCCTAACCAATCCAATGTTGACACATGGCATAACTTTATTTAAACAAAAATCAGACCTCTCTCCTTCATCTTCTTCTTGCCGTGACCTCTCCTTCCATAACCACCATTTTCGAGCTTTCAAAGCTTGATTTTCCCTAGCTCTCACCCCACTAACCCTTATACTCCCAACACAAAAAAGTGTTCTTACACCTTGGAGATTCTTTTGGGAGCAAAAAGAAAAGGAAAACAAGAACCCTATCAAGTGGGAAACTTCACTTCATAGAGGTTAGTGACCTAACCTTAGTTTTCACCTTAAATTCATGTTAAGGACTATGTATGAGTGTAAATTACAAAGGAAATTTGTTGAATACCAGTTGTATGCAGTCCCTTAAATTTTGGCAGCCTTGGTAGGGTTATGGAGTTAACATGCTTGTATGGCTACCCACAATATGTATCTACTAATTGGATTGATGAAATGAAATGAAATGAAAATGCATGGGTTGTAATGTTTGAGTTAGGGTTTGGGGAGGAAAAATGGGACTTTGACCATGTGATTGATGAAAATAGGTTTTAATGGTCAATTAGTGACCATTTGGTTCTGTTTAAATAAAAAAATGAAGTGTGTTGAGTAATGGGATTTGGGTTTGGTGTGGCTGCCCTTGGTGGCCTACAGAATTGGACATGAGTCCAGCAGGTTTGGGCAGTAATAACTTGAATTATAGAGGTTCAATTGGTACAAGGTCAATTGGACATGAAACTAGACACATAATGGCACAACTTTGGTGAAGAAACCATGCCTAGAAAACCAAACTAAGTGGACCAAAAGATTGCCCTATTCTGGGTGATCTGCATTTTGCCTGGACAAAATGATCAAATGAACAGTGTTTGGTCATTTGGCTATAACTCAATATAGAAAGGTCCAATTGACCTGAAATTTTACCAAAAATAAGCTGAGATATAGATATACAACTTTTATGAAAAAACTGAACCCAAATTATGACCATAATATATTCAAAAAGTGAGTTGTAGTCACTATTCCAAGTACTGTAGATTTGGTCAGTTCAGAAATTCTGGAAAAATTTCAATCCAGCCAGTTGTGGTTTTTGGACCATAACTTGAGCTACAAAACTCCAAATGGAGTGATTCAAAAAAGGAAATGCAACTAGACAAAATAAGGAACAACTTTCATGTTGATCATTTTGCCAAATTCCCACTGTAAAAATGACCAATGGAACAGTAATAACAAAGCATGAAAACTGAAAATTCTGCCCAATTAACATTAAGCTTAGAAATGGTATTGGCAACCAATACCAACAAATTTTGAATGCAAAATGTGGTATGTTGGGAGTATTAAAACCAATGTACCTATTGTCTATGCAAAAGTCAACATTTTAGTTGACTAATGAAATGAATAGTAACATTCAAACTTGAAATTCAAAAATTGTGAGATTTAAAAGTGTAATATGCCCTAGTATACCTAACAAGGTTGGTTTGGATAGCTTGGCATGCCAATAGGGTTCTGTTAGCAGTACTGCATATGGCTTCATGCCATTCTATGTTTCATGGCTTCCCATGCCATTCTGTGACATAATAGCCTTTGGCTATGTTATTTGAGTTGTTACACTTGGGTTTTATCCCTCATGATTATTAAAGCTTATTAGCTGCTCTGTTGCACACCAGGAGACACAATGTGACCAATGGTGTGATGGTCCGAGGTACTTAGTACCTAGTACTAGTTTACTCATTTATCCAGTCCAGTTGACTAGTATGGGTTACTCAGGCAATGATAATAAATTTTACCAAATTTTAATCAAATAATACTGCAATAAATATCAGAAACTAAGTCTACCAAAAAATGTAAACATACATTCTGTATACTTATGTTTATTTTATTTTATTTTATATTGTCATCACTAAGCAGAATTGCTTAGCGCGTCGCTTTTGCCACGCGCAGGTACTGGAGACTTAGCTGGGGAGCCCAGCAAACATCAGACTGGGTGAACTTTCAGACCTACATCCGGAGTCCAGAGTCACCTCACATTTGCAGTGCATATTGTAGGACATTAGGATTTCGGGGTAGCACTTTGTATTTTGCATTTTGTATTAATTTTGGTTTGTAACTATAAACTCTTAAAATTATGTAACAATGTAAATATATGAAATTTCATGTTACTGAAATTTTTTGTATATTGTATGTTGATAAATGAAATGTTGAGAAATATAAATGTGCTTTCAGTGATGATGTGAACAGAAAACAAAAGTTTCTGAAATAGTATTGAGATTTTGAGATTGAGTTGAGAAATGTATGTATAATGGAGTTTGGATTTGGAAATTATATTGGAAGTGTTTTTAAATAGGTTTAGAAGAACTGTTTTTCCAATTTACAGCCGGCACTCTGCCGGATTTTCTATAAAATTTGCGAAAAAATTTAGATTTATCAAAAATTGAAAATAAATGAATTAAAAGAGATAAATTGTAATTGAAACATGAATTGGTGCTCTAGCACACTGAGTGGCATATCTTGCTCGGCTACACTGTAGACAGGTAAGGGGTGTCACATTTAGTGATATCAGAGCATCAGTTTAGGCGTTTCTGGGCCTAGATAGAGTGCATACCATTGTATTGCATTTGTGAGTGTTAAGGTGACACTGATGCAGATCTGTTTGTTTTTTTATTTTAACTAGGATATGGATCCTGCTTCGCAAAGAGCAGTTGATGAAGAAGTGGAGAGCCATGCTCCACCCAGGGCTGAATCTAGGGGCAGGGGAGAATCTGCTCCACCAGCAGCTGAGGCACCTACCCAACCTCAGTTTGCTCTATTTTAGCAAATGACTGAATTTTACCTGCAAATGATGGGGGCAATACCACCACTACAACCACAGCCACAACCCCACCAGCACCACAGAAATCTCATCTAGAGAAACTGCAAAAGCATGGGGCTGTGGGCTTCTTTGGGAAGAGAGAGGATGATCCCATGACAGTAGAAAACTGGTTGGATAGAACCATCAGAGTGCTGAAACAGCTAAACTACACCCCCGAGCAGAACCTGGTGGGTGGTGTATCCCTACTTCAGGATGATGCATATCAGTGGTGGGACACAGTAACCAGTGAGGTGCAACCGGAACAAATCACTTGGGAATTCTTCCTCACAGAGTTCAGGAAGAAATATGTGAGCAAAGTGTATTTAGAAGAACGAAGAAGAGAATTTATCAGTCTGAGACAGAGGTAGTTGTCAGTGGTTGAGTATGAGCATGAGTTTGTCAGACTGAGTAGATATGGGAGGGAGATAGTCCCTACAGAGGCAGAGAGGTGCAGAAGGTTTGAAGAATGGCTCAATGATAATATCAAAGTTATGATAACAGCATTGGAGATCACAGATTTTGCTAAACTAGTTGATGCTGCATCAAAAGTGGAAAGGGTTCGAATAAATGAACAAAATAGGAAAGATAGGCAGCGTAAGAGGGAATTTGGACCAGGATAGTCAAGTATACCGACTGATAGTAAGAAGTTTAAGGGTTCTGGTTCACAAGATCAGACACAGAACCACAGAGGACAGATTGGAATATCTATAGCTAGCTCCCCGGGCACAATAACAAGGGGATCAGCCCCAGTGCCTGAATGTATGCATTGTGGTAGGAGACACAGAGGGGAGTGTCGACTGTTAACTGGAGAGTGTTTCAAGTGTGGGGCTACGGATCATTTCATAAGAGATTGTCCTCAGAGGAGTGGTTCAATAGCTCCGGTACAAGTTGATAAACCTTCCCCTACAGTTCAAAGGGGTAAAAGATCGGGTAGAGCAGAAATAGCTGACATTTCACAGAAGATTGTTTCTAAGACAGTTGAAAAGCCCGAAGTCAGGGTGGCACCACAAGTATATGCTATGGAAGCTCAGGAAGAGCCAAACCCAGGCACTGATAAGGCAATACAAGGAAGTGAAGAAATAAGGAGGTAGCAACTCCCCAATTACTTAAGTCAAGTAAATTTCAAAAACGAAATTTTTATTAGAGGGGAAAAGTTGTAACATCCTCACTTTAGCTAGTCCGTACAGTCAACTGTTCCGGTGACCAGTGTCGGTCCGAAAAGCTAGAACATCTGGAAAAATATTTAAACTAAAGTGAGGAACCATAATTAACTCAAATATTAATAAAAAAAATTTAGGAAAAATTTTAGAAATAAAATACAACCAAGTTAAATGAGCCGGTGCCCTAGCAATGGGTAACCTAGTGAGAAGTTGTGGTTCTCGCAACTAGGAGCCCTAGACCCGGGAGAAAAATTATAAAATAATTTTTGGACTCCAAAGAAGGGTCATTGAGGTTCTTATGGCATTAGAATGCCAAAGAAATGTTTAGAAAAACTTTTCAATCGGTACAGACAATTTTGGCTTGTTAAGCCAAACAGAGGGCATTTTGGTCATTTTGTCTTCAGATATGATTTTTGGCCAACTTGTCTAGTTAAATAAATAATTTATATAACATAAAATATGACTAAATATTTTTAAAAATTTAATTAAAATTAATTAGACAAGAAATGGAGAGAAAATGAAAGAAAATGGCATTATGAAATCATAGTGATGTCATTATAGTTCTCCCAACCAATCCAATGTTGACACATGGCATAACTTTATTTAAAAGAGATAAAAGGGGCTGGAAAATAAAACAAAAATCAGACCTCTCTCCTTCATCTTCTTCTTGCCGTGACCTCTCCTTCCATAACCACCATTTTCAAGCTTTCAAAACTTGATTTTCCCTAGCTCTCACCCCACTAACCCTTATACTCCCAACACAAAAAAGTATTCTTACACCTTGGAGATTCTTTTGGGAGCAAAAAGAAAAGGAAAACAAGAACCCTAGCAAGTGGGTAACTTCACTCCATAGAGGTTAGTGACCTAACCTTAGTTTTCACCTCAAATTCATGTTAAGGACTATGTATGAGTGTAAATTACAAAGGAAATTTGTTGAATACCATTTGTATGCCATCCCTTAAATTTCGGCAACCTTGGTAGGGTATGATTGTGATGAGTTTTATGGAGTTAACATACTTGTATGGCTGCCCACAATATGTATCTACTAAGTGGATTGATGAAATGAAATGAAAATGCATGAGTTGTAAAGTTTGAGTTAGGGTTTGAGGTGGAAAAATGGGACTTTGACCATGAGATTATGAAAATAGGTTTTAATGGTCAATTAGTGACCATTTGGTTCTGTTTAAATAAAAAATGAAGTGTGTTGAGTAATGGGATTTGGGTTTGATGTGGCTGCCCTTGGTGGCCTACAGAATTGGACATGAGTCCAGCAGGTTTGGGTAGCAATAACTTGAATTGTAGAGGTTCAATTGGTGCAAGGCCAATTGTAAATGAAACTAGACACATAATGGCACAACTTTGGTGGAGAAACCATGCCCAGAAAACTAAACCAAGTAGACCAAAAGATTGCCCTAATCTGGGTGACCTGCATTTTGCCTGGGCAAAATGACCAAATGAACAGTATTTGGTCATTTGGCCATAACTCAGTGTAGAAAGGTCCAATTGACCTGAAATTTACCAGCAACAAGCTGACATATACATCTACAACTTTCATGAAGAAACCTAACCTAAATTATGACCATAACATATTCAAAAAGTGAGTTGCAGTCACTATTCCAAGTACTATAGATTTGGTCAGTTCAGAAATTCTAGAAAAATTTCAATCCTGCCAGTTGTGGTTTTTGGACCATAACTTTAGCTAAAAAACTCCAAATGGAGTGATTCAAAAAAGGAAATACAACTAGACAAAATAAGGAACAACTTTCATGTTGATCATTTTGCCAAATTCTCACTGCAAAAATAACCAATGGAACAGTAAAGACAAAGCATGAAAACTGAAAATTCTGCCCAATTAACATTAAGCTTAGAAATGGTATTGGCAACCAATACCAATAAATTTTGAATGCAAAATGTGGTATGTTGGGAGTCTTAAAACCAATGTACCTATTGTCTATGCAAAAGTCAACATTTTAGTTGACTAATGAAATGAATAGTAACATTCAAACTTGAAATTCAAAAATTGTAAGATTTAAAAGTGTAATATGCCCTAGTATACCTAACAAGATTGGTTTGGATAGCTTGGCATGCCAATAGGGTTCTGTTAGCAGTACTACATATGGCTTCATGCCATTCTGTGTTTCATGGCTTCCCATGCCATTCTGTGACATAATAGCCTTTGGCTATGTTATTTGAGTTGTTACACTCGGGTTTTATCCCTGATGATTATTACAGCTTATTAGCTGTTCTGTTGCACACCGGGAGACACAATGTGACCGATGGTGTGATGGTCCAAGGTACTTAGTACCCAGTGCCAGTTTACCCGTTTATCCAGTCCAGTCGACTAGTATGGGTTACTCGGGTAATGATAATAAAATTTACCAAATTTTAATCAAATAATACTGCAATAAATATCAGAAACTAAGTCTACCCAAAAATGTAAACATATATTCTGCATACTTATGTTTATTTTATTTTATTTTATTTTTTATTGTCACCACTAAGCAGAATTACTTAGCGCGTCGCTTTTGCCACGCGCAGGTACTGGAGACCTAGCTGGGCAGCTCAGCAGACATCAAACCGGGTGAACTTTCAGACCTGCATCTGGAGTCCAGAGTCACCTCACATCTGCAGTGCATATGGTAGGACATTAGGATTTTGGGGTAGCACTTTGTATTTTGCATTTTGTATTAATTTTGGTTTGTAACTGTAAACTCTTGAAATTATGTAATAATGTAAATATATGAAATTTCATGTTATTAAAATTTTTTGTATAATGTATGTTGATAAATGAAATGTTGAGAAATATAAATGTGCTTTCAGTGATGATGTGAACAGAAAAGAAAAGTTTCTGAAAATAGTATTGAGATTTTGAGATTGAGTTGAGAAATGTATGTATAATGGAGTTTGGATTTGAAAATTATATTGGAAGTGTTTTTAAACAGGTTCAGAAGAACTATTTTTCCAATTTATAGCTGGCACTCTGCCTGATTTTCTATAAAATTTGCGAAAAAATTTAGACTTATCAAAAATTGAAAATAAATGAATTAAAAGGGATAAATTGCAATTGAAACATGAATTGGTGCTCTAGCACACTGAGTGGCATATCTTGCTCGGCTACACTATAGACGGGTAAGGGGTGTCACAAGTACTAACGAGGCTAAAAGGGTAAGAGTGATCCATATGACAGTGTAGTGCAATGCAAAAAGTTTAACAAAGGAATAATATTAGACTAATAGAAACATGTTGGAGTAACTATCCATTCAGTCCCCAGTGGAGTCGCCAAACTGTAGGGAGGGGGGCATGAGGCGAAATATCATCCATTGGAATTATATAAAATGCACCAGGTAATGCCCAGGAAAGATGGTGAAGTCGCAATGGCCTCACTTAAGTACCACCTTCTTAGACAGCATTTCCTAGACATGCATTTCATACAATCCTAATAGAATCAAACCACTGGTAAGTACCGTCTTCCCATAACACTACCACGGTACTAAGGATTTATGCCACGAAGGCATAGATAGACAGGAGTCGCCACCCGGGTAATAACCAGGACATATTCAGTGTTTCTTCCAAGGGTCATGGATGGCAACTTACTCCTTGCAGAATTTCAACAACCGTCATTACCATAGCCCAATGTCTAGGTTCGGGATAGTGGGTACGTAAGGGGAAGGTGTTAGGCACCCCTTACGCCTGGTCTAACCTCGTTGATTCGAGTGCTAGTCCTCTACTAATGTTTCTAGAAGTCTTGTTTATTATTCCTTTATTAAACTTTATCGTAAAAAATGAAATTCTAATCCTACACACGCAAGTAATTCACAAAAGGGTTATTGTTTACACATAATTTTCATGCACAAGTAATTCCTATCTATGGGGTTGCTAATTATTTAAATGATATTTACCAGATGACTAAAATTAATTTATTATTGAGAATTTAATTTATAAACAAATTCAATTTCAAATAACCCTACGTTTCTATTTAACCTAATTAATTAATTTTCACCAAGTTACCCTAAGGATAACTGAACTAAGTTAATTATGTACATTTGTAATTTATTCTAATATCACATAAGGCCCAAACAATCACAATCTAATAAAGATTTCTAACATGCAAATTTATTTTACAATTACCAAGTATTAAATTAAATTTATTTACATGCCAATGTTAGTTTAATTTACAAACAAGATTAATTTTAATTTACAAAGTATTTATTTAAATTAATTACATGCAAAAATCAGTTAAATTAAAAACAAAATTAATTTTAATTTACCAAATAAAAGTTCTATTATTACTACAATTTCATGCCAATGGTTATTCGAGAAGTTTAAAGCTACTTACCTGTTGGTAAATGCAATTGCCATTGGGGCAAGCTACCCTTAAAAAAGGGTCTTCTCTTCTAGTATGGCAATGATATCCCTGGCTTACTCCCGTTTAGCTCCATATAAGCTCTACGCAAATGCCCTCTTTGGTACTTACCTTAGGGCTACTTACCAATTTTGTTTGTAACAAAAAATAAAGAAACTAAAGAAAATAAAAGAAATAAAGAAAATATTAATAACAATTTACATTGGATTCTAAAAATAAAGAAAATATTAATAACAATTTACATTGGATTCTAACTCTAGTCTCCTAAAGGGTTAAGATTCCTAATTAGTTACAACTACCTAATGGTCTAAGTCTTCTAACATGATCCAAACACTTCATAACACTTCTTGAATTAAAAGAACACAGAAAAATAGATCAAATATCAATTAAAACCCAAGAAAATACAAGAACATGCATAAATATACAATTTCTAAATTCTAGCAGATTAACAGTAGAAAGAAATCTGATTTTTTAAAAATAGTTATACATGCCTAAAAATCATAAACAAATTACAGAAGATAGCCTACATATCATGCGAGATCATAAAATTTATAAATCAAACAAAATCCTAACCGAATGGTCTACATAAATCGTAACTTTTCTAAGTGACAGAATCGTACTACTTTTTTGTAAAATTCATAACTCATTAACCACAATAGATATGAATGCAAAATCAATTGGAAAAGATTCATAAGATTCTGAAGTTAATTTTAGACACTAGATTTACACAAAAATATTAAGGAACGAGGGAGATATGGGCTCCACAAGTCGAATATGCTGCAAATCAGATTTTACAGGAATCCTAACTTCAAACAGCAATAACTTACAAAATATTAAAGCTTTTTTTGTGATTCTTGAGCCTAAAATTAGTGGAATTTTGTGTAGAATATGAATCTAATTTTTACAATTTTTTTACAAATTCAGAAAATAAAGAAAAATAATAAAAATACGAGAGAAAGAAACTAAACATGTGCAGAGTTATGTATCCCCTCAAATTAAACATTATTACATGATCTATATGAACATATAAAATAAATTGAAGGCAAAGAGCATAGAATTAAAATATTGTGTGGCATAGATCTTGAAAAGAAAATAATAAAAACTGACCTTCCAGAAATCTTGTATGAAAATCTTCTTGAAGAAATGAAAAAATAAGGAAGAACTCAAAAAGTCTTGAATATCTCTAAATTTCTTATAGCTCTGAATTTTCTCTTCCTCTTTCCTCCCATCGCCCCCTTCTTCCCTTCTCTAGTAGGGTATTTATAGGGTTTTGGGAGAGAGGTGTGATAGGGTTTGAAGTCTTAGGATGATAAAGTTTAGATGACTTATACAACTACGATTGCAGAATTCGAATAAGACTGGGATATGGGTAAGATGTTTCAATCAATAGGAAGACAGGAAAAAATGGAAGGCACCAATAGGGAGTGAGGAAGAGGTGTGGTAGGGTTTGGAGTCTTAGGGTGATAAAGTTTAGATGACTTAAACAACTACGATTGCAGAATTCGAATAAAACTGGGATATGGGTGAGGTGTTTCAACCAATTGGAAGACGAGAAAAAAATGAAAGGCACCAATAGGGAGTGAGGAAGAGGTGTGGTAGGGTTTGAAGTCCTAATGTGATAAAGTTTAGATAACTTAAATGCCTAGGATTGATGAATTTGGATGAGACTGGAATATGGGTGAGGTGTTCCAACCAATAGAAAGAGAGGGAAAGGGGGTGACACCAATAGGGAGTGAGGAAGAGAGTGGGGCCAAGGAGGAGAGAGATATTTTGTTATTTTAATTTTTAGCAAATAATTAAATGGGTCCCATTTAAAATTCCTAACTAGGCTTTCTTAGGCCCATGGAACCCAATTAAACTTAATTAGATCCATTTAAAAACTACCCATATGAAATTTAAACAAAATAAAATTTTATTTAAATTTAATTAAATTCATTTCCCCAAAACTTTATTATTATTTTTATTTTTTTCAAGATCATGCCACGAAATTAATAATTCAGCTCCATGACTCCAATTACATCTTACAGTCATATAATTTTTCATCATCGGGTTTCCCACGACCTCAATGCACATACTCATCACAAAATAAGGGTCTACAGCAGTACCTTTTGGCATTATATCCAAACTCTGCCCAAGTGGGGGGAGACTGTAAAGATCTATTTTTTGACCCTTAGAATGCATGACTTGAAAAGCAATGAGGAGCCCTGTGATGAAATACCACTGGAAAATGAGAAATCTTAAAGTACTCAAGAGACTTTAGAATAATAGAAATGCCTTTAGTTGATCAATTCAATTGGTTTAATTTTGGTTTGCTAATTGGAAGCATAAAAAGGTTTTTTATTGTAAGAGCCTAAAATTTCAAATTATTTAATTATGCTTAATTAAATATTTTTAGGGCTTCATGTTCACCTAAAAATAATTAAATGAGTTTAATTAAATATCTAAACCCATTAAATTTATTAAATTTTCTAATGCAAAAGTGGGCTTTTAATGGATTTTTTAGCTTAATTATATTTTAAAGCCTTTTAAAAAAAATTTTGGATAAAAATTTAAAAAATAAAAAATAAATAAATAAATATATTGAGGGACAATTATCCCCCATAACCAGTTGGTTAGAGGAATAACTATCCCTCATTTATCTATTATTGTTTTAGATAGAATTTTGAAATTATTTGAGAGATAATTATCCCCATAATCGGTTGATTAAAGGATAAATATTCCCCATTTTTCTATTTATCTATTATTATTTTTTAGACAGAATTTTGAAATTATCTGAGGATAATTATCCCTCATAGCCGGTTGTTAGAGGGCAATTATTCCCCATTTGTTTTAATTAGATTTTTTTTTAAGATGATCCTTTTTTACTATAAATGCCTTTACTCAAATCACCTAAAAAGGAAAGGAAAATGAACCCATAATCTACTAGAGCACTATAAGGAGATTCTAAATTAATTATAAGACTTTCTTTTGTGCCATTAGAGCCACCCTTTCACAAAAATTAACTTAGTTAATTTTAGATTGAGGTTCATTCTAAGTGCCTAATTGACAAAAATCACATCTCCATTACTCTTGGACATATTCCCATCATTTGAAGGCATTCTTAAGTGCTTTAAAAGTCTTCTAATCCAAGAATTGAAGATCAATTACAAGATAAATCTGATTGGGCAAATCTTGTTCTCTTTATGCATTCAAACATGTGAGTCAATTCTATAACTTTGGGTAAATGGTCTTTTAGTTTTTATTGTTTATTTCTTTTAAATTATTTGTTATGATGTTAGCCTCAATTCCTTGTTTTTCAATTTGCAATAGCCTTAGTTCTTTTTTTTTTTTTTGGACCATGTTGGCCTAATCAATTTTTTGTAGTGCCATCTTTTATTTTTATTGTCTCATTGTATTAAACCCGTGCATGTTTTTTTCATTGTTTTATTTTCCCATTTTGGATAATTTTAGATGTTTTTATAAAGTGGTAACCCATAAATTGTGATTCCCATTTTTTTGTTATTAATATTTTATTGTATTTAATTTCTTCGAATTTTAATCTAATACTAATTTTGTTTATTTTGTTGTGCATGAGTTTGATGTTTGTCTATTGATAACATCAAAAGATCAAAATGAGAAATTGGAATTGGAGTACCAAAATTGAGATCTAAGATTTCAAATAATTTCCATTAATTTTGGGCCTTAAATTTTGGTGTTATTCTTCTTGCTTAATCTTTCGTTCCTTTGAGTATGAAAATGTTAAACAATGCATGAATGGATCCAAATGAATTTCAAAAGGAACCGTAGCTAGTAAAAGAAGATCAAACATGGTAAAAAAAAAAAAAAGTGTGGAGCTTGAAGGTATAAATTGAAATTGGAGCAAAATGGTTACATAAGAGTTCAAAGCCTCTTGCATGGGGTTAAAGGCTAAAAAGACATGTAATAATGTAGATTTATTTTTATCAAAAAGGCCTTTAATTTGGTTTAAGAATTAATTTCATTTCTTCTCCCCTTTCTTTTAATTTTAGGTTTATTTTTATTCTTTTTTTTTTTCTTCTATTCAATTTTTACCTTTGAATATCACCATGACATGTAAATAATTTAAAAGTTAGTATTACGTGAATTTAAGTTAATTTAGTAAGATAAAATCTAATTTTACATGATAAAAATCCTTAGGTATATTTAACTTAGAGATGATGCATGTTTAGGTTCCCCACAAGCATAATTGACCTAATTAATGTACATACAGGGAAACTTGACTAATAAAAGATAATATGCATGTTAGACTTAGGTTATTTAATTCATTTTTACTTCTAATATGTGTGAAAATGGATTTGTACATAATTAACTTAGTTAAATATGCATGTAGGGCAAGGTGGTAAAAGGGTAACATCACTAAATTAGTAACTTAGCATGTTAGAAAATATTTTTGCATGTACATGGTTAATTTGTTTGAATTAATTATGTGTGTAACTTTGGACTTGCATAAATGTATGAATAAGGAATTTAATAAAAGAAACAATAAGACAGCCTTTATGAATCATTAGTATAGGTTGGCTGTTATTCTAAAATAAGTCCAGCAGAGAAGGTGCCTAATATCTTTCCTCTCTTGTATTCACTATCCTGAACCTAGGCCATTAGATTCATAGTAAAAGAAGGGTAGTGGACCTCTATAAGGGGTAAGTTGCTACCTATATCCCTTCTTATGAATTTGTCTTGGTGCCTTTATGGTATTAATATCCTAGCATCGTGATAGTGTTATGGGAAGACAATGCTAAACCATGTTCGAGGGTCTCACAGTTGGAGAATTGGTCCTTTTCCAAATTGTTCCACCACTTGGGAAATTTGGATGTTGAGTCCCCTTGAGTCTTGAGACACGGCAGTGTCTTTGCCTAGCAGGATTCTTATTTTTCGAGGCATTGGAAACCCTGTCAAAAACAAATACTAAAGAAAAAGTAAAATTTGTGCCAAAAATTGCAAACAATTTTTGGTGACATAGTAAAATCTATCTTATTAGGCGTGCCAAAAATTGTTGGCAATTTTTTATTAAGAACAGTGAAAATAGGTGTAGAATGTTGTTTTGACACTATAGGCGATGTGTCCCATGGGCATGTCAAAATTGTTTATAATTTTTGGTGAAGAAACGATGATAATGTATTGAACTGAGATTTTGGCCCAACTAGGCATACCAAAATTGTTTGCTATAAAACCAATTTGGTTGAAAAATAGCTTGAATGTGAGCATGCTAGATACTAAGTATGTCAACTATGGGATTGCACTTTCAAACTTCTCAATCAAATAATTGTGAGAACCAATTACACTGAATGTAGCTTAACCTTTAAATATAATGTGAGTGTAAAAGATAAATGGAATTGAAAAGTAAAACTATATTGATTGCTGAAGGAAATTACAAGGCTTTTGAAAAGTAAAATGTAACAGCTAGGAAATTAAAGATTACTTGGAATTGAAATTGACAATAAATGTAAATGACAAATTGACTGCTAGAGTCTGTCTTAGATTGATTGGATTACTGAAGTCATTAGATTATTAATTTGTGCTATTGGATTAAGTTGTTTGGCTAGGTTGCTTGTTCGGGTCATAAACTTTACTAGTTGCCAAATATTTATACTCTTCTGTAGGTACCTTTGGAAGAATTTGGAGACCACTTTCACATTCTATCAGTATTGGCAGTTACTTGCCTACTACTTTGTAACTTTTTAAAACTACCAAGAAACATATGCTAACTTCTCTCTCGGTTAGCCTCCCTTTCACCTGATAACTCCTTAATATTTATTTGTTAACCACCTCAGGCCTTTAATTAACTAAATTAATAAAATAAAATTAATCAAATTTATTTTACTAATCTTATGCCTAAAAAATAATTAATAAATAAAATTAATTATTTTGGAACAAACAATAAGTAGGAACCTTTTATCAAAAAGCCATCCATACTATCTTTATTTTCACAAGTTAATAGGAGCAAGTCACCTCCCAAGGGCCTAATGTCAACAGATAAAATTCCTTTTGCTATAAGGTGGCCTTATAAGTTTACATGAAAGTGAACATTGATAGTTTAGCAACTACTAAGGGACTGAGCCAATCTGAATTAGGTTCTTTCACCTCTATTGGAATATAATAATGAGAGCCAACCAGTTGATGTAAATGGGTACTGTGGAGATGCATACTTGGGCAAATTTCAAAACTAGGCAAGGTTGGCCCCTTAAACTTTGAGCTTTTTCTAAATGCATTAGATTAAAGTTTCTCACTGGTGGTATAGTGGTTTTTTACCTGTATTTCCATCTATCTTGTTTGTTTTTGTTGCCTTGTCTCCTTCTCTCTGGTCCCTATTTTTGCTTACCTTTCTAATCTCTCATTAAACATTATCTAGCAAATTTTGATATGAACGCACAAATTTTGTATGTTCTTATCCAACAATTATTCAAACCGTGAAGGAGAATGCACAAGCATTGCATGAAAGTTGTTCACACAAAGCCACTTGTGAGTTAGTTTATGAGGTACAAAAAGGTCTCCCATTTCACCATATTTAGAGAATGCTTTCTTAAGAGATTCAACATCCCATCCAAAAGGGAACTTTTCAAAATAGATGGTATATAAGTTTTATCTTGTTATGGGGCTCTTTGTTGAGGGTGGCAATGGCGATGTTTGGGTTCAGGTTCGTGGTAGCGGTGCTTGGGTTCAAGTTACGGTTTGAAGGTTAGACGTGAGAGGAAGGGAGGGAGGAGGAGAAAGACACCATCTTTTTTAACGAAGGTAAATTTGCTTTCAACTCAAAGCATCTTTTTTAAATCCATTTGTAATTTATGGAGGGAAAATTTCACCTTTTTTCACAAGCCCTCCTTTTATGTCAATTAGTAACGAATTTAAAATCTATTGCTAAATTACTAATGAACCGTTTTTATGGGGAAGAAGTCCTAATTTTTTTTCACACGCTTGCTTTTTATTTTAAATTAAAATCTATTGCTAAATTATCAATGAATTGCGTAATTTGTTGGTAATTTATGAAGAGAAAAAGCCCACATTTTTCTTCAATTAGCAATGGATTTTAAAATATGTTGCTAATCCATAGGTAAATCGAGCTTAAAAACAAACATAACCTATTTGCTCTTTCACTCTTTCTTTTATTTCATCCTTTCTTCTACTTTCTCCCATTTTATTCTTCCTTTCATTTTTTTTTTCTCTCATTTTATTTTTCTTTTTCATTAGTATTTTTTTTTACTCATATCACTCTTTATTCTCTCATTTTCTTCATTATCTTTTTATCTTCATTTTCCTTTTCTTTCATTTCTTTTCTCTCTTCTTCAATTTATTTTTCTTATTATTTATAATATTTTTTTAGTCGTAAAATAGTATATTTTAACAATTTTTTTAGACTACTATAATTTGTTTCTTAAAAATATTTTTCTTGTTATTTTATAAAATTATGCTATTTTTATTAATTTTATAACAAGATATGTTTTTGTAATTTTATTATAATATATATATGACAAATTGTTCTTTATAACTTCTATTAGTGAATTTTCTTAACAATATTTGTATGTTATTTTTTTTAATAGTAAGTAATTATTTATTATTAATATATTTTATTCAAATTTTTTTATACATATTTTTTAAAATTAACAACAGATTATTAACAAATTTAAAATTAACGGATTGTAAACCAATTTTATCAACCAAACGTGTTTATGTATAATATATTTTATTCAAATTTTTTTTTATACATATTTTTTAAATTTAACAACAGATTATTAACAAATTTAAAATTAACGGATTGTAAACCAATTTTATCAACCAAACGCGTTTACGTATAAATAATTAAAAAAAAAATTAAAAACCACAATATTTCCAAACGCGCCCTAAATAAATTAGAATTGAAAAAATAAACTAAAACTAATCGGACTATTGAAATTTATTCTAAGATTGTCGCACTTGATTGTCGCAATGTATGACTTCTCTTCTGTCTCATTGCATTTTATATGGTGTTCATATATCTTACTCATTATCCACATTACAATTTTTTTATTTACTTATTGTTTAGCCACACACTTAATTATCTATTGATTAATTATTTTATTGCTTGTGCATCAATCTTAAGTTAAGATTCTTTTTATGAATTCTTAATTTATTTTAAATTTTAAATTTAGTAAAATAATTAGACTCAAATTCAAATTAATTTATATTGAAACATTTAATTAATTTATTTATTTATTTATTTTGTATTGATGGATTGATATCATTTGTTAGAATATGATTGAACGTGTGTGGTCCCAGTCAGGCTGTATTCATACTCACGATATATTCCCATTCTCAAAATTCTTTGAAAATAGAGTCCTTCCATTTTCTTCACGTGCAGCTAAATCAACCAAAAGATATCTTTGGTTTCAATTTATTTTTTTAATTTGCATAAGAATAATATTATCTATATTATGAGAAAAGCCATCAATATTTCAATCGTGTTTATAGTTAATCACCATTAAAACTTTTAATAACACAAAAATTATGATTGAAATAAATAATTTAAATTATTTATAATTAAATAAATAATATAACTGTAATATTATTTATAATATATTATAAATAAAAAATTATAATTTAAAAAAATCATAAATTAAAAATAATGAAGATATACGTGTAATATATGTGCTGATAAATGGAAGGGGTAAGTAATAAGATAAAAATAATAATAATAATGATAATCTACTGTTATGACAATGAAATACTAAATTTAATTGTCTGCTGAGATCAAAGATGATAGTTTGAAATAAAAATGTCAATCTAACTTTGTTCAAAATTAATATACTAAACGTAAATTAATTTTAATTAGAAGCATAATATAGTCATAATAATTTATTATGATAATAATTTTAGTTAATTATTAAAAATCAATATATTATAATAATATATTATTTATAAAAAAATTAAATTATAGGTATATATAATAAATATAATTAAAAATTTGTAAATAAGTATAAAAAAATTAAATATATTTTAAAAATTTTAAAAATTTAGGGCTTTATTAAAATCTTTCTAGTTTGACGCTGACGAAAGCCATCCACCCAAATCCTTGGGTGTCCATCTTGGACGGTTACTAACGTAAGGTTCGCATCAAACACGTGAAACACGAACTGTCCTACAACACATGGAGTGCACGAAGCTTCTGCTTCATCAATTCTTAATTATTCTACCATATCCACAGTGGCAAAATTAAAATTTGTTCAATTATTGCTTAATCACATTTGTCACGTGATTTACATGTCTCATTGCCCACTGTAATTCTACACTTTCAATAATTGCATATGGCAAAATTAAAGTTTGTTTAATTATAGCTATCCATGTCCATCCATATTCATACTATATTCATAATCTATAATTCATCCGAATCCATATGGAGTTATGAATAAGGACCGAATTTGTAAATGAATAAAATATAATTATAATATTCTTTTCAAATTTGATGGTAATTTTAATAATTTATTCATGATAATCACAAAATATAAATAAAGTGATAAAATTTTTTACACAAAAATTAGCTATTGTCTTAAATTCTCATTAATAAATAAAGTTTGTGAGAAAATATATAAGGATTTGTATATAATTAATTATTGCAGGATAGTGAGCTATTTAATATATATATATATATATATATTTTCTCACAAACTATATTTATTAATGAGAATTTAAGACAATAGCTAATTTTTGTGTAAAAATTTTATCACTTTATTTATATTTTGTGATTATCATGAATAAATTATTAAAATTACGATCAAATTTGAAAAGAATATTATAATTATATTTTATTCATTTACAATTTCGGTCCTTATTCATACCTCCATATGGATACGGATGAATTATAGATTATGAATATAGTATGAATATGGATGGACGTGGATAGCTATAATTAAACAAACTTTAATTTTGCCATATGCAATTATTGAAAGTGTAGAATTACAGTGGGCAATGAGACATGTAAATCACGTGACAAATGTGATTAAGCAATAATTGAACAAGTTTTAATTTTGCCACTGTGGATATGGTAGAATAATTAAGAATTGATGAAGCAGAAGCTTTGTGCACTCCATGTGTTGTAGGACAGTTCGCGTTTCGCGTGTTTGATGCGAACCTTACGTTAGTAACCCTCCAAGATAGACACCCAAGGATTTGGGTGGATGGCTTTCGTCAGCGTCAAACTAGAAAGATTTTAATAAAGCCCTAAAATTTTTTAAATATATTTGGGGGGAAAAGGTTCTATTTAAGGTTCGGATTCACATTTAAACATTTTTGAGAGGTTGGTAAGATGATCTTAAGGTGATAAGACAGTTTCTTTAGAGGTGTAAACAGGCCTAGATTGTAAGTCTCGTCTTTATAGCCGAGAGGGGGTGTTTAGGGCAGTGATTCCTTTGGCGATTACCTCACTTAACTCAAAAGATCAACCTAGAAAAATTCTTTAAGTATGAATCCAATTTTCTGTTGGACAGTTTCTTATTCAAACTCTTCTACCTCGTCCTCTGAGTCGAGAAAGATAGTTAATAGTAAAGAAATAATAATCGAAAATTTTGAAAAATGTATAGATAATTAGAAAATTCCAAAAGTACAAAAGGATCAGATCTATCATACTACAAAACTCAATTTTTTCAAAACTGATTTCACAATCAAAACTGAAGAAAGAGATCTTCATATTACAAAACCCTTTAAGACGATTCCTCTTTTGTCTCAAAAATCCTTACAAAAACACCGTGAAAAACAATACAAATACATCCATATAGGTTTAGTCCAAGTTGGAATTAAACCGCTTACAAAAGAAGGATTGAACACCTCAATCCTAGCAGTTCTTAGAGATACTAGGTTCATAAACTTTCAAGACTCCTTGCTTAGTTCAGTCGAGTCTAGTTTGTGCAGTGGACTAATATCTTTTGATTACTATCCAAATTTTACTGTTTCATTAACAACAGTAATATTACAAAATCCCTTATTTTACAAATCAAAACTCATAATTACAAAATGCTTGAAGGATCTATTCCTCTCGCACTGATTTACAAAATCCATTACAAAGCTATGGTTTCTGCTTTTGCTACAAAATATAAGTTTCAGAGTAAAAGAGGAGAAACTTTGCTTTTACAAACTGATCTTACAAAATCCAACACTGTAATCCCTAGGTCTATCCAATGGAAGGACATAACCCTGCCAGAAGAATGGGTCTTAGAAGGTGCAGTAGAACCAAAATCTTCAAAAATAGTTGAGCCAAACGTTCAACTGAGGCAAATAACCTAGTATGATGATGGAAGAGTCAGCCTTAGCTTTAACAGAAGCCTTAGGTTTTCAGATGATTCCTCAACATCCAATACTGTAGACATAGGAAGAGTGTCTTGTATACCTTCTATCATTAGTTTGCTTGTTACAAAACCAATTGGAATACAAAATATTTAGCCTAAGTATTCTACCTCAGACTTACCTAGCTCTTCTAGGTTTTCTACTTCAGAAATACCTATATCCACTTTACAAAACGTAGATTACTCTGCAAATGTTCCACATCCAGTTTATACAAATTTATAAAACGAGTCTGTTCATGTTGAGACCCAAACAGAGTCAGAACCTACTTCTCCTACCTTTTCAGCCATTACAGAAAATGTAAACCATGAACTTAATGTGCTTGAAAAAGAATTTGAAGTGGACAAACAATATTTGCATGATGATTTTTATTCTCCTAAAAATCATAAAAGCAAATGTGGTTTTTCAAAAATTTCAATAAGAAAAGAAATTCAAAAGGAATATTATGACTTTTTATACCAACACAAAGTTCATATTCTTTTCTTTAATTGGTTTGAGATGTATGCTAAACAGCATAACATTTCATATCCATTTTCCAAAACTCCAAAAACTTTCAAAAAATCAAATCCAGTTTCAAAACCTTCCCAAATTTCAAAACCTAAACAACAAGAGTTAGAAGATAATCAATCAGAGTTCATTACGGCTCTAAAAGCTCTTCTAAAGAAAATAGAGGAAAAACTGTATGTTAATCCTGTTACTGTTAGAAACAAAGTTCCTAAATGGGAAATTTCAGATGGTTGAAAAATACAGTCTGAACATCCTCCTCTTAGGAAAGTAAAAATTCCCCACTTAGAACAAGCAGTAGAAGCAGCTCCTTACAAAATTCCAAATGAAAATGATTCTGTGAATATAAAAAACATTGTTCTACAGAATAATTTTACAAATGTCCATTGCATACCATAGGTAAGAAATTATAAAAAAATAGAACAAAACCAACAGGTTATAGTTTCCCAAGTTGAAACTAAGCCAAATACAAAACTTAAAAACCCAATCTTCAAACCATTCCAAGTTTCCAAAAACTGTCAAAAAGATTTATAAAACAACAGCAATTCTGAATTTATCCAAGCTTTGAGAGACATGAAAACTAGGCTAGAAGCTTCAACTTCTACTCTAGTAACACCTGAAACACCTCAAACTTCCCAAAGGAGTGTTAATATAATTGAGGAAGATTCAGATTCAGATGTCCAAAGCCAAGAAAACCAGCCTATCCAAGCTGAAGAAATTCAGTCTTCAAAACCTTTACAAATCAATAGACTTTATTGGTCGCGAGTAGCAACACCCCTCCCAATAATAGCTCCAGACTTAGGCATAGAAAATAGGACTGAAATTTTAACCCAGTCTAAATTCAATGCCTCTACTGTCTATGAATGGAACATAGATGGTATGTCTGAATATAACATCTTGAATTTGCTCCAGCAAATGACCATGGCAGCAAATGCTTACAAAACCCAAACTAGAACCCCAGACAGAGCTATTGCTGAACTCCTCATTGCAGGGTTCTCAGGACAGCTCAAAGGATGGTGGGACTATCATCTCACGAACCTACAAAAATATGAGATTCTAGAATCCATACAAACTCAAGAAGTTGGCGTGCCAATTCTTGATGAGTTAGGCCAACCAATCCCAAATGCAGTAGCCACCTTGATAGTAACAATCTCCTTACATTTCATAAGTGACCCATCTCATCTTAAGGATAAGAATGTCGAACTCCTTTCAAACCTTAGATGCAAAAAACCGAGTGATTTTCAGTATTAAAAAAACACTTTTCTTACTAGGGTAATGCTTAGAGAAGATTCTAATCAGCCTTTTTGGAAAGAAAAATTCCTTGTTAGACTTCCGACCCTTTTAGGAGAAAAAGTTAGGAATAAAGTCAAGGAAGCATTTGGAAATCAAATCCTGTATGATAAATTAACCTATGGTGAACTAGTCAGTCTCACTCAAAAAGAAGGTTTAATGATTTGTCAGGATTTGAAATTATAAAAACATCTGAAATGGGAAATGAGAAAAACTCGCCAAGAGTTAGGATTTTTCTGTAAACAAATTGAAATAGGAACCAAGAACCCTACTCCAGATTGTGGAGGAAGTTGTAGCAGAAAACCTTATAAAAAATCATCCCAAAAATACAAAAACTCTTCAAAACTAGAAAAAGATTCCTATTACAAAAAAACCTTCAAAAAAGACTAGTAAAACTAGTCCTTAATCCAAAACAAAATTCAAAGATTTAACTTGCTACAAATGCAGAAAGAAAGGCCACACTACAAATTTTTGCAAATTAAACAGAAAACTTCATGAGTTACAATTAGAAGAAGAAATTAATAAAATAACTGCTCTTTTAGTTGAAACCAAAGGTGAGTCCAGTTATTCTAAACCCACAGAAAATGAAGAAGGATTACAAATTGATGAATTGATCACAAGTTCATCATCCAGTTCGAGTTTTGATACAGAAACTGAACTGTTTACAAAACCCAAATTAAAAATCAATGTTCTTTCTAAAGACTAGAAGTTACTCTTGGAAATCCTTACATAGGCTAAAGATTCTCAACTACAAAAGGAATTTTTGGGAAAGCTTTTAAAATCCTTTGAAGAACAACCAGTACAAAAACCTCTTATTCTGCCCTTTGTTGCAAAAAAACACATATGACCTTACGACCATATTGGGTAGAAAGAATACTTCAAAACAATCAACTATTTCGGTCCAAAGCCTCCAGGAAGAAATAAAAGCTATTAAGGTTGAGCTTAGTGAGCTTAAAGAAAAATAGGTACAGGACTCAGAAGCAATTCAAAAATTACTTTCAAAACAAATTAATGAAGAACTCAAAGAAGAAGAAGACAAAGAAAATAATTTAGAAATTCAAAATCTTGAAAAACCTACAAAAGATTTTCTCTTCATTCTTAATGAGATTTCTTCCAGAAAATATTTGATTAAAATTTCGATAGTTTTTTCAAAAGATTTCAAGATCGATACAATTGTCTTATTTGATACAGGTGCAGATTTAAATTGTATCAAAGAAGGTATTATTCCAAAGAAATTCTAAGAAAAAACCACTGAAAACTTTCAGCTACAAACAATTCCAAAATCAAAATTAATTACATAACAGAGGCTTCAATAGCCAATTCAAATCTTCTTCTAAAAACTTCATTTGTTTTAATAAAAGATATCAGTCATTGTGTCATTTTAGGGACGCCATTCATCAATTTGATTACTCCCTACAGAGTCAATTATGATAGTATTTCTTTTAAAACAAAGAATCAAAATCTTGTTTTCCCTTTTGTTGAAAAACCCAAAACAAAGAATTTGAATATCATAAAGGCTTATTCCATTTTTGATAATCGAATAAATGTTTTGGAATAGGAAACAAGATAGTATTTAGAAAAAGAAATTTCTTTACAAAACGAGCTTGTTTTCAAAAATCAATTTTTTTATTACTGCTTATTACAAACTAACTCTTGTGAGTTTTTGCAGATGGCAGAATCATCCAATAATGGTGATTTAGTCCACTTTGGACCGATAGTCCTCTCCAAAACTCCTACTCAAAAATTCAGAATTAATGTAGCCAGAACTGCATATGTTCCCACAGAAAGGCACCAATGTTTATTAGATAATCTTTGGACTATAATACAAAACAAACGGTTGGGAGTAACAGCTCTCAATGCACTTTGTATTGAGTTCGAGGAAGCTAATAAATATGTGACTGACCCCTTAACAGAATTAAATATCATGAGGATCATATCATGATAGCTCAATCATTCATTGAGTTTTTACAAAACTAAATTTTATACAAAACCATTACATCCATAATTAGTCCATCAGATCCATCCACTTCTAACCAAAATCATCACCTTGAATTACAAAAACATGAATTTGAAGGCCTAGGATCCCCACTGGATTCTAGTGTAAAAATTCAAAAGCGAATGACTGCAGGCCTAGGAGGGTTCTAGTGTAAAATTACCATTGGCCCCACTGGTCAATGTGAAAAATTATCACCACAGTGAAGTCCTTTTTACTTCACTTGGTACCAATAGGTCCTTAGAACATTTCCAAACCCGTTGTCTTTTGAAGAAATTCAGACAACAAGTTCTCAACGGTCTTCCTCAAGAGATCCGCGAGCAGATATTACAAAACATCATCCAGTCCAGAACCAAAGAATAGCTCGATGTCCTCCAAAAATGTCTCAATTTTACAAAAAGCAATCAGCAAGGTCACAATGGATGGTCATGGGAATGGGAGTACCATTCAAAACCCCATTTTCATTGCACTCAGGAATATCCTAACCGATATCCTCTGTGCTATCCAGATTGTGAACACAGCCTAGATTTCAGCATCCCCCACTTCAAAACAACTCAGATGTTTGGAACTCGATATCTAGATGCTAGAGAACTATTCAAATGGGGTATGTTAGCTAGAATCCGAGTCACAAGATCTGATTGTGAAATGATAAGATTTTTAGGAAATAGAGTCCTTCAAGAAGTCAGAAGACTATTATTATACAAAAAACTAATCAACATACAAATCATTTCAACACCTCCAGAAGTATTAGCAAATGGAGAGCTGCAATAAACGATCCATTACTTCTACCTGGATACAAAACTTCCTCCTCTCTACTATCTTTCGGATTGGCTATGCAATCACGAAGATCACTTTGTCCAACTCAACAAATGGCGATCAAAGACAATCGTCAATAACTGGTAAAAATACCGATATCCAGAGTATGCGCTAGTCCATACGAGTACATATTCTCGGACATATGTCCACTATGAACATTTGCCAAGTCCAAAACCCTTTCATATTGAAACACAGTATGAAAATTACATGGTTCAATATGAAAGCTATTATGACTTACCTTTTGTCTCGTCAGATGATGAAATGAGTGACGATGAGGAGACATGGCACAACCTATAAAACATGATGGAAGGCTGACACGAGTGGTCCTAGCTCCACTCCACTTAAAAAAAAAAAAAAGACCAACAAAAGAAAATTATGGCTGCAAAATTATCCATTTTGCTTTTCATTCTCCTTATTTTCCATTCTGCTTTTTAATTTTACTCTTGTAATTTTGCACTTTTACTTTTCTTTCTTACAAAAAATCTGACAAGGTACTGTTCACCTGTCACTATTCACATGTGAAGACAACAGGAAGAACTGTTCAAACACTATTCGAGCACTGTTCACCCGGCAGGAAGAACTGTTCAGACACTGGTCAAGTACTGTTCACACGTGAAAAAGTAAGTCGCAGATACTGTTCAAGATTCTAAAAAATTACAAAATTGCCCCTGGTCACTTCTATATAAGGAGGCACCTATCCAAGGCAATCCCAAGCTTCTTGAACCCAAGCTTCTTGAACCCAAGCTTTTTGAATACAAAGCTTCTTCAATGCAAGCTTCAAGCTTCTTTTTTCAAGACTTCTTCCATTTCTCTCAAATTCGAGAAACTCCGAAGAAGACTCTAAAGAAGTTTCACCCCTAGGTGAAGAAAGGAGCAAGAAGGTCGATTCACTTCCCATCCTACCCTACCTCTACGTCATCTACAAACCTACAAAGCCTGTAATCTTTCTTCTAGTAGATCTTAGGAAGCTCATGCGTTGAGCAACCTTTGTAAATCCTACCCGAAATTACATCTCTAAAACCTCTGTACAAAACTTTCAAAAAGTTTATAAAATTTCAAAGTAAGTTTCTTTGAAATTTCTTACAAAATTACAAATATTTATTTCTTTTGCATGCATATGGTCAATTCAACCGCCTGATTTGCATATATATATATATCTGCTACCTATTAAGTATATATATGTATGAATTTCATATTTAAATTTCATATTTATATATATATATATATATCTGCTACCTATTAAGTATATATATGTATAAATTTCATATTTAAATTTCATATTTATCTTTACAAATTTATATATATATTCATAACGGACTGGCTCTGCCACCTATTGAATATATATATACTAATATTTAATTTTCATTTCTGAAGATTTTCCTTTCTTGTGCATTTTGTTTATTTCTTTAATTATTTATATATTGTTCAAGATTTAGATTTTATTTCTTCCCTGTTAGCTCATCCCCCTTTCGATTTTGGTGCGTCCTTAGTGTGTGTGTATATATATATATATATATATATATATATATATATATATATATATATATATATATATATATATATATATTAAATAGCTCACTATTTAATATATATGGTTCATGTATATATATAGATTGCTAAAGATGAAAATGAGTTTTAATTGATTGTTTTTGGAGTTGAAATGGACATTACTGGTGTTTAGGTATGTACCTAAACTTTGCATTGTTGAATGACAAATGTTTTTACTAATCTGAGTCTGTTCGATAATATTAGTTGTTCTAGTAGCTATTAATTATTCTAGTAACTATTAGCTATTTTACTAACTATTAACTTTAGATATTAATTGC
This sequence comes from Hevea brasiliensis, assembly GCF_030052815.1. Classification (NCBI taxonomy): domain Eukaryota; kingdom Viridiplantae; phylum Streptophyta; class Magnoliopsida; order Malpighiales; family Euphorbiaceae; genus Hevea; species Hevea brasiliensis. The sequence continues at coordinate 45,277,838 of NC_079505.1, forward strand.
TAGTATTTAGCTATTTATATAGTGATTTAAAATAGAAGTATTCGATAAAAATAGTTGTTGCATTATCTGCTAAATATAAAAATAGTGGTATCATCTTTTTGACATAAGTCAAACTACTCTCTCAATCTCTAAAACTGTAGCTATGAGGTGTAAATTTTCATGGACTACTTCCTCAACCTTTAATTACTAATATAAATATTATGCCATCAAACAGTATAAAAGTAGTGTTTTGAGCCCTAAATACTACCTTAAAAACTATTACCGAATAGAGCATCTGTAGATTTTAGATGGATATTGTGTTCTATATGTTGGTGGCCTGAGGCCTTCGATGCTGTTATATTATCTATTTTGCAAGAAAAATATCCTAATTTTTAGGAAAACTTAGTAAGTAATGTTGCCGTGGATTTCTTGGATGTTGGGTTTGATCGGATTAAGGGTCTCTTAAAATCAAAGAATAAGTGAGAGTCGGTGGTGATTGGCAACCACTCTGACGCTCAAGTCAGTAATAAAATTATGAATCGAGTACTTAGTATAATGAAAGTGAGTGTTTTTTTTGCATACCTGTTTTTATAGCTTTTCCTTATTTATATAGTAATTGATCGGGATGAAATCTTGGCCAGATCTTTGCAAATTCCTGATTTAAGTTATAACAGTAATGACCCTCAGATTATGCTAGGAATTTAGGTGTGATTAGTGGCATGATAGATGGTGTGATCTTTGTCTAGTCTGAAATCAAAAAAGTAATGATATCTTTGACTTGCCCAATCCCTCAAAATATCATAGATCTCCTCAAAGCTTGGTTCTTTAGGTGTGAGGTTTTGAGCTCGGATGGGGAAGCTCTGTTTGCTTCCTAGTTTAGATAGGCGAGCTTTGTCTAGTTCTAAGCTCGGATGGGTGAGCTATATCATTTATTCCCCCGCCAAGTCTGAATCTTTAGGTTCAAAGGATTATGCCTTTTCGAAACTCGATAAGCATTGATGGCTTTTCTCTCGAAAGCTATAAGAAATAAATGGTTATTTTTAGCTTTCGGAGTGACTGTTTTGGTGGTGATTTTAATTTTTCATCATTTAATGCTTCAGCTATATATAAAGGTGTGTTATTGGTGTCATTTTTGCTTTATCTGCTTCCCTAAATTTTCGAATTTCCTTTGGTAAGTGATTTTGTATTTTTTAGTGTCACTCCATCGAATTGATTTCTTTTAGCGAAAAAGTAGTGCTTTCTTTTTTCTGCCTTCTTCTTTTTTAGTGCTCTTTTTTCTTTTTCAAAGATGAGTGATATCGATAGTCAAAGGACAGTGAGTACTCCGTCCGTTCAATTTTTGTGGAGCTCCGATGAGAAGGTGGAAAGTAGTGGGTGGGATGATGTAGGTGAGGTGCAAACTGAACCGAACCCACATAACTCTGCTGATCCTAGCAAAAAGAAAGATCAAAAGCTGAGGAAAGAGTTGCTTCTGGTCGATAAGGTTTCGCCAGTTCTGCTATCCTTCAATTTTACCCGAATAAGTGAAGAGTTCAAACTCTCAGGGGACTTGTTTGAGCTAGTTAAATGTCATGGGGACTTTCATGCTGATCACAGCTTTGAAGAAGGAGATCAAATCATGGTGTATAAAGAGCAGTTGAAGGCCGATCTGCAATATCCCTTGGAGCAATTTTACAAAAACATGCTGAATTATCGCCGTATTTGTGTGGCTCAGCTTCTCCCAAACTTATGGAAAACTTTGATAGCTTTCTGAGGTTTGTGTTGAGATAAAAATTTGACTCCTATTGCGAAAACCTTTGCTGACCTACACCACCTCAAGAGGAAAAAAAATGAAGAGTACTAGTTTTTTGAGGCAAAGTCGAACTATAAGCTCTTCACTGAACTCCCATTATCTTTAAAAAATTGAAAAGACAAATGCTTTGTACTTTAGAGCAAGTATCCGCATGGCTTTGAAGGTGTTCTAAGAAGCTGGAACTACCTGGCCGAGAGACCACGGGGAGAGATCATCCTGAATCAGGATGAGGAAGCAGTGGTTTTGGAACTGAAAAGCCAAGCTAACACCTATTGATATTTAACTGCTGATGTTATGAATATCGAGCTGAAGTGGTGGTTGGCCAATGTGGTGGCTGGGGAGAGCATCTCCTTGCAACTTGCCGACCTTGGATCTAGAAAGGATAAAATCCTGAATTCTTGCTCTCCCAATTTAGTATGAACTCACTAACTACTTTTTATGTGTAGATATGGCTAGAATAGAGGCTGAGAGAGCTACCAAGAAGAGAAAAAGTTCTTAAGAAGAAAAAGGTCGTTGCTTAGGTTACTGCGATGAAGGCAAGTGAACAGCAGCAGCAGCAGAATAGGGTTTGAGCTGAAGAGACAAACTTGCTTGCTTGTGCTTAGAATGACCCTACCAATCTTGGGTCCCTTCTAATTCAGGATCAGCCTTCGAGCTAACCACTAATCTCTGCTACTTCAGGGGGTGGTTCATCTAGGAAACCAATCTCCAAGGGGGCTCAAGTGCTTTCCCAGTCTCTGGAGAGAAATCGAACTGCGAAGGGCAACATAGATTTGGCTGGGTTGCTGCTATGACCCTATGCCTTCTTGAAGATCCAGCTTGGATGGGTCTAGAGAGCATTAACAATCTCCTAAATCAATCTATGAGCTTGAGCCTAGAGGCGGTTGCCACTCAACACATGGTGAAAGAGAAGGTGAACTTCCTTAGGCAAGAGATGTATAAGGTAGTTAACAAGGCTATATCTTATAAGAATAATTTGACCATAGCAGTTGCTAGGGTGCATGACTTAGCTCAATTGCAGAAGGAGCTGGAGTGTGCCAAGGCGAGCCGGGCTACTGATCTATCTAAAATTTCAGAAGAACTCAAAGTGAAAGAGAATGAGATAATTAAAAGGAGGCCAATGCATATGTGCAAGCTTGTAGTGATCTTCTTGCCTAGCTACTAAAACGCTATCTGAATGAAGACTTCGCCTGGCTTGAAAAGCTTGCCTCTAGTGCCGAAGCTAAAAGTGAGAGTGAGGATGATCAGGCTGGGGGTTCTGTGAGGGTAAATGATGATGTAGAGGCTGGTGGGGATCCACTTACCAAATGACTATACTTTCCTCTTTTTATTAATGAAATATGAGTTTTGCTCCAACTTTTATTCTCTGATTGGGATTGTTTATACTAACCTATTATCTTTTCTCCAGAAGATCGTCCTTTTTTGTACTTGGTCAAAAAATTCTTTAGAAGGCCAAACCTTAGGTAGGGCAAATAATTTTTGTCGAGAGTTTGGAATTATTGAGTGGGACTTTGGCGATAACTATACCTTTGGTAATATCTGTGCCTTGGATGAGGTCTTTGCACCTCGGATGAGGTATAAGCCTCGAATGAGGTCTTTGCGCTTCCTATTTTTTTAGACATCGATGATTATGTGTGTGGATTGGATGTTTCTTCGGAGATCAGGCTACTCTGATCTGGCTACTATTATTGAAAACTGAATCTGAACTTCTCATTTATTGATAATATTTTTTCAAGCTGCAAACATTCCATGCCCGGGGGAGTTCACTCCCACCCGGGTAAGCGATCTTATAAGTGAAGGAGTGGAAGCATGATTATTGAGCATTAGTGTTAGTAGTATACCCTAGAGCATATCATTAGTATGTATCTTGTACATATTTTATTAACATAAGGCAATTTCACTTTTCCGTTTACATAATGTATTTATGTGTAATAGAAAAGGTCCATTGATATTTTATTAGAAATTCTATTCTTAAGTTGTTAAGAATATGAGTGACAGTATTTCTAGCACAAAGTATCATAAATTGGTTCACAATCGAGGATACTTCACAATAAGGACATGACTTATCCAGAAAGATTGTAATCATGTTTATTCCTAAGGTATTTATATGAGATATAAATAAGATAGAATGGTGAGTCTCATGCCATATAACAAACATGATAGGCACTTATACATGATAAGTAGGCCGAACCAGTGACACATATGACAAGCACATGGAGTTTACTCTTGTTAATGCATTGTCATATATCATATCAGTGCATATAATCTTTAGACCTGAGATAACACAATTATCTTGTATATAGGTGGTTTGAATTTGATACTGCTTTCATACTTGTACTGTGTATGGGTATATGCACATGTGTTGGCTCCTACTAGTTATATATGAAGGTAGGTGTTGATCAAGATGGAATCTGTTACCCTAAGTAAATAGGGATAAAGTCCTATGTTCATTTAATTGTTCTTGATGTTTCAAGTTCCTGGCCAGGACAGACGGATTTAGTCAGAAAAGAGTTTCTAACAAGAAAATCTAATTAATCAAGAACTGGAATTAAAAGAGAACATAATATTCATAGCAAATGTGGTTTGACATAAACCATGACTCCAGCTCGAATTGGGATTTTGTAACAGAGAGATTCTAGTGCATGGTAACATATGATTAAAGGTTCATTTAAGGTATTCCTTATTATTGATTAGGTGGTCATGGCACGCTATGCTAAGTGTCAACCATGGTCTATGAGATGCCTAAAATGATTTAGAGTAATCATTTAAGGTAAGAAAGAGTTTTGATGATATTAATCATATCTCATTGCCAATTAGTGATGAGCCTAGTGAGTCACACACATACACATGATAATCACCAAGTAAAATGTGATTTAATTGATTAATTAAAGAGTTTAACTAATTAATTTAATAGGTTTGGTTTGTAATAAGATTGCAAAGTCCCTAGCATGACTTGAAACCAAATCTAGGTTATTGGATGTATAGTATAAGTTAAATTTATATTTAAAGTGTTTAAATATGAATTTAATTGTGAGAAATTAATTGATAGAGATTAATTAATTAACTAATTAATATTTGATATAAATTGATTTGAAGAGGAGAAATAATGTTTTTTGGGTTGAGAACTCAAAATTACAATATAAGGGTAATTTGGTCATTTCACATGGTGACATATAGCACCATAAGATGGTGACATGTGGCACCATATTAGCTTGCCATTTGTCTTCCTATCATGTAAGATGATCAAAGTCAAGATTAAGTCTAGCTTTGACACTTGGCTTAATGTGATTAGGTCAATTAAAAATAAGATGCAATGTGGAGGTGACATGTGGCATAGGGTTTAAGTGATGACCTAATTATAAAAGGGAAAAGAAAAGAAGAAACACTCACTCTTATTCTCTCTTATGTGTGGCGGCACCTCTTCCTCCCTCTCCTCTCTTCATCTTTTCTCATAAATTCAAAGAGAATCACTCCATTCCCTTTGAATTAAAATTGCTAGAAATTGTTTCTAGTGTCCTATACACACCTTATGAGATATGGCATGGAAGAAAACCAAGTCTTAAGCATGTTAAGATTTGGGGATTGTCCAGCTTATATCAAAAAGCTGAACACCGATAAATTGGAAACTAGATTAGAAAAGGGTCGATTTGTTGGATATCCAAAAGAGAGTTTTGGATATTATTTTTATTTGCCTACATCACAAAAGGTTGTGGTAAGCAAAGATGCCACTTTTCTTGAACAACAGTTTATTCAAGAAGGAGGCAAAGGAAGGCAAATAGAGTTAGAATTGGAAAATTCTGACTAACCAACAAATCAAATAGATGTAGATCCATCTAGTCAACCTACACTTATTGATGAAACATCTATAGTAATTCCTCGCAGATCAACTAGGATATCTCACCCACTAGTGAGATATGGTTTCCTTCATGAAGATGAACAAAAGTTGTTTACTCATGAAGAAGTAGATCATGGAGATGATCCACTTACTTATGAAGAAGCTATATCAAATATAGACTCTTCAAAATAGATTGAAGCTATGAAATCCGAAATTGATTCCATGTATAAGAATCAAGTTTGAGATCTTGTTGACCCACTTGAAGGTATTGTACCTATAGGGAATAAATGGGTTTTCAAGAAGAAAATTGGTTCTGATGGAAAGGTAGAGACCTATAAAGCAAGGCTAGCAGCGAAAGGGTTTCGCCAAAGGTAAGGAATCGACTATGAGGAGACTTTCTCGCCTGTTGCCATACTTAAATCAATTAGGATTCTATTAGCAATAGCTGCATACGATGATTATGAGATTTGGCAGATGGATGTCAAAACAGCTTTTCTCAATGGATATATTGAAGAAAACATTTTCATAGAACAACTTAGGGGTTTTGAATCCTAAGATGGTTCCAAGGTATGCAAGCTAAAGCAATCTATTTATGGGTTGAAATAAGCTTCGAAGAGTTGGAACATCCATTTTGATGAAGCCATTAAGTCATTTGGTTTTATAAAAAATGTGGATGAACCATGTGTATATAAGAACGTTAGAGATAGTGCTATCACTTTCCTTGTCTTATATGTGGATGATATTTTGTTGATAGGTAATGACATAGGTATGTTGACAGCTGTAAAAGTATGGTTGTCAAATACATTCTCCACGAAAGACTTAGGGGAGGCAACCTATATTCTTGGAATTCGCATCTATAGAGATAGAGTGAAAAGAACAATTGGTTTATCCCAAAGTCTATACTTGGAAAAGGTGTTAAAAAGGTTTAACATGCTTGATTCCAAGAGAGGATTGTTACCAGTGAGACATGGTATCCACCTTTTTAAAGAGATGTCTCCAAAGACACCTGAAGAAAAAGATAAAATGGCCAGGATTCCATATGCTTCAGCTATTGGAAGTTTGATGCATGCAATGATTTGTACTAGGCCGGATATCGCACATGCTGTTAGTTTGACTAGCAGGTTTCAATCCAATCCAGGTTTGGAACATTGGATAGCTGTCAAAAATATCCTTAAGTACTTGAGAAGAATTAAGGATTTATTCTTAATTTATGGAGGTGGTGACTTGCAATTGGATGGTTATACTGATTCTGATTTCCAATTAGATATCGACGATAGAAAGTCTACCTTTGGGTTTGTGTTCATTTGTAATGGAGATGCAGTTAGTTGGAAGAGTTCCAAATAGAGTACGACTGCTGATTCCACTACAGAGGCTGAGTATATTACTACATTAGATGCTACAAAAGAAGCTATTTGGATAAAAAAAGTTCGTGACAGAACTTGTAATAGTTCCTTTCATTGAGTCAGCAGTTCCACTCTACTGTGACAACAATGGAGTGGTCATACAGGCTAAGGAACCCCGGTCTTACTAGAAATCTAAACACATAGAAAGGTGTTACCACATTATCAGAGAAATAGTGGGCGAGGTGATGTATCCATGCAGAAAATAGCATCAGCTGAAAATCCAGCTGATCCATTCATGAAGCCTATGTCACAAGCTCAGTTAGATCGACATCTTGAGAAGATGGGTCTAAGATATTGTAATGAATGGCTGTAGTGCTAGTGGGAGATTGTTAGTAGTATGCCCTAGAGCATATCATTAATATGTATCTTGTACATATCTTATTAATAAAAGACAATTTTACTTTTCTATTTACATAATGTATTTATGTGTAATAGAAAAGATTCATTAATATTTTATTAGAAATTCTATTCTTAAGTTATTAAGAATATGAGTGACAATATTTCTAGCACAAAGTATCATAAATTGGTTCACAATCGAGGATACATCACAATAAGGACATGACTTATCCAGAAAGATTGTAATCATGTTTGTTCCCAAGATATTTATATGAGATATAAATAAGATGGAATGGTGAGTCTCATGCCATATAACAACCATGATAAGTAGGCCGAACCAGTAACGCATATGACAAGCACATGGAGTTTACTCTTGTCAATGCATTGTCATATATCATATCAGTGCATATAATCTTTAGACCTGAGATAACACAGTTATCTTGTATATAGGTGATTTAAGTTTGATATTGCTTTCATACTTGTACTGTGTATGGGTATATGGGCATGTATTGGCTCCTACTACTTATATATGGAGGTAGGTGTTTATCAAGATGGAATTTGTTACCCTAAGTAAATAGGGATAAAGTCCTATGTTCATTTAATTGTCCTTGATGTTTCAAGTTCTGGCGGAGACAGATGATTTAGTCGAGAAATGAGTTTCTGACAAGAAAATCTAATTAATCAAGAACTGAAATTAAAAGAGAACATAATATTCATAGCAAATGGGGTTTGACATAAACCATGACTCCAGCTCGAATTGGGATTTTGTAACAGAGAGATTCTAGTGCATGATAACATATGATTAAAGGTTCATTTAAGGTATTCCTTATTACTGATTGGGTGGCCATGGCACGCTATGCTATGTGTCAACCATGGTCTATGAGATGCCTAAAATGATTTAGAGTAATCATTTATAGTAAGAAAGAGTTCTGATGATATTAAGAGTTAATATCATATCTCATTGCCAATTAGTGATGAGTCTAGTGAGTCACACACATATACAAGATAATCCCCAAGTAAAATATGATTTAATTAATTAATTAAAGAGTTTAATTGATTAATTAAATAGGTTTAGTTTGCAATAAGATTGCAAAGTCCCTAACATGACTTGAAACCAAATCTAGGTTATTGGATGTGTAGTATAAGTTAAATTTATATTTAAAGTGTTTAAATATGAATTTAATTGTGAGAAATTAATTAATAGAGATTAATTAATTAATTTATATTTGATATAAATTGATTTGAAGAGGAGAAATAATGTTTTTTGGGTTGAGAACTCAAAATTACAACATAAGGGTAATTTGGTCATTTTACATGGTGACATATGGCACCATGAGATGGTGACACATGGCACCATATTTGCTTGCCATTTGTCTTCTTATCATGTAAGATTATCAAAGTCAATATTAAGTCTAGCTTTGGCACTTGGCTTAATGTTATTAGATCAATTAAAAATAAGATGTAATGTGGAGGTGACATGTGGCACATGATTTAAGTGATGACCTAATTATAAAAGGGAAAAGAAAAGAAGAAACACTCACTCTTATTCTCTCTTATGTGTGGCGGCACCTCTTCCTCCCTCTCCTCTCTTTATCTTTTCTCATCAATTCAAAGAGAATCACTCCATTCCCTTTGAATTAAAATTACTAGAAATTATTTCTAATGTCCTATACACATATACAACCTCTCTAAAGGTAAGAACCCAATTTATAATTAGTTGGCAAAGGCTTAAGAAGCAAATTAGGGGCTGCCCATTAGTGATCTTGGTGTGGACAAGCTAGAGGGACAACACTTGGGGTCCTAAGTGCTTCCTAAAGGTACCAATCACATCCATAGTGCATCAAGGAGGTTAGTGCTCTAACTCCTCTTTTAAACTAGGGTTTAAATGAATTAATTTATTAATTCACAATTTTGAATGGCAAACATGATCCTAATACATATTAAAAGTGTTTTAATATGTAATTGAGCATTAAAATTAATTAGGCACATAACAGATGTGGTATGATACATGTAATCCTATAAGAAAATTTTTGAAATTCAATGCTCTAATGAACCAACTTTTATGCTTCCGTTCCTTCAATTAGAACCTTGAATTTCAAAAATTATTTCTAAGTTTACATGCACCATATCAAGTATCTTATGATCCTAATCAATTTCCAATGCCCAATTTCATACCAAAACATATTTTAGCATGCATTAAAATTTTATTTGCCATTAAAGATTATGAATTAACATTTAATTCAATTAAACCGTAACTAAAAGAGTGATTTTTAGGTATTAACCTCTTGATGCACAATTGATGCAATCTTAGGATGTTCTTAGGAACCCAAATGTTGTCCCTCTAGTTTGTCCACCACAAGCACACACCAAAGTAGCAATGGCAGCCTCTAGATTGGCTTCTCAAGCCTTGTCAACCAATTTTGAGATGGGGTTTATTGCTTTAGTAAAGGTTAATGGGTATTTAGGACACTAAAAACCTTTTACTGCAATTCTAACTCAAAGAAAATAGAGATTTCTCTTTGAATCAAATGAGAAAAGAAGAGAGGAGAAAGACACTCCAAGTTGTCGTCCACTTTTTGGAGAGGAAGAGTGAGTAGCTAATTTTTCTTTATAACCTTTCTTTATATACTTAGGTCAAACCCTAACTCCCTTGCCACATGTCATCACAAGATCCCATCTTGTTATTATTTGATTTAATCCTATGAAGCCAAGTGTCAAGCTCCATTTAAATCATGACATGTGGTCTTCCATCATAGGAAGACAAGTGGCAAGATCATATGGTGCCATGTGTCACCATCTCATGGTGCCATGTGTCACCATGTGAAAAGACCAATTTGCCCTTACTCTTTAATTTGAGTTCTCAACCCAAAATTATAATTTCTCCTCTTTAAATCAATTTATATCAAATATAAATTAATTAATTAATTAATCTCCATTAATTAATTTTTCATAATTAAATTCATATTTAATCAATTAAATATAAATTTAATTTATACTATACATCCAATAATCTAGATTTGGTTTCAAGTCATGCTAGGGACTTTACAATCTTATTGCAAACCAAACCTCTTCAATTAATTAATTAAACTCTTTAATTAATCAATTAAATCACATTTTAAATGGTGATTAGCTTGTGTAGATGTATGACTTACTAGGCTCATTACTTATTGGCAATGAGAAATGATATCAACTCTTAATATCATTAGAACTCTTTCTTACCGTAAATGAATTCTCTAAATCATTTCAGGCATCTCATAGACCATGATTGACACCTAGCATAGCATGCCATGGCCACCCAATCAGTAATAAGGAATACCTTAAATGAACCTCTAATCATATGTTACCATGTACTAGAATCTCTCCGTTACAAAATCTCAATTCGAGCTGGAGTCTTGGTTAATGTCAAACCTCATTTGCTATGAACATTATGTTCTCTTCTAATTCCAGTTCTTGATTAATTAGATTTTCTAGTCAGAAACTCTTTTCTGACTAAATCTGTCTATAACACCCCTACTTGTATAGCCTAGTATATTTCACTGTTTCGGTGACCAGTGTCGGTTCGGACAATTAAGGGGTTTAGAACCACTCTTAAGACAACTAGATAAGCCTTAAACCCAAATAATTAGTAATTGCCAATTAGTTAAGTATAAATAAGAAAAACAGAACATAAGAAGTTAAACGAGCCAAGAGTCACAGCGATGGGTGACCTTCTCGGGAACGACTGCGAAGTTAATTTAAACTCAAATTTCGAACCGTAAAATGTGACGCTGCGGTCCTTAGGACCATTACGAACACAATGGAAAAGAAAAAATCATGAAAAAGAACTGTTAAGCCAGTTAAATAATTAGGTCAGGGAGCCGGAAGAAATATTGAATTATTTGCAAACCGAGTTGAACCAGCGAGGGGCAATTTGGTCAATTGACCCCGAGAGCTGACTCCTGACCTAACTGTCAAATAAAATCGGAGAAAAGAAAATTTCAGATTCTAAAATTAAATTAAAGAACTAATAAAAAAATAAATAGAAAAAAAAAAGAAAAAGAAAAGTAAAAAAGGTAATGACATCACATAGATGACATCATGCATACCTCATAAATATTTTCCTATTTAAGTTATTTTTGACTAAGTCAAAAAGGAGAGAAATAAACATAAAATTAAAAAAAAAAAAAAACAAAGTGGTCATCTTCTCCTTCCAAATTGCCGTTCACCTCTTTTCACTCTAATTCCTCCATTTGAGCTCAAATTCAAGCTTTGGTAACTCTAAAATTTTCCCATAAATCATTTCTAAAAATTGTAGAAACCTTTAAATTGAACCTCAACAAGAAGTTGGGAGGAAGAAAATTGAAGAAAGTGAAGGAAAATCAAGCTTGGCAATTCAAGAAAATTTGACAAGTGAGGTTAGTACTTGTTTCCCTTTCTTTTCTTCTTTAAGCTTTGAAATTAAGTTGAGATGAGTGTAAATTGCATGAAAAGTTAAAGACAATGATAAGTTATGAAGGGACAAACAATTTGGCAGCCATGAGGCTTAGGGGAAAATGATATGTTTCACTTTAATAAATCATGCATGCAAGTCAATCTAAGTGGGTAGGTGTTAGTGCTACACTTTAAATTCATGAATGGAGCAAATATGTAAATTAGGGTTTTGGACATTAGGGTTTAGAGACCAAAAATGTGAGAAACTTGTAAATGGTGTCTTTGACCTAATGTGAAGTGAGAAATGGTCATTTGTGACCTAATTAAGTGTGTTAGAAGTGTTTGAATTTCGGAGGGAGTGTGGTCATGCTGCTGGCAGCATGACCAAGTTAACTTTGAAGGACCAAAAATGAAATTTTACAAGTCCAATTGGTATGGGACCAATTGGGAATGAAAATAGACACTAAATGACACAATTTCATTTAGGAAGCATGCCCAAAAAGTGACCAAAACCTAATGAACAAATTGACCAAAGTTAGAAAATTGCAGGCTGCCCTGTATAAACTGACCAAATGAACAGTATTTGTTCATTTGCTCATAACCTGAGCTACACAAGTCTAAATGACCTGAAATTTTACCAGTGGTTAGATGAGATATAGACCTAAAACTTTTATGAAGAACACAAATCCAAATTATGTCATTAACCAAGTCATTTGGCCACCCCAAGTTGGTGACACAAATCTGCCAGCACCAAAAAATTGCCCTGAATTCTGGGTTGAATCCAATCCGGCAGCCATGGTTCAAATGGCCATAACTTGAGCTAAAAAACTCCAATTGGGGTGATTCAAAAAGGAGAATAAACTTAAGACATTAGGGAACATTTTCTATGAAGAAAGTTTTGCCAAATTCCAACAGTAAAGTGACCAATGGAATAGTGCAACTTAGGACTCCAAAACTGAAAATTGGCAATTTTGCCTAAAAGACCTAAGTTTTGAGAAAACAACCAAAACCAACAAATTTAGTGACCAAAATGTGGTATGTGGGTGAAGTTGGAATTTCCATACCTATTAAGCCTTAGAAAGTCAATAATTTGACTTGAATAGTGTGGTGAATAGTAACCCCGAAACACAAAATTTCAAGAACATCGAGTTTAGCACGTTAGAGCTGGGTAAAAGTGAAGTTAAATTTATTTTTGGATTTATGCTAAGTTATGGTACTGAAACACTGTAAAATTGTGTGTTTCAGTTGAAAAGAATACCGGGAAAGAACCTAGGAACCGAGTCAAGGCCAAGAGGCGACTCGCTTGAGGTTTGTGCACAACATCACTATGCTTTAAAATTTATTGATAAAGTGAATAAAATATGCATTTTACTTTTGCTTTGAATTGTTGAAAGTTTATTGTGACCTTATTTATAATGTTTTGATTTAAATTGTGAAAGTTATTGTGTATATTTGAAATGACAATGTTTAGCAAATTGTTAAGATAAGTTTTGAAACCACAGTGTCATGACCATATATTTGAACACCTCACTAGCACGACTAGTGGGGGTAATTAGTTTTGAATTTTGATTCCTTCTCTGGAGAAGTGTTGAGGTGTGCCAGTAGAAGAGGATGTGAATGGATATCCATATATTTGAGCTAGCTAGCCTTGTGATGTGATTTCTCTTTAGCCTCTGGCTATTGAGATTCTATTTGTTTCGAATGGCATGATCTAACTGTGGGTTTTATGAAATGTGATTTGATACTTCAAAATGAAATTGTTTGGGATTAAAATCTCATAATGCATGATTTGTATTTAATTCTCATGTTCAGTCAAATTTTCGAATAAATGTGATTTAAGTTCTGCATAAAGATTATTTTAGTATGTTGTGTACCGCTGAGTCCTAGTACTCGTGATAGCTTTATTGCTATCAGATTTAGAGACTAGAGGAAGCGTGATGAGCTCTTGAGTGTGAGGATCTATCAGCTTGAAGTTATCGGGTATAATTTATACCCTGACTGTAAATATTTCTTTTGATGTATGTATTGCACATAAATGTATGGACATGTAAATTCGGTTTTGAGCAGCTTGTACAAAGTTTGTATAAAATTGTAATAAAATTTAGTTTGGATTTTTCCAATGTAGATTTTAGTATGATGTATATATAGATTGTTTGTCTTTAAAGAATGGAAATGTTTTATTTTAATTTGAATGAGATTGATAGATATTATTTTACTGATGATTGAATTTTGGAAATTGAGAAATGTTGACTGTTGAATTTTGAGATTTGAGAAATTGTTGAGATTGATTGTGAAATTGAAGTAGTGGTTGAGAAAATTTTTGGAAGTGCTTTTTTTCAGGTATTTGAAGAACTTTTTTCTCAAAATACAGATGGAACTCTGGCAAAATTTTTATAAAATTTGCGAAGAAATAAAATGGACCAATAAAAAATATTAACTAGTTTTAATGTTAATTAAATGTTCTAATTACCTATTAGAAAATGCTCACCACTTAACAAAAGTAATAAAATTGTTTTAAAATCCCTTGTAGGGTACTTAATGAGTTATCAGTAGGTGAATTGCGGTAGTTCATTAGGTATTCTACGGGATCATGTTATGCCTTACAGAGGGGTAAGGTGTGACATGTTTTAGTGGTATCAAAGCAAAATTTTTGAAGTATGTTTTAACTTGAGAATTTGTGTCTTTCTTGTTAAGTACAACTGCTCAATGTCCATATTTGTTATATACAGTGCATTACATCATGAATATGAACTAACGGAGGGAAATCTCCTTGTGTTACTTGTTCAGGAGATACCCTAACTTTAGCCTGAAATGGAAAAAGGGGATCGCTCAGTTGAGCAGTCTGTTGAAGCTGAGGCACAAGGGGAAGCCCCAGCTTTGCAGAATGTTAGTGGATCTGTAGCACCAGCCCCGCAAATGCCGCAGTTTCCTGCACAATTTGCACAGCAGATGGCTGCGATGTTTCAACAAATGGCTGGGGGTATGCCTGCTCAAGCTCCACCTTAGACACCTGTGGCACAACCATTGCCTCCAACCAGACAGTATGATAAATTATTGAAGTATGGGGCTGCAGAATTTAAGGGTGCAGTGGACCCTTTAGAGGCAGAGCAATGGCTTGAAAGAATGGACAGAGTATTTAAGAAGCTGCACTGCCAAGATGAACTGAAGTTTGAGTATTCTGTGTCTCTACTACAAGGGGATGCGTATGATTGGTGGAAGACCATCCCCCACAGCTTGGCTGAACCACCAGTGCTGACCTGGGATGACTTCATCAAAGAATTCAGACATAAATACATCCCAAATGCATATGTTGATCAGAAACTGCAAGAATTTTTGAGTTTGAAACAAGGGAATAGATTAGTGGCAGAGTATGAGAGGGAGTTCTCCTGCTTAAGTCATTATGCTGGGAGTCTCCTTTCCACCAGCAAGGCAAGGTGCAAGAGATTTGAGACGGGTTTGAAGCCCAGTATAAGGATGCAAGTTGTGGGATTTCGACACAACAACTTCTCAGAGCTCATGTCTCAAGCACTTGAGTTGGAAAGAATAGAATCAGAAGTAACCCCAGTGAAAGAAAAATCAGAGAAAGCTAAGAAATCAGAAAAAGACAAGGGAGAAAAGTCAGTAGAACAAAGTTCTAGTGGGACTTCTGGGAAGAAGAAGAAATTTAGTGGACCCAGCAGGAGTCGAGGTGGAAGATTTGGTAGGGGCAGATTTTTTAGACAGAGACCCCCTAGGTTTGGTCAGCAGTCGAGCAGGGGTTCATATTCTGCCCGCCCCTGTGAGACTTGTGGCAAGATGCATATGGGGGAATGCTATTGGGCCACTGGAGCCTGTTTTAACTTTGGAGGCAAGGGCCATATAGCTAAAGACTGCACTAGTGCTCCGTCCCCGAGATATGGTCCAGCTCCTACTACTGCCAAGGGATCTATTCAGAGTCCTGCTCCCAGAGGTTCCACGATCGGTTAGCGGAGGAAAAGCAGGTAGAGGCACTACTTGAGCAATCGAGCACGATTGGTCAATCAGCACAAGGAAGTGCTTCAGCCAGAGTTTACACGATGAAACAGCGAGAAGAGGCTGAGACTTCCGATGTGGTAGCTGGTACATTCTCTATCTCTGATCAAGAAGTATTTGTATTATTTGATCCGGGTTCAACCCATTCATATGTTTGTGCTAGCATAGTCTGTTCACTTGCTGTTCCATGTGTGCAAATGGGTTTTGAAGTGCTAGTAACTAGTCCATTAGGACAAGAGGTCCGGGTCAACAGAATCTATAGAGACTGTCCTTTGGTGATCCAAGGACATGTTTTCCTGTCAGACTTGATTGAAATGCCCTTCAGAGAGTATGATATCATCTTGGGCATGGATCGGTTAGCCAGGCATCACGCTATGATTGACTGTAGACTGAAGAGAGTCACTTTTGGTCTCCCTTTGTATGGTGATGTGGTAATACATGGGGAGAGGCATTTACTGCCATCAAACATCATTTCGGCTGCACTAGCCAGAAGGATGATCAGAAAGGGGTGTGAAGCATATTTGGCACATGTGATAGACACCCAAGTGGGGAGTCCAGCACTGAGGGACATCCCTACTGTATGTGATTTTCCGGATGTATTTCCTGATGAATTGCCAGGATTACCTCCAGAAAGAGAGGTGCAGTTTGAGATTGATGTTATGCCTGGTGTGGATCTAATCTCCATAATGCCATATAGAATGGCACCTGCAGAATTGAAAGAGTTGAAAGTGCAGTTACAAGAATTGCTTGACAAGGGCTTTATCCGCCCTAGTGTGTCACCTTGGGGAGTGCCAGTGTTGTTTGTTAAGAAGAAGGATGGCACTCTCCGCTTATGTATTGACTACCGGCAGTTGAATAAGGTGACAATAAAGAATAGATATCCATTGCCCCGCATTGATGACTTGTTTGATCAGTTGAGGGGTGCAGCTGTGTTCTCCAAAATTGACCTGAGATCAGGTTATTATTAGCTAAAAGTACAAGAGCAGAGTATTCCTAAAACTGCCTTTAGAACCCGCTATGGCCATTATGAGTTCTTAGTGATGCCATTCGGGTTGACTAATGCTCCGGCTGCTTTTATGGATCTGATGAATACTATCTTCAGACCATACCTCGACCAGTTTATTGTGGTATTCATTGATGATATATTGGTCTATTCGAGGAGTGCAAAAGAGCATGATAGACATCTGCGCATTGTACTGCAAACTTTGAGGGAGAAACAGCTATACGCCAAATTGTCGAAGTGTGAATTTTGGCTGAAGAAAATATCTTTCTTGGGGCATGTAGTATCAGAAGAGGGTATCAAGGTAGATCCAAGTAAGATTGAAACTATCCTTAATTGGAGGCCACCCAGGAATGTCACAGAGATTCACAATTTTCTGGGTTTAGCTGGATACTACCGTCGATTTGTGAAGGGATTTTCCATGTTGGCATCTCCATTGACTAAGCTACTCTGAAAAGATGTAAAATTTCAATGGACGGATAAATGCCAACAGAGTTTTGATGAATTGAAAAGATGTTTGACTGAAGCTCCAGTCCTGACTTTACCTACACTGGGTAAAGAATACACCGTTTACAGTGATGCTTCTCACAATGGGTTAGGTTGTGTATTGATGCAAGATCGAAATGTTATTGCCTATGCATCACGCCAGCTGAAACCACATGAGAGGAACTATCCAACACATGATTTGGAACTTGCAACTATTGTGTTTGCTCTTAAGATCTGGAGGCACTATTTGTATGGGGAGAAGTGTTACATCTACACAGATCATAAGAGTTTGAAGTATTTGGGCACTCAGAAGTAGTTGAATTTGAGACAGAGGAGATGGTTAGAGTTGATAAAAGACTATGATTGTCTGATAGACTATCAGCCAGGGAAAGCTAATGTTGTGGCTGACGCCTTAAGTCGCAAGACTATGGCGAGTCTACGGGTTACTCCTTTGTCTATGGTACATGAGTTGAGATCATTACATGCCAGCTTAGAGATTAATGATGAGGGGCAGACAAAAGTTGCATGGCATGTACAGCTAGTGTTGATTGATCAGATTAGAATGGTTGCTCAGAATGATCAGAAGTATCAGAAGCTGATGGAAGAAGTCCGACAGGGCAAGAAACCAGAATTCTCAATCAGAGATGATAGTCTACTACTACACCAGGGCAGAATGTATGTTCCTAAAGATGTCGATTTGAGGCAAATCATTTTGAAGGAAGCACATGAGTCTCCTTTTACTATGCACCCTAGTGGCACAAAAATGTATAGAGGGCTAAAGGGGCATTACTGGTGGATGGGTATGAAAAGAGATGTGGCAGAGTTTGTTTCTAAATGCCTAACTTGTTAGCAAGTAAAGGCAGAGCATCAAGTACCCACTGGGTTGTTACATCCACTACTAGTACCAGAATGGAAATGGGAGAGAATAACGATGGATTTTGTGATGGGACTTCCGAGGACACAGAAGAGTCATGATGCAGTATGGGTCATTGTTGATAGACTGACCAAGTCTGCTCATTTTCTGCCAGTCCGAATGGACTACAGTTTAGAAAGATTGGCCAAGTTGTACATTGATGAAATTATGAGATTACATGGAGTGCCAGTATCCATCGTATCAGACAGAGATCCTAGGTTTACTTCTAGATTCTGGGGTAGTCTTCAGAGAGCCCTAGGAACTATATTGAACTTCAGTACTGCATTCCACCCACAGACAGATGGCCAATCTAAGAGGGTAATTCAGATCTTGGAGGACATGCTACGGGCTTGTGTGATTGAGTTTGAGGGCAGTTGGGACACACACTTGCCTTTGATTGAGTTTGCTTACAACAACAGCTACCAATCAAGCATTGGGATGCCTCCATATGAAGCTTTGTATGGCAGAAAATGCAGAACCCCATTGTGTTGGGATGACGTGGGTGAAAGAAAGATGATTGGACCCGAAATTGTTCAGTAAACTGAAGAGAAGATCAGGGTGATCAGAGATCGACTTAAGACTGCATCAGACCATCAGAAGTCCTACATTGATTTGGAAAGAAGGGATATTGAGTATGCAGTGGGTGAGAAAGTATTCCTCAAGGTTTCCCCTTAGAAGACAATTATGAGATTCTGCAGAAAGGGGAAACTGAGTCCTCGCTTCATTGGGCCATATGAGGTTTTGGAAAGAGTGGATCCTTTAGCATATCATTTGGCACTACCTCCAGAGTTGGAGAAGATACATAATGTCTTCCATGTGTCTATGTTGAGGAGGTATCGATCAGACCCATCTCATGTACTACCAGTGAAAGAAATTGAAGTGAATCCAGACCTCACATATGAGGAAGAACCCATAGTGATTCTGGCTTATAAGGTGAAGCAGCTACGGAACAAGCAGATACCGTTGGTAAAAGTGCTGTGGAACCATCATTCGGGCCAGGAGGCTACTTGGGAACGAGAGGAGGACATGAGGAGACAGCACCCACAGCTGTTCAGAGATTAATACCAGGTAAAATTTTGAGACGAAATTTATTTTAAGGGGGGGAGAATTGTAACACCCCTACTTGTATATCCTGGTATATTTCACTGTTCCGGTTACCGGTGTCAGTCCGGACAATTAAGAGGTTTAGAACCACTCTTAAGATAATTAGATAAGCCTTAAACCCAAATAATTAGTAATTGCCAATTAGTTAAGTATAAATAAGAAAAACAGAACATAAGAAGTTAAACGAGCTGAGAGTCACAACGATGGGTGACCTTCTCGGGAACGACTGCGAAGTCGATTTAAACTCAAATTTCGAACCGTAAAATGTGACGCTGCAGTCCTTAGGACCATTATGAACACAGTGGAAAAGAAAAAATCATGAAAAAGAACTGTTAAGCCAGTCAAATAATTAGGTCAGGGAGCCGGAAGAAATATTAAATTATTTGCAAAACGGGTTGAACCAGCGAGGGGTAATTTGGTCAATTGACCCCGAGAGCTGACTCCTGACCTAACTGTCAAATAAAATCGGAGAAAAGAAAATTTCAGAATCGAGAATTAAATTAAAGAACTAAAAGAAAAATAAATAGAAAAAAGAAAAAGAAAAAGAAAAGTAAAAAAGGTAATGACATCACATAGATGACATTATGCATACCTCATAAATATTTTCCTATTTAAGTTATTTTTTACTAAGTCAAAAAGGAGAGAAATAAACATAAAATTAAAAAAAAAAAAAAACAAAGTGGTCATCTTCTCCTTCCAAATTGCCGTTCACCTCTTCTCTCTCTAATTCCTCCATTTGAGCTCAAATTCAAGCTTTGGTAACTCTAAAATTTTCCCATAAATCATTTCTAAAAATTGTAGAAACCTTTAAATTGAACCTCAACAAGAAGTTGGGAGGAAGAAAATTGAAGAAAAGTGAAGGAAAATCAAGCTTGGCAATTCAAGAAAATTTGACAAGTGAGGTTAGTACTTGTTTCCCTTTCTTTTCTTCTTTAAGCTTTGAAATTAAGTTGAGATGAGTGTAAATTGCATGAAAAGTTAAAGACAATGATAAGTTATGAAGGCACAAACAATTTGGCAGCCATGAGGGTTAGGGGGAAATGATATGTTTCACTTCAATAAATCATGCATGCAAGTCAATCTAAGTGGGTAGGTGTTAGTGCTACACTTTAAATTCATGAATGGAGCAAATATGTAAATTAGGGTTTTGGACATTAGGGTTTAGAGACCAAAAATGTGAGAAACTTGTAAATGGTGTCTTTGACCTAATGTGATGTGAGAAATGGTCATTTGTGACCTAATTAAGTGTGTTAGAAGTGTTTGAATTTTAGAGGGAGTGTGGTCATGCTGCCAAGTCAACTTTGAAGGACCAAAAATGAAATTTTACAAGTCCAATTGGTATGGGACCAATTGGGAATGAAAATAGACACTAGATGACACAATTTCATTTAGGAAGCATGCCCAAAAAGTGACCAAAACCTAGTGAACAAATTGACCAGAGTTAGAAAATTGCAGGCTGCCCTGTATAAACTGACCAAATGAACAGTATTTGTTCATTTGGTCATAACTTGAGCTACGCAAGTCTAAATGACCTGAAAGTTTACCAGTGGTTAGATGAGATATAGACCTAAAACTTTCATGAAGAACACAAACTCAAATGATGTTATTAACCAAGTCATTTGGCCACCCCAAGTTGGTGACCCAAATCTGCCAGCACCAAAAAATTGCCCAGAATTCTGGGTTGAATCCAATCCGGCAGTCATGGTTCAAATAGCTATAACTTGAGCTACAAAACTCCAATTGGGGTGATTCAAAAAGAAGAATAAACTTATGACATTAGGGAACATTTTCTATGAAGAAAGTTTTGCCAAATTCCAACAGTAAAGTGATCAATGGAACAGTGCAACTTAGGACTCCAAAACTGAAAATTGGCAATTTTGCCTAAAAGACCTAAGTTTTGAGAAAACAACCAAAACCAACAAATTTAGTGACCAAAATGTGGTATGTGGGTGAAGTTGGAATTTCCATACCTATTAAGCCTTAGAAAGTCAACAATTTGACTTGAATAATGTAGTGAATAGTAACCCCGAAACACAAAATTTCAAGAACATCGAGTTTAGCACGTTAGAGCTGGGTAAAAGTGAAGTTAAATTTATTTTTGGATTTATGCTAAGTTATGGTACTGAAACACTATAAAATTGTGTGTTTCAGTTGAAAAGAATACCAGAAAAGAACCCGAGGAACCGAGTCAAGGCCAAGAGGCAACTCGCTTGAGGTTTGTGCACAACATCACTATGCTTTAAAATTCATTGATAAAGTGAATGAAATATGCATTTTAGTTTTGCTTTGAATTGTTGAAAGTTTATTGTGACCTTATTTATAATGTTTTGATTTAAATTGTGAAAGTTATTGTGTATATTTGAAATGACAATGTTTAGCAAATTGTTAAGATAAGTTTTGAAACCACAGTGTCATGACCATATATTTGAACAACTCACTAGCACGACTAGTGGGGGTAATTCGTTTCGAATTTTGATTCCTTCTCTGGAGAAGTGTTGAGGTGCCAGTAGAAGAGGATGTGAATGGATATCCATATATTTGAGCTAGCTAGCCTTGTGATGTGATTTCTCTTTAGCCTCTGGCTATTGAGATTCTATTTGTTTCGAATGGCATGATTTAACTGTGGGTTTTATGAAATGTGATTTGATACTTCAAAATGAAATTGTTTGGGATTAAAATCTCATAATGCATGATTTGTATTTAATTCTCATATTCAGTCAAATTTTTGAATAAATGTGATTTAAGTTCTGCATAAAGATTATTTTAGTATGTTGTGTACCACTGAGTCCTAGTACTCAGCGATAGCTTTTATTGCTGTCGCAGATTTAGAGACTAGAGGAGCAGCAGACTGAGCTGCTGAGGTGTGAGGATCTAGCAGCTTGAAGTTATCGGGTATAATTTATACCCTGACTATAAATATTTCTTTTGATGTATGTATTGCACATAAATGTATGGACATGTAAATTCGGTCTTGAGCAGCTTGTACAAAGTTTGTATAAAATTGTAATAAAAGTTAGTTTGGATTTTCCCAATGTAGATTTTAGTATGATGTATATATAGATTGTTTGTCTTTAAAGAATAGAAATGTTTTATTTTAATTTGAATGAGATTGATAGATATTATTTTACTGATGATTGAATTTTGGAAATTGAAAAATGTTAACTGTTGAATTTTGAGATTTGAGAAATTGTTGAGATTGATTGTGAAATTGAAGTAGTGGCTGAAAAAATTTTTGGAAGTGCTTTTTTTCAGGTATTTGAAGAACTGTTTTCTCAAAATACAGATGAAATTCTAGCAAAATTTTTATAAAATTTGCAGAGAAATAAAATGGACCAATAAAAAATATTAACTAGTTTTAATGTTAATTAAATGTTCTAATTACCTATTAGAAAATGCTCACCACTTAACAAAAGTAAGAAAATTGTTTTAAAATCCCTTATAGGGTACTTAATGAGTTATCGGTAGGTGAAGTGCGGTAGTTCATTAGGTATTCTACGGGATCATATTATGCCTTACAGAGGGGTAAGGTGTGACACTGTCTGTCCTGGCCAGGAACTTGAAATATTAAGAATAATTAAATGAACATAGGATTTTATTCCTATTTACTTAGGGTAACGGATTCCATCTTGATCAACACCTATCTCCATATATAACTAGTAGGAGCCAACACATGCCCATATACCTATACCAGTACAAGTATGAAAGCAGTATCAAATTCAAACCACCTATATACAAGATAACTGTGTTATCTCAGGTCTAAAGATTATATGCACTAATATGATATATGACAAAGCATTGACAAGAGTAAACTCCATGTGCTTGTCATAAGCGTCACTGGTTCGGCCTACTTATCATGTATAAGTGCCTATCATGTTTATTATGTGGCATGAGACTCACCACTCCATCTTATTTATATCTCTTATAAATACCTTGGGAACAAACATGATTACAATCTTTCTGGATAAGTCATGTCCTTTGTGAAGTATCCTCGATTGTGAACCAATTTATGATACTTTGTGCTAGAAATACTGTCACTCATATTCTTAACAACTTAAGAATAGAATTTCTAACAAAACATCAATGGACCTTTTCTATTACACATAAATATATTATGTGAACAGAAAAGTGAAATTGCCTTTTTATTAATAAAATATGTACAGGATACATACAAAATGATATGCTCTAGGGCATACTACTAACAATCTCCCACTAGTACTAGAGCCATTCATTACAATATCTTAGACCCATTTTCTCAAGATGTTGGTGTAACTGAATTTGTGACATAGGCTTTGTGAATGGATCAGCTAGATTTTCGGTTGATGCTATCTTTTGCATGGCTACATTGCCTCGCCCAACTATCTCTCTGATAATGTGGTAGCGCCTTTCTATGTGTTTGGATTTCTAGTGAGACTGGGGTTCCTTAGCCTATATGATCGCTCCATTGTTATCACAATAGAGAGGAACTGCTGACTCAATGGAAGGAACTACTGCAAGTTCTATCATGAACTTCTTTATCCAAACAGCCTCTTTTGCAACATCTGATGCAGCAATGTACTCAGCCTCTATAGTGGAATCAGCAGTCATACTCTATTTGGAACTCTTCCAACTGACTGCACCTCCATTACAAATGAACACAAACCCAGAGGTAGACTTTCCATCATCAATATCTGATTGAAAATCAGAATCAGTATAACTATCCAATTGTAAGTCACCACCTCCATAAATCAAGAATAAATCCTTAGTTCTTCTCAAGTACTTAAGGATATTCTTGACAGCTATTCGGTGTTCCAAACATGGATTGGATTGAAACCTGCTAGTCAAACTAACAGTATATGCGATATCCGACCTAGTACACAACGTTGCATACATTAAACTTCCAATAGCCGAAGCATATAGAATCCTAGCCATTTTATCTCTTTCTTCTGGTGTTTTTGGAGACATCTCTTTAGAAAGGTGGATACCATATCTTACTGGTAACAATCCTCTCTTGGAATCAAGCATGTTAAATCTCTTTAACACCTTTTCCAAGTATAGACTTTAGGACAAACCAATTATTCTTTTCGCTCTATCTCTATAGATGCGAATTCCAAGAATATAGGTTGCCTCCCCTAAGTCTTTCATGGAGAATGTATTTGACAACCATACCTTGACAGTTATCAACATACCTATGTCATTGCCTATCAATAAAATGTCTTCTGCATATAAAATAAGGAAAGTGACAACACTCTCACTAACCTTCTTATATACACATGGCTCATCCATATTTTTTATAAAACCAAATGACTTAATGACTTCATCAAAATGGATGTTCCAACTCCTCGAAGCTTGTTTCAACCCACAAATGGATCGTTTTAGCTTATATAGCTTGAAACCATTTTGGGATTCAAAACCCCTAAGTTGTTCCATGAAAATGTTTTCATCAATGTTTCCATTGAGAAAAGCTATTTTGACATCCATTTGCCAAATCTCATCATCATAGTATGCAGCTATTACTAATAAAATTCTAATTGATTTAAGCATGGCAACAGGCGAGAAAGTCTCCTCATAGTCGATTCCTTGCCTTTGGCAAAACCCTTTTGCAACTAGCCTTGCTTTATAAGTCTCTACCTTTCCATCAGAACCAATTTTCTTCTTGAAAACCCATTTATTCCCTATAGGTACAATACCTTCAGGTGAGTCAATAAGGTTCCAAACTTGGTTCTTATGCATGGAATCAATTTTGGATTTCATAACTTCAATCCATTTTGAAGAATCTATATCCGATATAGCTTCTTCATAGGTAAGAGGATCATCTCCATGATCTATTTCTTCATGAGTAAATAACTTTTGTTCATCTTCATGAAGAAAATCATATCTCACTGGTGGGTGAGATATCCTGGCCGATCTGCGAGGAATTACTGTAGATGTTTCATTACTAGATGTAGGTTGACTAGGTAGATCTATATCCATTTGATCTGTTGGTTGGTCAGAATTCTCCAATTCTAACTCTATTTGCCTTCCTTTGCCACCTTCTTGAATAAACTGTTGTTCAAGAAATATGGCATCTCTGCTTAACACAACCTTTTGTGATGTAGGCAAATAAAAATAATATCCAAAACTTTCTTTTGGATATCAAACAAATTGATCTTTTTCTGATCTAGTTTCCAATTTATCAGTGTTCAGCTTTTTAATATAAGTTGGACAACCCTAAATCTTAACATGCTTAAGACTCGGTTTTCTTCCATGCCATATCTCATAAGGTGTGGAAGAGACTGATTTTGATGAAATCCTACTCAGAATATGTAGAGTTGATTCTAATGCAAATCCCTAAAAGGAGATTGGCATATTAGTATAGCTCATCATACTGCGTACCATATCTAATAGGATACGATTTCTCTTTTCAGACCCACCATTTAATTATGGCGTTCCTGGAGGAGTCAGCTAGGAGATAATGCTATGCTCTTTCAAGTATTCATCAAATTCAGTACTTAAGTATTCACCTCCACGATCTGATCGAAGAGTTTTAATACTTTTTCCTGTTTGATTTTCTACTTCACATTTAAATTCTTTGAACTTTTCAAAGGATTCATGTTTGTATTTCATCAAATACAAATACCCAAACCTTGATTTATCATCAGTAAAGGTAATATTAAAGTAATGAAAACCGCCTCTAGCCATTTCCTTAAATGGACCACATACATCACTATGTATCAATTCCAAATTATTTTCAGCTCTTAACCCTTGTCCAACAAAAGGTGATCTAGTCATTTTACCTTGAAGGCAGGATTCACAAGTTGGAGTAGGTTCAAAACCCAATGAGGATAAAATCCCCATTTTCTCCAGTTTTGCAATCTTATCTTCTGCAACATGACCTAATCTTAAGTGCCAAATATATTTTGAACTTGAGTTGATTTTCATCATGGCATTACATTCATTTAGATTGCTTGCATTAGATTTGTATTAAACATTATTATCTAAATAATAAAGTTTATCATGCATATAACCCGAGCAAATATATTTATTTCCAAAATAAATATTGCAAACATCATTTGTGAACTGAAATTCATAGCCATTTCTTGTCAAACTAGATATAGAAATGATGTTCTTAAAAGCATCAGGTACATGCAAAACATTATTTAAATACAAAATATGTCCATTCATGTATAAAGATTTAGATCCTATGGCTAAAGCTTCAACAGTTGAGCCATTGCCAACTCGGAGTCTAATATCTCGTAACTGAAAGCTGCTACTACTTACTAGTTCCTACATATCATAGGTAATGTGAGAACTAGAACTAGCTTCTAAAACCCAAGTTGTAGATAAACCATGAGTATCATCAGAATCTAAATAACAAGACACAGACATACCTTCTGAAGGCCTATCCTTCTTGTCCTTCAGAGAAGCCAGATACTCTGGGCAGTTCCTTATCCAGTGTCCATCCTTCTGGTAGTGGAAACACTTTCCCTTGCCTTTGTCAGCTTTGGTCTTGCCCTTCTGTTTGGCTATCTTCTTGGAAGGTCTAGGAATTTGAGATTTCTTATTCTTATTGCCCTTCTTTCTTTTGGACTTTCCAACAAATGAAGAATATGCAATCAAAGCCACCTCTTTCTTTTGGACATACCTAGCATTCCTGCTATGCTCACCATATAACTCTTACAGGTGAAGGAGGATCTCACTTGCATTCTGCATATTTTCATGCTGCTTTTGTAACTCATTAGTCATAGAAGCAAGCATGTAACATTTGGCTCTCATATCATGCTCCTTCCACTTATCTAAAGTGTCTAATTCCTCTTGAGTGGCCTTTGGAGGTAAGGGACCGGGAATCTTTGAGTCTAAAACATATCCAATACATTCTAGGTTCAGGACAAGTTTTAAATTTCTGAGCCAATTAGAAAGATTAGATCCCGTCAACCTACTGTGATCAAGTATGCTCTCAAGGATATTGGATGGCGGTGGTTGTTGTGTGCTCATTATTATCAGAAAAATTAACTGTAGAAAATAACTAGATTAAGTAGTAAATGTATCAAGTAATTAACCAAAATAATTATGGTCTTTTAATCAAATTGGTCCTCCCACTAACTTGGCGAATCCTACACTTTCAAAGTATGAAATGAAAATCCTAGTTAGATGGATTTCTAGTGGGTGATTGAATTCTTATAGTCTTATTGATCATCCTCAGGCACATCCATTATTGGAATCACAATAAACTATAAGTGAGCAACTCCTTGCTCATCATATCTCATGTGAGGTTCAATCTTTTATGATGAGAATCAAGCTACATCCACGCCAAAGGAATTCATCCAAGGTCCAATTACTAGAGCTAGAGCTAAATCACTTCAGAATTTAATTTGTGAAATCTTAAGGAACAAGGATTATAAGTTGGAATGGCATGAAGAAAATTATAAAGAATTAAATTTGGTAAAAATTAAGCTTGGAAGTGACCAGGTGTCATGTGGAGCATTAGGTTACATGGAATAACTTGTGGACATGCATGCACCAGATCCAACCCATGTACATGCATCTGCTGGCACCTTTTTGAAAGAATATTCCTTGCTGTTATAACCACCTCTCTTTTGGACTTAAATGCCCTTATTTGCTATTGTACTAAATTTGCTTTTGTTAGGAGTTTTTAGTCTTTTGATAGATTAATTTTTTGTTTGGACTTAAAGCTCCTTGCAGCTGTTACTAAAGTAGGGATATTTTTGTCTTTAGCTTTGGAGCTAAGAGACTATAAATACAAGTGTAATGAGAGAATGGAGGACACACTTTGAATATTAATGAAAGATTGTTTCTGCTCCATTAGTGAGTAAATTGGTTGTTGCCTTTGTTCTTGTGAAGCTCATTAACTTGCTGAGATTTCTATCTTGCAAGGTTTAATGTGCATAATATTCTTGGTTTATTCATTCTCCATATGAATTAGGTCAAGAATCCCATTTCTAATATTTTCTTTGAATTACACAACAATCTAGTTGTGCTAGTTCAAAGAATCAAATTCATATATCTTGATTTAGTGTTTTCCATATTGTTCCTTTAATTCTTGAATGTGGGTTTTCAAGTTACCAATTACTTGAGGGTTCACATCAGTTTTGGTATCAGAGCAAAGGGACGTCCAAACAAGGTAGATTCTATGTTTCCTTCTTATGCTTTGTGCTTACTTTGTGTTTGTTACCTTTTTCATATTTGCTGTTTGGCTCTAGTTCCATATTTGCTTCTACTTCTTCATCTTGCACCTGGTTCTTTCTTGCTAAACCTTATTTTGCTTCTTATTGTGTTTCTGTTATTCACATTTTTGTTCATTGTATGCTTGACCGAAATTGGCTCTTGGGGTTTAGTATGATCTGTTTATTTAAAAATTTGTTTTGTTGAGTTTGTCTTAGGGTTTTGGGTTAATCAAGCTAAAGCCATTATTCTTGCTATCTATTTTGCTTCTTTCATTTTAGTATCAAGCATGAGAGCTTATTTGTGTCATTGAGTTCGGCTTACCTATTTGGCCTGAAACTGTACCAGTGTTATTTGGGTGTGTTTAAGATGTTGGGTGTAAATTTTGGGGGTTGTTTGATATTTGTTTGCCTGCTGAACCAAAATTTTGCGGCAGACCCGATCAAATTATGTTCACATAGCAAATAGACCCAGAAATTCCTAAAAATTTACAAGGTGTTTATACCCCACTTCAGTAGTTCCCAAATTAAATTTTAGCTTAAAATTCAACCGTTTGTGTAGGGAACCAAAATTTTGCGGTAGAATCGATCAAATTAAGTTCACATAGCAAATATACCCATAAATTTCTGAAAATTTACTGGGTGTTTATACCCCATTTCAGTAGTTCCCAAATTAAATTTTAGCTTAAAATTCAACCGTTTGTATGGGGAACCAAAATTTTGCTGCAGACCCGATCAAATTAAGTTCACATAGCAAATCAGCTCATAAATTCTTGAAAATTTACAGGTTGTTTGTGCCACATTTGAGCTATTCTCAAATTAAATCTCAGCTCAAAATTTAACCGTTTGTGTGGGGAACCAAAATTTTGCAGTAGACACGATTAAATTTGGTTTACATAGTAAACCTGTCAAGAAAAGCCTGAAATTCTAGCAGTAATTAGTCAGTATTGGGTTGCATTTGCCTACTCAATTTCAGATCAAAATACACTCATTTTCTTGGTGATCCTAAATTTATGCAATTCTTGGTGTATTGTGTGAACTGCTGGTAATTGTGATAAGTTGGTGGCAAACTTGGATATTTAAGCTTGATATCACTTCTTTAGGTTATCTCTTTTCCAGCTTACTACTCTTTTATTTTGGTGTCTCCTTTCTTGATTCCTTATTGCATTACATTTCCATGCTTGAGCTTTTCTTTTCTTGACTTCTTGAGTCACATTATTGCTTTCTTGATTACTCGTTTTGATCCGTCACGTTCAAGAATTTTATTGTGTGTTAAATTTTTGTGAGTACAGTCTTGGTTTAAGTTACTTGAGTTTGATAAGAACTTGTGGACATAGCCAAGAGAGGTAAAAGGCACAGAGTGGTGAGTTCATAACAGGGGAAAAGCCTTGTTGAGTTAAACATGAGTGCAGTGTCCCCTGTTGAGTGTAAACGCGTAAGGGAGTGAGTGAGGTGTTTTCTTTACACTAACCATTTTCTTACAGGTCTGAAAACATGTCTAGAAGGGGTGATGGTAGTGAGGGGGAAGGTGAAAATCCATTCTACATGCAGGCTGTTAGACAACAATTTGAAAGACTGAATGTTGTGTGCAATGGAATCATAAATAGGTTGGAAAGATTGGAGCAAAGAGATAGGCAAAATGAGAGAAGGCCAAATAGGAGGGATCTTGTGAAGGAACGAAAGCGTGAAAAACACAAGTTTATACCATTGAATTCAAAAATTTTCACCTAGGGTCACATGCATCAGGCAAGATTTATTTTTATCTATTTGATTTCAATGATAAACAACATATTAAAACTCTTTTAATATGTTTTTGGATCTGTATTTGACATTTAAGATTTTAAAATTAATCAGATTAATTTTAGAACCCTAGATTAAATCAAGAATGATTACACTAACCTCTTGATGTACGCCTTTGAGATTCGTCTTGAGGACACGGATGTTGTCCCTCTAGCTTGTCCACACCAAGAACACCTATGGCAGCCCTTGAACAGCTTCTAAATCTTTTTCTATTAATTAGAAATTCAAGTTCTGCCTTTTAAGAGATTAGAGATGTAAACAGGACACTAGAAACAATTTCTAGCGTTCTTGATTTAAGAGATTGATGGCTAATCTCTTTGAATTGATGAGAGATGAAGAATAATAGATGAAAACCCTCAAAGTGGCATGACAAAGGAGAGGAGAGGCTGCTGGTTATTTTTTCTTTTCATAACCACACTTAAATAGCTAGGTTAACACATTAAACCCTTGCCACATGTCACCCTTTGATTAGCTCTAGGTTTAAGCGACCCAATCACATTGTGCCAAGTATCAAACCTATATTTAATCTTGATTTTAATCATCTTACATCATTAAAAAAAAATATTTGGCAAGCTTATGTGTAATCCCATGTGTCACCATCTCATGGTGCCACGTGTCACACTGTGAAATGACCAAAATGCCCCTGTGTCTTAATTTTGAGTTCTTAACCCAAAATAATTATTTTCTTCTTCTAATTAATTTATATCAAATATAAATTAATTAATTAATCTCTATTAATTAATTTCTCATTAATTAAATTCATATTTAAACACTTTAAATATAAATTTAATTTATACTACACATCCAATAATCTAGATTTGGTTTCAAGTCATGCTAGGGACTTTGCAATTTAATTGCAAACCAAACCTATTTAATTAATCAATTAAACTCTCTAATTAATTAATTAAATCATGTTTAAATAGGTGATAACTTGTGTATGTGTGTGACTTACTAGGCTCATCACTAATTGGCAATGAGACATGATATCAACTCTTAATATCATTAGAACTCTTTCTTACCATAAATGATTTCTCTAAATCATTTTATGAACCTCATAGACCATGGTTAACACCTAGCATAGCATGCCATGGCCACCCAATTAGTAATAAGGTTTACCTTAAATGAACCTAAAATCATATGTTACCATGCACTAGAATCTCTGTTACAAAATCCCAACTCAAAATTGAGTCATGGTTTATGTTAAACTCCATTTGCTATGAATATTATGTTCTCTTTTAATTCCAGTTCTTGATTAAAAAGATTTTTCTTATCAGAAACTCTTTTCTGAATAAATCTATCTGTCCTAGCCAGGAACTTGAAACATCAAGAACAATTAAATGAACATAGGATTTTATCTCTATTTACTTAGAGGAACAGATTCCATCTTGATCAACACCTACCTCCATATATAACTAGTAGGAGCCAATAGATGCCCATATACCCATACACAGTATAAGTATGAAAGCAGTATCAAACTCAAACTACCTATATACAAGATAACTGTGCTATCTCAGGTCTAAAGATCATATGCACTGATATGATTTATGACAAAACA
Organism: Hevea brasiliensis; assembly: GCF_030052815.1. Lineage (NCBI taxonomy): Eukaryota > Viridiplantae > Streptophyta > Magnoliopsida > Malpighiales > Euphorbiaceae > Hevea > Hevea brasiliensis. The sequence continues at coordinate 45,309,599 of NC_079505.1, forward strand.
TTGACAAGAGTAAACTCCATGTGCTTGTCATAAGTGTCCTACTTATCATTTATAAGTGCCTATCATGTTTGTTATATGGCATGAGACTCACCATTCTATCTTATTTATATCTCATATAAATAACTTGGGAACACACATGAATACAATCTTTCTGGATAAGTCATGTCCTTATTATGAAGTATCCTCGATTGTGAACCTATTTATGATACTTTGTGCTAGAAATATTGTCACTCATATTCTTAATAACTTAAGAATAATATTTCTAACAAAATATCAATGGACCTTTTCTATTACACATAAATATATTATGTAAACGGAAAAGTGGAAATGCCTTTATTAATAAAAATATGTACAAGATACATACTAAATGTTATGCTCTAGGGCATACTACTAACAATCTCCCACTAGCACTAGAGCCATTCATTACAATATCTCAGACCTATCTTCTCAAGATGTCTGTCTAACTGAATCTGTGACATAGGCTTAGTGAATGGATCAGCTGGATTTTCAGCTGATGATATTTTCTACATGGTTACATCGCCTCGCCCAACTATTTCTCTGATAATGTGGTAGCGCCTTTCTATGTGTTTGGATTTACGGTGAGACCTTGGTTCCTTAGGCTCCATTATTGTCACGATGTAGTGGAACCGCGACTCAATGGAAGGAACTAGTTCCACGAACTTCTTTATCCAACTTCCTTTGCGACATCGATGCAATATACTCGACCTGTAGTGGAATCTTGGAACTCTTCCAACACCTCCATTACAAATGAACACATATCCAGAGGTAGACTTTCTATCATCGATATCGATTGGAAATCGAATCGGTATAACCATCAATTGCAAGTCTCCACCTCCATAAATCAAGAATAAATCCTTAGTTCTTCTCAAGTACTTAAGGATATTCTTGTGACTATCGGCCAAAGTTCCAAACTGGATTGGATTGATACTGCTAGTCAAACTAACGACATATGCGATATCAGGCCTAGTACACAACGTTGCATACATTAAACTTCCAATAGCAAGCATATGGAATCCTAGCCATCTTATCTCTTTCTTGGTGTCTTTGGAGACATCTCTTTAGAAAGATGGATACCATGTCTCACTGGTAACAATCCTCTCTTGGAATCAAGCATGTTAAACCTCTTTAACACCTTTTCCAAGTATAGACTTTGGGATAAACCAATTATTCTTTTCGCTCTATCTCTATAGATGCGAATCCCAAGAATATAGGTTGCCTCCCTAAGTCTTTCATGGAGAATGTATTTGACAACCATACCTTTATAGTCGTCAACATACTGTCATTACCCATCAATAGTATGTCATCCACATATAAGACAAGGAAAGTGATAGCATCACTAACCTTCTTATATACACATGGCTCATCTTCATTTTTGATAAAACCAAAGGATTTAATGGCTTCATCAAACGGATGTTCCAACTCCTCGAAGCTTGTTTCAACCCATAAATGGATCGCTTTAGCTTGCATACCTTGGAACCATCTTGGGATTCAAATCCCTAGGTTGTTCCATGAAAATGTTTTCTTCAATGTATCCATTGAGAAAAGTTTTGACATCTATCGCCAAATCTCATAATCATAGTATGCATTGCTAATAAAATCCTAATTGATTTAAGCATGGCAACGAGAAAGTCTCCTCATAGTCGATTCCTTGCCTTTGGCGAAACCCTTCGCTACTAGCCTTGCCTTATAGGTCTCTACCTTTCCATCGTAACCAATTTTCTTCTTGAAAACCCATTTGTTCCCTATAGGTACAATACCTTGGTGGGTCAACAAGATCCCAAACTTGATTCTTATACATGGAATCAATCTCGGATTTCATAGCATCAATCCATTTTGAAGAGTCTATATCTGATATAGCTTCTTCATAGGTAAGTGGATCATCTCCATGATCTACTTCTTCATGAGTAGACAACTCTTGTTCTTCTTCATGAAGAAAACCATATCTCACTGGTGGGTGAGATACCCTGGTTGTTCTACGAGGAACAACTGTAGATGTTTCATCAACAGTATAGGTTGACTAGATGGATCTATATCCATCGATTCCAGTTGGTCGAATTCTCCAATTCTAACTCTATTTGCCTTCCTTTGCCTCCTTCTTGAACAAACTGTTGTTCAAGAAATGTGGCATCTCTACTTATCACAACCTTTTGTGAAGTAGGCAAATAAAAATAATATCCAAAACTATCTTTTGGATATCCAACAAATTGACCTTTTTCTGATCTGGTCTCCAATTTATCAGTGTTCAGCTTTTTGATATAAGCTGGACAACCCCAAATCTTAACATGCTTAAGACTTGGTTTTCTTCCATGCCATATCTCATAAGGTGTGGAAGAAACTGATTTTGATGAAATCCTATTCAGAATATACAAAGCTGATTCTAATGCAAATCCCCAAAGAAGATTGGCATATCGGATAGCTCATCATACTACATACCATATCCAATAGGTACGATTTCTCCTTTCAGATACACCATTCACCGTGGCATTCTGGAGAGTCGGTGAGAAACAATGCCATGCTCTCTCAAGTATTCATCAAATTCAGTACTCAAATATTCACCTCCACGATCTGATCGAAGAGCTTTAATACTCTTTCCTGTTTGATCTTCTACTTCAGATTTAAATTCTTTGAACTTTTCAAAAGATTCATGTTTGTATTTCATCAAATACAAATACCCAAACCTTGATTTATCATCAGTAAAGGTAATAAAATAATGAAAGCCCCCTCTAGCCATTTCTTTAAACGGACTACATACATCACTATGTATTAGTTCCAAAATATTTTCAGCTCTTAGCCCTTGTCCAACAAAGGGTGATCTAGTCATTTTGCCCTGAAGGCAAGATTCACAAGTTGGAGTAAGCTCAGAGCCCAATGAGGATAGAATCCCCATTTTCTCCAATTTTGCAATCCTATCTTCTGCAACATGACATAACCTTAAGTGCCAAATATATTTTGAACTTGAGTTGGTTTTCACCATGGCATTGTATTCTTTTAGATCACTTGCATTCAATTTGTGTTTGTCATTATTATCCAAATAATAAAAACCATCATTCATATAACCCGAACCAACATATTTATTTCCAAAATAAATATTGCAAACATCATCTGTGAACTGAAATTCTTAGCCATTTCTAGTCAAACTAGATATAGAAATGATGTTCTTAAAAGCATCAGGTACATATAAAATATTATCCAAACACAAAACATGTCCAAACATGTAAAAAGATTTAGATCCTATGGCTAAATCTTCAATAAGTGAGCCATTGCCAATCCGGACTCTAATATCTTGAGAACGTAAGCTGCTACTATTTGCTAGTTCTGCATATCATTAGAAATGTGAGAAGCACCAGATCTAAAACCCAAGTGTAGATGAACTATGAGTATCATCAATCTAAATAACAAGATATGGACATACCTTCCGAAGGTGTATCCTTCTTGTCCTTGAGAGAAGCAAGATACTCCCTTTTCCGGTGCCCATCCTTTTAGCGTGAAAACACTTTCCTTTGCCTCCATCGACTTTAGTCTTCCTTTTTTAGCTATTTTCTTGGAAGGACCAGAATCGAGGTTTCTTTTTCTTATTGCCCTTCTTCTTGTTAGACTTTCCAGAAGAAGATGCAACCAAAGCTACCTCTTTTCCTTTATTGCTTGGCATATTCTTTTGGGCAATAACCAGCATGTTGAGTAAACCAAGGTGCATTCTGTTTAGTCATATGGAAATTTGTCACAAAATTCCCAAAAGACTCGGGAAGGGATGAAGGATCAAATCCGTTTGTAGTTGGAAATCCATGTTGAAGTCAAGATGTTCCAACAATCAAATCATCTTGTGGACATGATCCCCAACATTATCCCTCGGACATCCTCATACGGAATAGGCATCTAGATATCTCATACCTAGCATTCTGCTTTGCTCACCATACAACTCTTGTAGGTGAAGGAGGATCTCACTACTCTGCATGTTCTCATGTTGCTTCAGAACTCATTACTCATGGAAGCAAGCATGTAACACTTAGCTCTCATATCATGCTCCTTCCACTTGTCCAAAGTTTCATGTTCCTCTTGTGTGGCCTCTGGAGGTAAGGGACTAGGAACATTTGAATCTAGAACATATCTTATATGTTCAAGGTTCAGGACAAGTTTCAAATTTCTTAGCCAATCAGATAGATTAGGTCCTATCAACCTATTGTGATCAAGTATGCTTGCAAGGATATTGGATGGTGGTGGTTGTTTTGTGCTCATTTTTATCAGAAAATTAACTGTAGAAAATAACTAGATTAATTAGTAAATGTATCATGTAATTAACCAAAATGATTATGGTCTTTTAATCAAATTGGTCCTCCCACTAACTTGGCGAATCCTACACTTCCAAAGTAGGAAACGGAAATCCTAGTTGGATGGATTTCTAGTGGGTGATTGAATTCTTATAATTCTATTGATCATCCTCAGGTACATCCATTATTGGAATTACAATAAACTATAAATGAGCAACTCCTTGCCCATCACATCTCATGTGAGGTTCAATCATTTACCTAGCCCCTAATGCTCAAAATCTCAGGTACATCCATTATTGACTTATCTTGCATTAGTTAAGTTGATCCCATTGAGCCAGTAATTATGCAAATAATTTTAATGTCCTCAGGTACATCCAATATTGGCCACTAAACCATTTACATATTTACAACATCTCATGCCTAACAATTATTCTTAAGAAAATCTCTTAAATTAATTGCATCTTATGCAACTATTTAAAATTTCTTAAAATAATTGCCCCAATGGAGGGCCTATGTTATAATTACTTTAATTATAGCATTTCCAACTTAATCATTTGTTTGGAAGATTTTATGGTCATTCTAATTACTATTAAGGTCTCACTTTGCACATTATCCATTTAGCATGCATATATCATATAATTGCATACATTCCCATACATCTCATGCATTCATGGATAAGCAGTAAATATGGTATGATCATGGACTTTCTAAGGGATTCAATTGAGCCACCAAGAATTGAATCGGGGCATTCTAGGTGCATTTCATTCATTCATTTTACAAGAGTTGCTGAAGGAGTACATAATCAACACTTGATCTTGAATTCCTCCCAGTCCACCAATGCTCTTGACCTCCTTGAACTTCTTGCAATCCAATATTACATAGTAATCCTTGGCATACCAAGGCGAATTTACAAGAACTTAAATAAATGAAATTACAACCCAAAAATTATTACAAACTTAATAATACATGCCCAAAATAAATTAAAATAAATTAATTAATTAACAATCCCAAAGAAACAAAAAAGAAATAAATCCAATCACATTGGTCTTTTATAGTCCATGATCATCCATCATGCATATCACTATTTAACAATTAAATAAAACATACATACTTATATTAAATTGAATATCTCATATTCAACTTAAAAATCCAGATTTGAATATGATTCAAATAAATTTAAAAATTCAGATTTGAATCTCATTCAAACAAATTTAAAAATTCAGATTTGAATCACGTTCAAACAACTTTAAAAATTCAGATTTGAATCACATTCAAACATTTTTTAAAAAATCAGATTTGAATCACATCCAAACATTTTTTAAAAAATCAAATATGAATTTTATTCAATCAATTTTAAAAAATCAGATTTAAATATGATTCAAACAACTTTAAAAATTCAGATTTGAATCACATTCAAACAACTTTTAAAAATTCAGATTTGAATCACATTCAAACAATTTTTAAAATTCTGATTTGAATCATAATTTAATTGTGTGATTAAAACCACTAATTAAACACTTTAATTAGTCAAAGAATAGGCCTTAGATCAAACAACAATTGCAGAATTAAAAGCCAAACCTTGAACCACCCATGGTAGCCAAACCATGCGCACCATTGATGGTCTTTTTTCAAGTATGCCGCCACCTTGCTTTGCAACCAGCAATGATCAATCATCTCATGATCAAATTACACAATTAAATCATATAATCAACAATCTACATGGCAAATATAGTGGCTTTGATACCAATTGAAGGAACGGAAGCGTGAAAAACACAAGTTTATACCATTGAATTCAAAAATTTTCACCTAGGGTCACATGCATCATGCAAGATTTATTTTTATATATTTGATTTCAATGATAAACAACATATTAAAACTCTTTTAATATGTTTTTGGATCTGTATTTTCCATTTAAGATTTTAAAATTAGTCAGATTAATTTTAGAACCCTAGATTAAATCAAGAACAATTACACTAACCTCTTGATGTGACACCAGATGTTGTCCCTCTAGCTTGTCCACACCAAGAACACCTATGGCAGCCCTTGAACAGCTTCTAAATCTTTTCTATTAATTAGAAATTCAAGTTCTGCCTTTTAAGAGATTAGAGATGTAAACAGGACACTAGAAACAATTTCTAGCGTTCTTGATTCAAGAGATTGATGGCTAATCTCTTTGAATTGATGAGAGATGAAGAATAATAGATGAAAACCCTCAAAGTGGCGTGACAAAGGAGAGGAGAGGCTGCTGGTTATTTTTTCTTTTTATAACCACACTTAAATAGCTAGGTTAACACATTAAACCTTTGCCACATGTCACCCTTTGATTAGCTCTAGGTTTAAGTGACCCAATCACATTGTGCCAAGTGTCAAACCTATATTTAATCTTGATTTTAATCATCTTACATGATTAAAAAAAAACATTTGGCAAGCTTATGTGTAATCCCATGTGTCACCATCTCATGGTGCCACGTGTCGAAATGACCAAAATGCCGTCTTAATTTTGAGTTCTTAACCCAAAATAATTATTTTCTTCTTCTAATTAATTTATATCAAATATAAATTAATTAATTAATCTCTATTAATTAATTTCTCATCAATTAAATTCATATTTAAACACTTTAAATATAAATTTAATTTATACTACACATCCAATAATCTAGATTTGGTTTCAAGTCATGCTAGGGACTTTGCAATTTAATTGCAAACCAAACCTATTTAAGTAATCAATTAAACTCTTTAATTAATTAATTAAATCATGTTTAAATAGGTGATAACTTGTGTATGTGTGTGACTTACTAGGCTCATCACTAATTGGCAATGAGACATGATATCAACTCTTAATATCATTAGAACTCTTTCTTACCATAAATGATTTCTCTAAATCATTTTATGAACCTCATAGACCATGGTTAACACCTAGCATAGCATGCCATGGCCACCCAATTAGTAATAAGGTTTACCTTAAATGAACCTAAAATCATATGTTACCATGCACTAGAATCTCTAAATCCCAACTCAAGTGAGTCATGGTTTATGTCAAACTCCATTTGCTATGAATATTATGTTCTCTTTTAATTCTATTTCTTGATTAAAAGATTATTCTCATCAAAAACTCTTTTAATAAATCTATCTGTCTGGCAGAACTTGAAACATCAAGAACAATTAAATGAACATAGGATTTTATCTCTATTTACTTAGAGGAACAGATTCCATCTTGATCAACAACTACCTCCATATATAACTAGTAGGAGCCAACAGATGCCCATATACCCATACACAGTATAAGTATGAAAGCAGTATCAAACTCAAACTACCTATATACAAGATAACTGTGCTATCTCAGGTCTAAAGATCATATGCACTGATATGATTTATGACAAAACATTGACAAGAGTAAACTCCATGTGCTTGTCATAAGTGTCACTGATTCGGCCTACTTATCATTTATAAGTGCCTATCATGTTTGTTATATGGCATGAGTGTTAGTAGTATGCCCTAGAGCATATCATTTAGTATGTATCTTGTATATATTTTTATTAATAAAAGGCATTTCCACTTTTCTGTTTATATAATATATTTATGTGTAATAGAAAAGGTCCATTGATATTTTGTTAGAAATATTATTCTTAAGTTGTTAAGAATATGAGTGACAATATTTCTAGCACAAAGTATCATAAATAGGTTCACAATCGAGGATACTTCATAATAAGGACATGACTTATCCAGAAAGATTGTATTCATGTTTGTTCCCAAGTTATTTATATGAGATATAAATAAGATGGAATGTTGAGTCTCATGCCATATAACAAACATGATAGGCACTTATAAATGATAAGTAGGCCGAACTAGTGACACTTATGACAAGCACATGGAGTTTACTCTTGTCAATGTTTTGTCATAAATCATATCAGTGCATATAATCTTTAGAAGATAGCACAGCACAGTTATCTTGTATATAGGTAGTTTGAGTTTGATCGCTTTCATACTTGTGTATGGGTATATGGGCATGTGTAGGCTCCTACTAGTTATATATGGAGGTAGGTGTTGATCAAGATGGAATCTGTTCCTCTAAGTAAATAAAGATAAAATCCTATGTTCATTTAATTGTTCTTGATGTTTCAAGTTCCTGGCCAGACAGATAGATTTATTCGTAAAAGAGTTTCGATGAGAAAAATCTTTTAATCAAGAACTGGAATTAAAAGAGAACATAATATTCATAGCAAATGGAGTATGACATAAACCTTGACTCTGAGTTGGGATTTTGTAACAGAGAGATTCTAGTGCATGGTAACATATGATTATAGGTTCATTTAAGGTAAACCTTATTACTAATTGGGTGGCCATGGCATGCTATGCTAGGTGTTAACCATGGTCTATGAGGTTCATAAAATGATTTAGAGAAATCATTTATGGTAAGAAAGAGTTCTGATGATATTAAGAGTTGATATCATGTCTCATTGCCAATTAGTGATGAGCCTAGTAAGTCACACACATACACAAGTTATCACCTATTTAAATATGATTTAATTAATTAATTAAAGAGTTTAATTGATTAATTAAATAGGTTTGGTTTGAAATTATATTGCAAAGTCCCTAGCATGTCTAGAAAGCAATTCTAGATTATTGGATTTTTAGTATAAATTAAATTTATATTTAAAGTGTTTAAATATGAATTTAATTGATGAGAAATTAATTAATAGAGATTAATTAATTAATTTATATTTGATATAAATTAATTAGAAGAAGAAAATAATTATTTTGGGTTAAGAACTCAAAATTAAGACACAGGGCATTTTGGTCATTTCACGACACGTGGCACCATGAGATGCTGACACATGGCATAACACATACGCTTGCCAAATATTTTTAATCATGTAAGATGATTAAAATCAAGATTAAATATAGGTTTGACACTTGGCACAATGTGATTGGGTCACTTAAACCTAGAGCTAATCAAAAGGTGACATGTGGCTAGGGTTTAATGTGTTAACCTAGCTATTTAAGTGTGGTTATGAAAAGAAAAATAACCAGCAGCCTCTCCTCTCATTTGTCACGCCACTTTGAGCCTCTCCAGCTATTTCTCTTCATCTCTCATCAATTCAAAGAGATTAGCCATCAATCTCTTGAATTAAGAACACTAGAAATTGTTTCTAGTGTCCTGCTTACATCTCTAATCTCTTAAAAGGTAACTTGAATTTCTAATTAATAGAAAAAGCTTTAGAGGCTGTTCAAGGGCTGCCATAGGTGTTCTTGGTGTGGACAAGCTAGAGGGACAACATTTGGCGTCTGACGAATCTCAAAGATCAAGAGGTTAGTGTAATCGTTCTTGATTTAATCTAGGGTTCTAAAATTAATCTGATTAATTTTAAAATCTTAAATGGCAAATACAGATCCAAAAACATATTAAAAGAGTTTTAATATGTTGTTTATCATTGAAATCAAATAGATAAAAATAAATCTTGCATGGTGCATGTGACCCTAGGTGAAAATTTTTGAATTCAATGGTATAATCTTATGTTTTTCACGCTTCCTTTCCTTCAATTGGTATCAGAGCCACTATATTTGCCATTTAGATTGTTGATTATATGATTTAATTGTGTGATTTGATCATGAGATGATTGATTCATTGCTGGTTGGATCAAGAGGTGTGGCGGCACACATGGTGAAGCCACCATTGGTGGCGGCAACATTGGTTCCATGGGTGGTTCAAGGTTTGGCTTTTAATTTTGGAATTGTTGTATGATCTAAGGCCTAGTCTTTGACTAATTAAAGTGTTTAATTAGTAGTTTTAATCACACAATTAAATTATGATTCAAATCAGAATTTTAAAAATTGTTTGAATGTGATTCAAATCTGAATTTTAAAACTTGTTTGAATGTGATTCAAATCTGAATTTTTAAAGTTGTTTGAATCATATTTAAATCTGATTTTTTAAAATTGATTCAATAAAATTCAGATCTGATTTTTAAACATATTTGAATGTGATTCAAATCTGATTTTTTAAAAAATGTTTGAATGTGATTCAAATCTGAATTTTTGAAGTTGTTTGAATGTGATTCAAATCTGAATTTTTAAATTTGTTTGAATGAGATTCAAATCTGAATTTTTAAATTTATTTGAATCATATTCAAATCTGGATTTTTAAGTTGAATATGAGATATTCAATTTAATTTAAGTATGTATGTTTTATTTAATTGTTAAATAGTGATATGCATGATGGATGATCATGGACTATAAAAGACTAATGTGATTGGATTTATTTCTTTTATGTTTCTTTGAGATTGTAAATTAATTAATTTATTTTAATTTATTTTGGGCATGTATTATTAAGTTTGTAATATTTTTGGGTTGTAATTTCATTTATTTAAGTTATTGTAAATTCGCCTTGGTATGCAAGGATTACTATGTAATATTGGATTGCAAGAAGTTCAAGGAGGTCAAGAGCATTGGTGGGACCGAATTCAAGATCAAGTGTTGATTATGTACTCCTTCAGCAACTCTTGTAAAATGAATGAATGAAATGCACCTAGAATGCCCTGATTCAATTCTTGGTGGCTCAATTGAATCCCTTAGAAAGTCCATGATCATACCATATTTACTGCTTATCCATGAATGCATGAGATGTATGGGAATGTATGCAATTATATGATATATGCATGCTAAATGGATAATGTGCAAAGTGAGACCTTAATAGTAATAAGGATGGCTATAAAATCTTCCAAATAAATGATTAAGTTGGAAATGCTATAATTAAAGTAATTATAACATAAGCCCTCCATTGGGGCAATTATTTTAAGACATTTTAAATAGTTGCATGAGATGCAATTAATTTAAGAGATGATCTTAAGACTAAGTGTTAAGCATGAGATATTGTAAATATGTAAATGGTTTGGTGGCCAATATTGGATGTACTGAGGACATTAAAATTATTTGCATAATTACGACTCAATGGGATCAACTTAACTAATGCAAGATAAGTCAATAATGGATGTACAGATTTTGAGCATTAGGGGCTAGGTAAAGGATTGAACCTCACATGAGATGTGATGGGCAAGGAGTTGCTCACTTATAGTTTATTGTAATTCCAATAATGGATGTACGAGGATGATCAATAGAATTATAAGAATTCAATCACCCACTAGAAATCCATCCAACTAGGATTTCTACTGGAAGTGTAGGATTCGCTAAGTTAGTGGGAGGACCAATTTGATTAAAAGACCATAATCATTTTGGTTAATTACATGATACATTTACTAATTCATCTGGTTATTTTCTGTTAATTTTTACGATAAAAATGAGCACAAAACAACCACCACCATCCAATATCCTTGCAAGCATACTTGATCACAATAGGTTGATAGGACCTAATCATTGGCTAAGAAATTTGAAACTTGTCCTGAACCTTGAACATATAGGATATGTTCTAGATTCAAATGTTCCTGGTCCCTTACCTCCAGAGGCCACACAAGAGGAACATGAAACTTTGGACAAGTGGAAGGAGCATGATATGAGAGCTAAGTGTTACATACTTGCTTCCATGAGTAATAAGTTACGGAAGCAACATGAGAACATGCAGAGCGCGAGTGAGATCCTCCTTCACCTACAAGAGTTGTATGGTGAGCACAGCAGGAATGCTAGGTATGAGATATCTAGACAGCTATTCCGTATGAGGATGTCTGAGGGACAGAATGTTGGGGATCATGACCACAAGATGATTCGGTTGATTGAGCAGTTGGAACATCTTGACTTCAACATGGATTTCCAACTACAGACGGATTTAATCCTTCAGTCCCATCCTGAGTCTTTTGGAAATTTTGTGACAAATTTCCATATGACTAGACAGGAATGCACCTTAGTTTACTCAACATGTTATTGCCTAAAAGAATATGCTGCAATAAAGGAAAAGAGGTAGCTTTTTGCATCTTCTTCACTGGAAAGTCCAACAAGAAGAAGGGCAATAAGAAAAAGAAACCTCAGTTCACGGTCCTTCTAAGAAAATAGCTAAGCAGAAAAGGAAGACTAAAGTGAAGGCAAAGGAAAGTGTTTCCATTGCCAATAGGAAAGTGTTTCCATTGCCGAAGAAAGTGTTTCGAGTATAGCAATCTAAAAGAATGCAATGCCATGGTGAAAACCAACTCAAGTTCAAAATATATTTGGCACTTAAGGTTATGTCATGTTGCAGAAGATAGGATTACAAAATTGGAGAAAATGGGGATTCTATCCTTGTTGGACTCTGAGCCTACTCCAACTTGTGAACTTGCCTTCAGGGCAAAATGACTAGATCACCCTTTGTTGGACAAAGGCTAAGAGCTGAAAATATTTTGGAGCTAATACATAGTGATGTATGTGGTCCATTTAAAGAAATGGCTAGAGGGGGCTTTCATTATTTTATTACCTTTACTGATGATAAATCAAGATTTGGGTATTTGTATTTGATGAAATACAAACATGAATCCTTTGAAAAGTTCAAAGAATTTAAATCTGAAGTAGAAAATCAAACAGGAAAAAGTATTAAAGCTCTTCGATCAGATCGTGGAGGTGAATATTTGAGTACTGAATTTGATCAATACTTGAGAGAGCATGGCATTGTTTCTCAGCTGACTCCTCCAGGAACGCCATAGCTGAATGGTGTATCTGAAAGGAGAAATCGTACCCTATTGGATATGGTACGTAGTATGATGAGCTATCTTGATATGCCAATCTCCTTTTGGGGATTTGCATTAGAATCGACATTTGTATATTCCGAATAGGATTCCATCAAATTAGTTTCTTCCACACCTTATGAGATATGGCATGGAAGAAAACCAAGTCTTAAGCATGTTAAGATTTGGGGTTGTCCAAATTATATTAAAAAGTCAACACCGATAAATTGGAGACGGATCGAAAGGTCGATTTGTTGGATATCCAAAAGATAGTTTTGGATATTATTTTATTTGCCTACTTCACAAAAGTTGTGATAAGTAGAGATGCCGCATTTCTTGAACAACAATTTGTCCAAGAAGGAGGCAAAGGAAGGCAAATAGAGTTAGAATTGGAGAATTCTGACCAACCATCGATGGATATAGATCCATCTAGTCAACCTATACCCGTTGATGAAACATCTCTGTTTACCTCGTAGAACAACGTATCTCACCCACCGCTGAGATATGGTTTTCTTCATGAAGAAGAACAAGAGTTGTCTACTCATGAAGAAGTAGATCATGGAGATGATCCACTTACCTATGAAGAAGCTATATCAGATATAGACTCTTTAAAATGGATTGATGCTATGAAATCCAAGATTGATTCCATGTATAAGAATCAAGTTTGGGATCTTGTTGACCCACCTGAAGGTATTGTACCTATCGGGAACAAATGGGTTTTCAAGAAGAAAATTGGTTCTGATGGAAAGGTAGAGACCTATAAGGCAAGGCTAGTAGCGAAAGGGTTTCGCCAAAGGCAAGGAATAAACTATGAGGAGACTTTCTACTTTGCCATGCTTAAATCAATTAGGATTTTATTAGCAATAGCTGCATACTATGATTATGAGATTTGGCAGATGGATGTCAAAACAGCTTTTCTCAATGGATACATTGAAGAAAACATTTTCATGGAACAACCTAAGGGTTTTGAATCCCAAGATGGTTCCAAGGTATGCAAGCTAAAGCGATCTATTTATGGGTTGAAACAAGCTTCGAGGAGTTGGAACATCCGTTTTGATGAAGCCATTAAATCCTTTGGTTTTATCAAAAATGAGGATGAGCCATGTGTATATAAGAAGGTTAGTGATGCATATCACTTTCCTTGTCTTATATGTGGATGACATCTGTTGATGGGTAATGACAGTATGTTGACGACTATAAAGGTATGGTTGTCAAATACATTCTCCATGAAAAGACTTAGGGGAGGCAACCTATATTTTTGGGATTCGCATCTATAGAGATAGAGCGAAAAGAATAATTGGTTTATCCCAAAGTCTATACTTGGAAAAGGTGTTAAAGAGGTTTAACATGCTTGATTCCAAGAGAGGATTGTTACCAGTGAGACATGGTATCCATCTTTCTAAAGAGATGTCTCCAAAGACACACCAAGAAAGAGATAAGATGGCAGATTCCATGTGCTTGGCTATTGGAAGTTTAATGTATGCAATATTGTGTACTAGGCCGGATATCGCATATCTTGTTAGTTTGACTAGCGGTATCAATCCAATCGAGTTTGGAACATCGATAGTCACAAGAATATTCTTAAGTACTTGAGAAGAACTAAGGATTTATTCTTGATTTATGGAGATGGAGACTTGCAATTGGATGGTTATACCGATTCGATTTCCAATCGATATCGATGATAGAAAGTCTACCGATATGTGTTCATTTGTAATGGAGGTGCGATCGTTGGAAGAGTTCCAAGCGAGCATGACCGCAGATTCCACTGGTGAGTATATTCTTTGCATCGAAAGGAAGTCTTGGATAAAGAAGTTCGTGATGAACTTACGTAGTTCCTTCCATTGAGTCCCACTACACTGTGACAACAATGGAGCAGTCATACAGGCTAAGGAACTAAGGTCTCACCCAAAATCCAAACACATAGAAAGGCACTACCACATTATCAGAGATATAGTTGGGCAAGGCGATATAGCCATGCAGAAAATAGCATCAGCTGAAAATCCAGCTGATCCATTCACTAAGCCTATGTCACAGACTCAGTTAGACCGACATCTTGAGAAGATAGGTCTAAGGTATTGTAATGAATGGCTCTAGTGCTAGTGGGAGATTGTTAGTAGTATGCCCTAGAGCATATCATTTAGTATGTATCTTGTATATATTTTTATTAATAAAAGGCATTTCCACTTTTCTGTTTATATAATATATTTATGTGTAATAGAAAAGGTCCATTGATATTTTGTTAGAAATATTATTCTTAAGTTGTTAAGAATATGAGTGACAATATTTCTAGCACAAAGTATCATAAATAGGTTCACAATCGAGGATACTTCATAATAAGGACATGACTTATCCAGAAAGATTGTATTCATATTGGTTCCCAAGTTATTTATATGAGATATAAATAAGATGGAATGGTGAGTCTCATGCCATATAACAAACATGATAGGCACTTATAAATGATAAGTAGGACCGGTGACACTTATGACAAGCACATGGAGTTTACTCTTGTCAATGTTTTGTCATAAATCATATCGATGCATATAATCTTTAGACTGAGATAGCACGCTTATCTTGTATATAGGTAGTTTGAGTTTGATCCTTTCATACTTGTGTATGGGTATATGGGCATGTGTTGGCTCCTACTAGTTATATATGGAGGTAGGTGTTGATCAAGATGGAATCTGTTCCTCTAAGTAAATAGAGATAAAATCCTATGTTCATTTAATTGTTCTTGATGTTTCAAGTTCTGGCCAGACAGATAGATTTATTCGAAAAGAGTTTCGATGAGAAAAATCTTTTAATCAAGAACTGGAATTAAAAGAGAACATAATATTCATAGCAAATGGAGTTTGACATAAACCATGACTCGAGTTGGGATTTTGTAAAGAGATTCTGCATGGTAACATATGATTATAGGTTCATTTAAGGTAAACCTTATTACTAATTGGGTGGCCATGGCATGCTATGCTAGGTGTTAACCATGGTCTATGAGGTTCATAAAATGATTTAGAGAAATCATTTATGGTAAGAAAGAATTCTGATGATATTAAGAGTTGATATCATGTCTCATTGCCAATTAGTGATGAGCCTAGTAAGTCACACACATACACAAGTTATCACCTAATTAAATATGATTTAATTAATTAATTAAAGAGTTTAATTGATTAATTAAATAGGTTTGGTTTGCAATTAAATTGCAAAGTCCCTAGCATGACTTGAAACCAAATCTAGATTATTGGATGTGCAGTATAAATTAAATTTATATTTAAAGTGTTTAAATATGAATTTAATTGATGAGAAATTAATTAATAGAGATTAATTAATTAATTTATATTTGATATAAATTAATTAGAAGAAGAAAATAATTATTTTGGGTTAAGAACTCAAAATTAAGACACAGGGGCATTTTGGTCATTTCACAGTGTGACACGTGGCACCATGAAATGGTGACACATGGCATAACACATAAGCTTGCCAAATGTTTTTTAATCATATAAGATGATTAAAATCAAGATTAAATATGGGTTTGACACTTGGCACAATGTGATTGGGTCACTTAAACCTAGAGCTAATCAAAAGGTGACATGTGGCTAGGGTTTAATGTGTTAACCTAGCTATTTAAGTGTGGTTATGAAAAGAAAAAATAACCAGCAGCCTCTCCTCTCATTTTTCACGCCACTTTGAGCCTCTCCAGCTATTTCTCTTCATCTCTCATCAATTCAAAGAGATTAGCCATCAATCTCTTGAATTAAGAACACTAGAAATTATTTCTAGTGTCCTGTTTACATTTCTAATCTCTTAAAAGGCAGAACTTGAATTTCTAACTAATAGAAAAAGCTTTAGAGGCTGTTCAAGGGCTGCCATAGGTGTTCTTGGTGTGGACAAGCTAGAGGGACAACATTTGGTGTCCTGAAGACGAATCTCAAAGGCATCAAGAGGTTAGTGTAATCGTTCTTGATTTAATCTAGGGTTCTAAAATTAATCTGACTAATTTTAAAATCTTAAATAGCAAATACAGATCCAAAAACATATTAAAAGAGTTTTAATATGTTGTTTATCATTGAAATCAAATAGATAAAAATAAATCTTGCATGGTGCATGTGACCCTAGGTGAAAATTTTTGAATTCAATGGTATAATCTTGTGTTTTTCACGCTTCCGTTCCTTCAATGAGACTCACCATTCCATCTTATTTATATCTCATATAAATAACTTGGGAACAAACATGAATACAATCTTTCTGGATAAGTCATGTCCTTATTATGAAGTATCCTCGATTGTGAACCTATTTATGATACTTTGTGCTAGAAATATTGTCACTCATATTCTTAACAACTTAAGAATAATATTTCTAACAAAATATCAATGGACCTTTTCTATTACACATAAATATATTATGTAAACAGAAAAGTGGAAATGCCTTTATTAATAAAAATATGTACAAGATACATACTAAATGATATGCTCTAGGGCATACTACTAACATCTTGTACCTCCAGTAGTTGAATCTGATGAAGATGAGGTTGATAACTATGATTTTGAGGTTGAAAGACCTAGGAGGGGTAGGTATGAGGGAAGAGCTGAAGATAGGAGGAATGGGGATAGGAGGATCAGAAGAGAGGAAAGAGAGAGGAAAGAGAGAGGAATAGGGTAGATGACAATATCAAAAGTATTAAAATGAGCATCCCTTCTTTCCAAGGGAAAAATGATCCGGATGTGTATCTAGAATGGGAAAGGAAGGTAGAAGCTGTCTTTGATTATCATCACTATTCAGAGGAGAAGAAAGTAAAGTTAGCAGCAGTAGAATTTACTGATTATACTTTGGTATGGTGGGATCAAGTGTTGATTAGTAGAAGGAGAAATTATGAGCAATCAATTGCAACCTGGGGTGAGATGAAAACTATAATGAGAAGGAGATTTGTTCCTAGTCATTACTATAGAGAGCTACATTAGAGGTTACAAAGATTGACTCGAGGTTCTAAAAGTGTTGAAGATTATCATAAAGAAATGGAAATTGCTATGATTAGAGCAAATGTAGAGGAGGATAGAGAAGCCACCATGGCTAGATTCTTGAATGGGCTAAATAAGGAGATTGCTCATATTGTTGAGTTACATCACTATGTTGAGTTGGAGGATATGGTCCACATGGCTATGAAGGTAGAAAGGCAACTTACATACATTCACATATATCTCATGCATACATGGATAAACAAATAATATGGTATGATCATGGACTTTCTAAGGGATTCAATTCTGAGCCACCAAGAATTGAATCAGGGCATTCCTAGGTTTATTTCATTCATTCATTTTATAAGAGTTGCTGGAGGAGTACATAATCAACTCTTGATCTTGATTTCCTCCCACTGGTCCCACCAATGCTCTTGACCTCCTTGATCTTCTTGCAATCCAATCACATTGTAATCCTTGGCATATCAAGGCGAGTTTAGAAGAATATAGACTTTAAAGTCCTCAAATAAATGAAATTACAACCTAAATTATTATAACATTTATAATATATGCCACTAAAATAAAATTAATTATTTTACATCCCAAAGAAAAATAAAAGAAATAAATCCAATCACATTGGTCTTTTATTGTCCATGATCATCCATCATGCATATTAAAATTTAACAATTAAATAAAATATACATACTAAAAATTAAATTGAATATCACATATTCAACTAAAATTTAGATTTGAATCTTATTCAAATAAGTTTAAATTTAGAAACTCTTTTCCAAATTTAATACCTTAAAAATAATTTTCAAAAATTAATTGTGTGATTAAAATTCCTAATTAAGCAATTTAATTAGGTATGGGCCTAATTATGGGCCTTAAAATACACAACAATTACATAATGGGCTCAAAAACTAAGCCCAAAATTCAAACACACCCTTGAGGCGTGTTTCACATTCATGCCGCCCCTCTTGAGCACCCAACCAGCTTTAGATCAATCCAAATTTGATCCAATCACACAATTAAACCTCATAAACAATCTTAATGGCAAATATAGTGGCTCTGATACCAATTGAAGGAGTAGAAGTGTGATTATTGGGCATTAGAACCTTGAATTTCAAAAATTATTTCTAAGGTTACATGCACCATACCAAGTATCTTATGATCCTAATCAATTTTCAATGCCCAATTACATACCAAAACATATTTTAGTATGCATTAAAATTTCATTTGCCATTAAAGATTATGAATTAACATTTAATTCAATTAAACCCTAACTAAAAGAGGAATTTTTAGGTACAAACCTCTTGATGCACAATTGATGCAATCTTAGGATGTTCTTAGGACCCCAAATGTTATCCCTCTAGTTTGTCCACCATAAGCACACACCAAAGTAGCAATGGCAGCCCCTACATTGGCTTCTCAAACCTTATCAACCAATTTTGAGATGGGGTTTATTGCTTTAGTGAAGGTTAATGGGTATTTAGGACACTAGAAACCTTTTCTATCAATTCTAACTCAAAGAAAATAAATATTTCTCTTTAAATCAAATGAGAAAAGAAGAGAGGAGAAAGACACTCCAAGTTGCCGTCCACTTTTTGGAGAGGAAGAGTGAGTGGCTAATTTTTCTTTATAACCTTTCTTTATATACTTAGGTCAAACCCTAACTCCCTTGCCACACGTCATCACAAGATCCCATATTGTTATTATTTGATTTAATCCTATGAAGCCAAGTGTCAAGCTCCATTTAAATCATGACATGTGGTCTTCCATCATAGGAAGACAAGTGGTAAGATCATATGGTGCCATGTGTCACCATCTCATGATGCCACATGTCACCATGTGAAAAGACCAATTTGCCCTTACTCTTTAATTTGAGTTCTCAACCCAAAATTATAATTTCTCCTCTTTAAATCAATTTATATCAAATATAAATTAATTAATTAATTAATCTCCATTAACTAATTTCTCATAATTAAATTCATATTTAATCAAATTAAATATAAATTTAATTTATACTATACTTTCAATAACCTAGATTTGGTTTCAAGTCATGCTAGGGACTTTGCAATCTTATTACAAACCAAACCTCTTTAATTAATTAATTAAACTATTTAATTAATCAATTAAATCACATTTTAAATGGTGATTAGCTTGTGTAAATGTGTGACTTACTAGGCTCACTACTTATTGGCAATGAGAAATGATATTAACTCTTAATATCATTATAACTCTTTCTTACCGTAAATGATTTCTCTAAATTATTTTAGGCATCTCATAGACTATAGTTGATGCCTAGCATAGTATACCATAGCCATCCAATCAGTAATAAGGAATACCTTAAATGAACCTCTAATCATATGTTACCATGCACTAGAATCTCTCCGTTACAAAATCCCAATTCGAGCTGGAGTCATGGTTATTGTCAAACCCCATTTGCTATAAACATTATGTTCTCTTTTAATTTCAGTTCTTAATTAATTAGATTTTCTTGTCATAAACTCTTTTCTGAATAAATCTGTCTGTCTTGGCCAGGAACTTGAAACATCAAGAACAATTAAATGAACATAGGATTTTATCCCTATTTACTTAGGGTAACGGATTCCATCTTGATCAACACCTATCTCCATATATAACTAGTAGGAGCCAACACATGCCCATATACCCATACACAATACAAGTATTAAAGCAGTATCAAACTCAAACCACCTATATACAAGATAATTGTGTTATCTTAGGTCTAAAGATTATATGCACTGATATGATATATGATAATGCATTGACAAGAGTAAACTCCATGTGCTTGTCATAAGCGTCACTGGTTCGACCTCCTTTTCATGTATAAGTGCCTATCATGTTTGTTATGTGGCATGAGACTCACCACTCTATCTTATTTATATCTCATATAAATACCTTGGGAACAAACATGATTGCAATCTTTCTGGATAAGTCATGTCCTTTGTGAAGTATCCTCGATTGTGAACCAATTTATGATACTTTGTGCTAGAAATACTGTCACTCATATTCTTAACAACTTAAGAATAGAATTTCTAACAAAATATCAATGGACCTTTTCTATTACACATAAATATATTATGTAAACAGAAAAGTAAAATTGTCTTTTTATTAATAAAATATGTACAAGATACATACAAAATAATATGCTCTAGGGCATACTACTAGCAATAAGCTCCTAGGCGGATAACTTTTGAAATTACATATGGTCCTTTCCAGTTGCTGCCTAGCTTTCCTGCTCCTACTATGCCTCCTGAAATATCCATTATTTTCATAATTAGATCACTAACAATAAAGGATATGTGTTTTACCTTCTGGTTATACACGTTTTTCATTCTCTGATGATATTTCACCATCTTGATGAAAGCTTGGTCTCTTACTATCTCTGCTAGATCAAGATTGAATATGAGGTCTTCATTATTCATTGCTGCTATTGGATTCTCTGTTCAAGAGCTTAAGATGCTGATCTCTGTGAGGATTACTGCCTCTGATCCATATGCCAAGGAAAAAGAAGTTTCGTTGGTTGCTGATCTAGGTGTAGGTCAGAACACCCATAGTACAAATGGGAGCTCTTCTGGCCATCATCCTTTTACTTTGTCTAGTTTCTTTTTAGTTTGCTTAGGATAGTTTGGTTGGTGACTTCTTTCATGTCGTTGGACTGTGGATGATATGTTGAAGTAAATCTGAGATCAATTCCCCATTCTGTGCAAAATCCTCTAAATTTATGTCCTTCGAATTGAGTTCTATTGTCTGTGATGATGACTTTAGGGATACCACTGTGGCAAAAGATGTTTTTCTTGACAAAAGATCTGGCCTTATTGGCAGTGATGAGTTGTGTTGCTTCTACTTCAAGCCATTTGGTGAAGTGGTCTATGGCAATGATGACGTACTGTCTGGATTAGCGGCTTGTGGGAACGATCCAAGTACATCTATTCCCCACTGGTAGAATAGCCAAGGGCTTCTGATTGCTGTTAATTTTTTTGTAGGGGTTTGAGAGATGAAACCGTGCTCCTAGCATTTTTTACATTATTGAACTAGATTCTTGGCATCATCTACTGCTATAGGCCAAAAATACCCTTGTCATAATGTTTTTTTGGTGTGAGCTCTTTTATGGCTTTCGCATAGCCTCTCATGAATATCAATCAAGATTGCTACTGCTTCTTTGGGTGAGATGCATTTTAGCCATGGCTGAGTGAAAGACTTCCTATAGAGTTGACTGTTAAGAACACTGCAACCTGATGACTTTTGTATTATCTTCTTTGCCTGACTGTTAAGAACACTGTAACTTGATGACTTTTGTACTATCTTCTTTGCCTCTAAAGGCTCATCGGACAATGTATCATACTTGAGATAATTGAAGATTAGGGACATCTATGTTGAACTGATGTCGATTGGTAGGATCTCTTCCTAGTTAATTGATGGTTGACTTATTTCCTCAAGGTGGATTGGCTGGGATAGGTGCTGCTCCCCTATTATTGCCATTTTGGCTAGGGCATCAGCGTTATAGTTCCCTCCTCTAGGGATTTGTATGATTGTGACATCTCCAAAGTTGGATCAGATTTCAGCTATTAGCTATTGTCTTCTGGCTTCATACTTTCCTAGGTTTGAGTTTTGCACTTGGAAGTTACCCTAACACTGATTCACTACCAACTGAGAGTTATAATATATAGTAACGTTAGGGGTTCTTACTTCCTTGATTATGCGTGGGGCAATCAACAGAGCCTCGTACTTGGCTACAATATTTATAGCCTGGAAGTTCAGTCATGTAACGTTCTTAAGTTTTATGCCTTAAGGGCCTTCCAAAACAATCCCAATTTTGAATCTGCTAGTGCCTGCTGCTCTGTTAACCCAAATGCTCCATGTTATCTTCTACTCGATTTTCGCTTCTGGCAATGGTGTGAGTTCGGCAACAAAATCAGCAAGGACCTGTGCTTTTAGGGCTATTCAAGGAACATGCCTGATGTCATAGGTTCCCAATATTACTGATCAAGTGGATAAGCAACTTGACATGTCTGGCCTCTGTAAGATCTTTCTTTGCATACCTCAATGGTGTGGGACTCGAATATGGTCTTAACCTTGTGGCTGCTAAGAGCACAGCAAAGGCTAATTTTTCTAAGGTCGGATAGTTAAGTTCGGCTCCTTTTAGGACTTGACTTGTATAGTAAATTGGTCTTTGCTATCCATCTTCTTCTTTTACCAAAACCAAGCTCACAGTCTCCTTTGTCACTGTATGATAAAGATACAGGATCTCGCCTTGTCTAGGCGAGTCCAATAGAGGAGGATTTGTTGAAAAATTTTTGAGTTCATCAAAAGCTACTTGACAGTCTTCTCCCCATTTAAAGCTCTTTCTTGCTTTGAGCACTTTGTATAATGGTAGACATTTTGTTGCTGAGCATGACATAATACACCTAAGCGTGGTTATTCTGCTATTCAATTTTTGAATTTCTTTCATGCTTCTCAATGGCTTCATCTCCATAATGGCAATGATTTTTTCAGGGTTGGCCTCTATTCCTTTTTCTCAGATTAAAAACCCCAAAAATTTTCCTACTTTGACTCCTAACATGCATTTTTTTTTTATTTAGCTTCATTCTGAGTTTATCGAATATGTCAAATGCCTCTGCGATATCTTTTGGATGATCATCTAAATTTTTGCTCTTTATGATCATGTTATACACGAATACCACTATCATCTTGCCAATTAGCTTTTTAAACATTTTGGTGACCAACCTTTAGTAAGTTGCACCTGCATTTTTAAGATCAAAAGGCATTACCTTGTAACAAAAGATGCCCATATCCATGATGAATGCTGTCATCTCCTCGTCTTCGAGATTCATCTTTATTTAATGGTACCCTGAGATGGCATCTATTATATAGCATACAGAATGTCCTGTTATGGAGTCGACTAGCTTATCGATTGTTAGTAGAAGGTAATGGTCTTTTAGGCATGCTCTGTTAAAGTTGATAAAGTCGACGCACATCCTTCATTTGCCGTTTGACTTTTTAACTAAGACCACGTTCGCTAGCCATGTTGGTTATTTGACCTCCCTTATGAGACCCGCTTTAATAGCTTTTGGACCTCCTCTGTAATGATCTGCTACCTATCCGCTACAATTTTCCTTTTCTTTTAATGTGCTGGTTTGGTGTTCTAGTCAACATTAAGGCTATGAACCATGACTGTCGAATCTACTCTTAGCACTTCTTTCAAACTTTAAACAAAGGTGGATGATCTCTCGGCAAGTGTTCTAATGAGTTTATCTCTGTTTAGACCTTACAGCATAGTGCCGATTTTGATCTTTTTTCCTATGTGGAGCTCGATCTCTTCTATCTAATTTGCCGGCTCTAGAGAGATGTTGCTTTCTGGTTTTTCCAGGAGATCAATTGCTAGTGTGATGTTGCTCACTGCTTTTTATAGATCAGTTGTAGCATTCCTGGGCTAATTTTTGGCTTCTTTTTACCATGGCTATTCCACTTAGTGCGAGAAGTTTCAAACATAAACAGTCCATATTAATTAAGATATTATTACCATTAAAGTTGGTCATCCTAAAATGGCATTGTAGGACAGTGGGATGTCTACCACTATGAACTCTGCATATATTATACACTTGTAGACTTCATCACCTAAGATTACTGTTAAATTTGTGGTTCCAGCTACAGGCATAGTCTTATCTCCTAATCCGACCAAGGGGAACATTACTTTGGTGAGATTTGCTTTCTTCAATCCTAGGTTCTTGTAAACTTCCAGCATGATCAGGTTGACTGAACTACTTATATTAACAAAAAATCTTTATACCATGTACCTGTTCAATAAAATATTAATCACTAGAGGGTCAGAATGAGGTCTTTTAATATTTTTGTAGTCTTTTGGCTTTAAAATGATTGGATCCTTGGAGATGGATTCCATGTCAATAGAAAATACATTTTCCAAGCTGAAAGCCTCGGATACCCTTTTACCGTTACTTTTATGCCCTCCTAGTTCTCCTGCTATGACATTGATGATTCCAATGGGCTATTCTTTGTTGTGTTTTTTCTGGCTCTTATCTTTTTTAATTTTTCCTGTCTTCCTTTTGTCGTAGCAAACCTTTTGAGGTTTTCTATCACACCTTACCCCTCCGTAAGGCATAGCATGATCCTATAGTATGCCTAATGAATTAACTTCTCCTATCAATAACCCATTAAATATACTACAAGGGATTTTAAACCAATTTTCATTCATTTTTAAAGTTGTGGAACATTTTGAACAGGGATTAAAACCTTTACTTGAAGTTAAGTCATAATCAAATTTTTAATTAATTTAAAATCTCCGCAATTTTTATAGAAAATTCGGCAGAGTGCCGTCTATAATTTGATAAAACAGTTCTTCAAAAACCTGTGAAAACACTCCCAATAAGCATTTAAATGCCAAACTCCAATATTCTTAACACAATTTAATCTCAACAACCACCATTTCAAGCAATTCATAAAAAAAATATTTCAAAATAAACTGAGCATTTCACTAAATAATATAAGAGGTATTACAACATTTACACAAATCAAATGTAAATTATAAAATTTATTACACAACTGCTCAAGTCTAATGCACTTGCATACAGTAACATATACATCAAAATAAAATATACAAGGGTATAATCTATATATCGGGTAAATATCCAAAATGCTGATCACTTCAGTCCCAAGCAGCCCACTCTACTGCCTTATCTATCTCTCTACCTGCAACAGCAATAAGAAGCTATCATTGAGCCAAAGATTCAATGGTGCACAACTTAAAGAAAATAATAATTTACTCAATATTCAAACATAATTTTTCCAAAGTAAATTAATTCGAATATTAACTCATATAGAATCATACTTTATTTCTAAAGCCATAAAATTTCTTAAATAAATCAAATTTCATTCCATGAATCACAAAATAATTTCTTTTGAAAGGTCACACAACTTAATCATGACATCAATATCCAATTCATCTCAATAGCCAAAGGCTAATGAGGAATACCAAGGCTAGCTAGCACAAATATATGATTACTCATTCAATTTCGTCCTCAACTGGCACACACCTCAACACTTCAGCCAGAGAGGAAATACAAAACTATTTCTTCCCACTAGGCAAGATAGTGAGGAATCCAATCATATTGTCATGACAACTGTGGTTTCAAATCATATTAACTATTTTCCCAAGTATCAAATATCAAACAATTCACATTCAAATTAATTTCCCAAAATTTGGCCAATAGCATATAATTTGTGTCATTCAAAATTTTCGATATAAACAAAGTCATAAATTAATTTCATGATTTATTCAGATCAAAATCCAAATTGAAATTCAAAAATGAACTAGTTGTTGTGCAAAAACCTCAAATGAGTCTCCTCTTGGCCTTGACTAACTTTTTCTTTGTAACACCCTGAACCTCCGGGTTCTAAATAGTGTCTTTACTTGTAACTTTTTCTTGACCAAAGGGGACTAAAATGAAATTTTCACATTTGAGAAATGCAAATTTTTTTTTAAGTGTCTTCATTGAAAACTTTATCAAATTACCTTTCCAACGGTTCAAACGGATCAAAAATCTGAGTTCCAGTCGAAAAGTTATGCAATTCCGAAATCTGAGTGCCCTTTTGACACTTTCTATCCAGAGAGCATTTAGGCAGCCGAAAGTGGGAAGTTCGGCTGTCGAAGTTCATTCTTTAAATTATAGTTTTTAAGCGTTAAAAGCCATTTTTTCCAGAGAGAAATCTGGTAGCCGAAAGTGACTTTTTAAAAGCTCGTTTTTCCTCTTCCTATTCTTATTGTCACCACTCTCTTCCCATTCTCTCTCTTTTCTTTCATTTCCCCCATTTGTAACCTCCCTCCAATCTTGATTTCCCCACTTTTCTTTCATGGATTCTCCATCTAAAAAGTAGAAAATATCAAAGTGCTCTTTGATCGAAGGATTTAAGCAAGAAGAATAAGGAATTTGGAAGGGAAAATTGAAGATTTGAAGTTGGACAATTGAGGTAAGTTTCTTTTCATGCTAGATTAGTTGTACAAGCTTTGAATTAAGGTTGATTATGGGAAAAATTACATAAGAAAGCATGAAAATCATGCAAGAATGAAGAGGAGTGATTTTGGCCAATTTGGGAAAAATTAGGGTTTGATATATTTTAGTTAAATTAATGATAAATTCAAGTTAAATTGAAGTAGTATGCATTATTGGAGTAAAGAAATTGCATGAGATTTGCATAAATTGAATTATGGAAGATTAGGGTTCATGAGGAAATTAGGGCAGAATTTACACACTAAGTCCAGTGTGTTTGGCAGCCCATAAGTTGAGCTACACGACTCCAATTGGTGTGAAACCAATTGGAAATGAAACCTAAGATATAGGGCTAGATTTTTCATGAAGAGACCTAAATCAGAAACTACCCAGAAATTGCTAAAGTTTGGCTTGAACCTGAAGATGAAGTTCTATTGTCTACAGTGTGCTGACGTGAATAGTAAACTTTCTAAGGCCATAACTCTCTCTAAAAAACTCCAATTTAGGTGATTCTTGAACTGATGGAAACCTTAAACATAGAAGAACATTTCATATGAAGAACTTTAGGCCAAATTATGGACTTAACTTGATCAAATTGCTGAGCGAATTTAGATCAATAAATCTACCAGAACTGGAACAATCATGTGAACAGTCACGTGAATAGTAACCACTATTTTAGTCATAACTTGAGCTACAAAACTCCAAATGGAGTGATTCAAAAAGAGAATTAAAGCTAGAACACTAAGGAACAACTTTGATGTATGGAAGTCAGCTAAATTCCCACTGTAGAAGGTCCAATGGAACAGTATAAATAAGTGACCCAAAACTGAATTTTTGGAATTTCACCTAAGGAGCTTAGAAATTCAATTGGCAATCAATGCCAACATAAATGTGACTTAAAATGTGGTATGTGGGGATAATTAGAATTAGCATATCTATTTAGTATGAAAAAGTCAACATTTTGACTTGAATAGTATCATGAATAGTAACCCTAAAATGCAAAGTCTAGAAAAATGCCATTTTAAGCCTTTGTAGGGATATAATTAAATAAATATGCATTAAATTGTTAGAATTATTATGAGACTTGATACTAGAACACTAAAAATTGTGTGTTCAATTGAGAAGAATACTGAGAAAGAAAAAAAAAACACCGAGTCAAGGCCAAGAGGCGACTCGTAAGAGATTTGTGCACAACATATAAACTTTCCTTGAATTTTCCTTTGGAATTTGTATTGAATGAATTATGAACATTAAATTATGACTTTATTTGTATTGAAAATTTTGATTGAAAAGAAAAATGTGTTATTGACCCAAACTGTTGGGAAAGTAAAATGGTATGTGTATGGTTGGCATTTTAATGTTTAGAAAATTGTTAAAAGTTTGAAACCACAGTGTCATGACTAAATATTGAATTCCTCACTAGCTTGCCTAGTGGGAGGAAATAGTTTTGCAATCCCTCTCTGGCTGAAGTGTTGAGGTGTGTGCCAGAAGAGGAAGAAATTGAATGAGTACCCATAGATTTGAGCTAGCTAGCCTTGGTATTCCTCATAAGCCTTTGGCTGTTGAGATGAAAAAAATATATTGATGGCATGATATGACTGTGAGATTTTATGAAAATTGTTTTGAGACTTCTGAAGTGAAAAATTCTTTGATTAAAATTTTACAATTATGTTTTGTATCTGTTTACCAATTTCAGTATTGTATTAGGGCTAATTGTGATTTAATTTGATATAAAGTGGTATTTTTGTTATGTTGTGCACCAGTGAGTATTTGTGCTCAGCGATGACTTTTCGTTGCTGTTGCAGGTAGAGAGACTGGTAAAGCAACCGAGTAAGCTGCTAAGGACCAACA